>NC_000078.6:110393443-110693443 GCF_000001635.26 Mus musculus
TCTGTCTTGCTTCTGAAGTACTGATGGCTTTTGCAAGAGGGTCTTGCCGTCTAGTTATTGTGGGCAGCCAAGAGCAGTGGCAGCAGCTTGTGGTCCTGGAGACCTCTGGGGCCTCTCGGATTAACTCACAAGGAGATACTTTCAACTTGGCACTGAGACCTTCATTTAATAACCATGTCTCTTGAGAGCAAATGCACTGTTCACCCACGCAGGGAACCTCTGTTCAAAGATGCTCTCATTAGCTTACAAACTAGGGAGGTCCATCCAACTTCCTATGCGTTCTTAGCTCTAGCTAACCCACTTCCTGTCCTGTGCCCACCCTCGTGCCCACGTAAGCCTTTAGCTACCAGGGTTCTGCCCCTCCCCTCTTGGTTCATATACGTGCTCTATTTTCTCCATTATATCTTTCACTTGTGTGGCAAAACCACGGGCTCCCACTTAGCTTCCTCAGGCACACTTTACTTTGGCTACCCATGCCCCAATTCCCCTGCCCCATCCCTGTTACTCCACTAATTACCTCATAACTGCTTAAACTGCCAAGAATTAACTACTGTGGATGCTCAGCTGTCAATGGGACATCAAAACCTGTTGCAGCAGGCGATTAAATGTTACTCTTAATCGCCAGGGCAATGGCGGTACTTAAATGCTCCTCGCTACCTGTCCCTATGTTCTGAGTTCACAAATGAAAGACACAGCCTTATTTAATATGCCTCAGTCAACTCAATGGCTGGACACTTCCAAACCTCCACGCAGCTAACATACTCTCCCCTCTGGTACTCCTGAGTTATTCCTTACTAATATCTATATTCCATCTTTGTTGCCCTAGACCCAATTGGGGGGCCCCTGGGGCTGCTCTTCCCTGGCCCTTAAGTGATTATGAGGTTTCTTCTTCTGCAGATCTCGGCCTGGTCCCTATTCCTTTCCCAGCATTGAGATTTTAAAACCTCATTCCTCTCTCTGTCCTCTTGCCCGGAATCCTAAGGTCCCAACTCGGTCTCCCTGTCCAGTCACTGGCTGCTCAAAACTTTATTTATCAATCAAAACCAACTGGAGGCAGGGACCCTCAGCGTCTTACATTAGGATTCCCATGCAATTTTGAGAACCCAATTAACATAATACAAGCATTAAGCCAAATCCACCACATATACCAAATCCCATACCCATACCGGTCTCATTACTATTAATCTGGAAAATCATTTGAAATCAAGAACTATGAACACACCGCATGTTTCTTCTTTCCCAGAGGTGTTTTGGCTACTTGTGATCTCTGGTAGCTCCACACAAATTTAATATTTTTTTTTCTCTATTCCTGTAAGAAATTTTCTACTTTGGTATGGATCTCACAGAACCTGCCGGTCACATTTGGACTTCATCTAGCCCTTGCTAGCATCAATCCTTCAAGTCTATGGACATGGCTACCTTCTTCCTCTGTTCAATCCTCCTGCGGTGGTTAACAATGATGTGCAGATCTTTTGCGTCCCTGGGTTTTTTGTTGTTGTTGCTGTTGTTTTGATGTCATTGTTAATGTCAATGGCATTATTTTATTAATTTCTATTTGAGTGGCTGTAATCAGCACAGAGGGATGTTACAGTTCTCCCAGCTGACTTTGCATTCTGCACCTTTATTGAGGTCATGTGTGAGTCCTTACAGTCTTCTGGCAGCCTTGTGGCTACATTAGGATTAGATCACCAGCAAATGGGTAATTTTCATTCTTCTTCTTGGCTGTGGAACACTTTTCTTCTTCTTGTCTATCTGCTTTTGCTGGGACTTCCAGTGGTATGGAAACAGATGAAACAGCAATGACAACCTGGCTTTGTGCCACACCCTCTTCGGACCTGAACGTACTGATTACCTATTAGTCCTGGGCTTTTAGTAAATGACCTATCACCACATGATAGAAAGTATGAAGGAAATTTCCCAGCATGAGATTATACCTTCAACATCCTGCATGGTAGCAGACACCTTTAAACCCAACACTCACCAAGTGGAGGAAGCTGAGTTCAAGTCCAGCCTAGTCCACATAGTACGTTCCAGGTCAGCCAGGACTACACTGAGAAAACCTTGTCTCAAAAGAAAAAGGGAAGAGAGGGGAAGGGAAGGGAAGGGAAGGGAAGGGAAGGGAAGGGAAGGGAAGGGAAGGGAAGGGAAGGGAAGGGAAGGGAAGAAGAGGAGGAGGAGGAAGAGGAGAAAATAGTAGAAGAGAAACTGCACTTTCAACTGACCCTTCTCCAGCACTGACTAGCTGATTAGGACACCAATGACTGTGAAGAGGTTAGAATGTTGCAGGTCTAGAACTTAATTACAGTTTACCTTGGGCTATCCTTAGACCCCCTTATTAGAGATTCTTGAGGAGATCTGTGTCTGGCTTAACATTCTGTGACTAAGATATCAAAATTTTTGGAATTCATCAACTTAACAAATTCTAATTTGCACTAACCAAAAGGCTAAGCACACCATTACGAGCATCTGAGGCCTAGAGCAGACGCCGTCACACACCTACTTCCTGTTCCCATCAATGCATCTGAAAAACACCATGGTCTGTGACTTTCTTTGTTCTGCTACTCTAAAACCTTCATCAAACTGTTACCACATTGGAACATGGAATTTGGGATCAACCAAATCTGTGTTCCCAACTTGTCTTAGTTACTTTTCTCTATCGCAAAGAGACGCCATGACCGAGGCCACTTTGAAAAAGAAGGCATTTAATTGGTGGATTCACCAATTGGTGGTGGTAGGTCCAGAGGATTAGAGTCCTTGGTTGTCATAGCAAAAAGCATAGTAGCAGGCAGGCAGGCAGGCAGGCAGGCAGGCACGCGCACACACACACACCGAAGCAGCAGCTGAAGGCCTCCACCCTGATACAAAGGTGGAGGCAGGAAGAGCCAACCTGGAAGGGGATGCATTTTTGAAACTTCCAAGCCCATGATATACAACAAGACCACACCTCCCAACCCTTCCCAAACAGTTCCACCAACTGTGGACTAGTATTCAAATTTATGAGTCTATAGAAGCCATTCTCATTAAAACCACCAAACAAGCCATGAACACTCATATTCGGCTCCAGAACAGATTTCCTCTTCTCCCCTTTGATGTCGGAGCTATAGTATTTGTGCCAACAAAACATCTTTTTTCCTTCTGGTCACAGAAAAATATTAAACATTTCCAAATGCTCTTTCTTTATGTACTGAGATAATTCACGTCGTTTTAATCTTGTATTCAATTAATGATTGCTTCACACTTATTCTTTTGCATACATGAAAGCAATCTTGACTATCAAAAGCAAACCCCACTTGGGCATAGTATTATCATATCTTTGATGTGTCATTTAATTCAGTTTGCTTGGATTTCATTGAGGATTTTGCATCTAGGCTCTTACATCTTGGGTACTGAAATAAAAAGGCTAATGCTGAAATGTTTCACATGTCGGGATTCTATAAAAGGATCTGAAGCAGTCCCACCCAGAGAACAGTTACAGATACATTTGAAATCAGTGAAAACACAGAAAAAACTTTATTAAAAACACAAAAAGAAACAAATGGGGGAAGTTGGGGCTAATGGGAGTGATGACCAAAATTTTAAAACTCACTGAAAACAGGATCAACTACCGAATGACGACAGACAAAGTCAGAGCCAGCGGGCTTGAAGATTAAAAGACATGGGAAGCAATGAATCTGAACAGATGAAAACAGAAGATGGATGGAACTTTAAAAGCTTGTTGTTAGATGGTATCAGAAGACCTAAGGTTCAGGTCTTCAAAGTTCCAGAGGAAACAAAGGACAGTAGTGTTGAAAAGGTGTTTGAAGAAGTGGCATGCGTTTTCTCAAGTTTGGCAGAATGTAAGTCTGCAAAGTCAAGAAGCTGAGCAAAGTCCAAAAAACAAGCAACGTGAAGAAATCAACACCGAGACACATCACAGTCAGACTTCTGAAAACTAAGGGCAAAGAAGAAATTTGGAAGCCCTGAGCAATGATTCGGAGGGGCTCACGGGAGGGGCCTGCAGGAGGGGCTCCGAGGAAGTCACATGTCTTTCAAATGCTGAAAGAAAAGAACTATCAACCTTGGATTCCCTGTGAATCATGATTGTTTAGTTTGGGGTTTTACTTATTAAGGCCAGTCTCTGTCTTTTCACCAGGGAGTTTAGCTCATTTATATTTAGAGTAACCAGGGAGAGAAGAGAGCTTTCCTTCTGTTGCTTGGCTCTTCCTTCCCTGAGTGTGCCTTGCCGCTGCTCTGGCCCTTCCTGTGCCACTGACTTCTGTTGAGTTCTACTGTTCATAATGAAACATTTAAACTCTCATTTCATTTTGTGTGTATTCTGGCTTCTTCGTGGTCACCATAGGGACTCTGATTAACACCCTAGAGTTATATCATCTGACTTGAATTTATTCCAGGTTAACTTTAAGGATTTACAAAGCCCCCAATCCCATTGTTAATATTTATATATTTTGGCCAAGTAGTGATGGCTCACACCTTTAATCCCAGCACTTGGGAGGCAGAGGCAAGATGATCTCTATATGTTCAAGGCTAGCCTGGTCTACAGGGTGAGTTCCAGGATGGCTAGTGGAACAGGCTCTATTCCCAGTCCTGGCTAAGCCCAGAGTGTTCTTGCCTGAGGGAGGTTCTTTGCCCAGCCTCAGGCAGAAAGTTAGTATTTTGAACAGGTCCTTAGATTCAGAACTCAGACCCTCACATCTACACAGCAAGCGTTTAATCAGCTAAGACTTCCCCCAGCTTTCTCTCCATATTCTTAACCCAAGACATTGCTGCTGATATGAACGTTCACGCGAGCACACAGCCACTGCCGACATCGCCGACATAGCTCTTTATCCTTCCTGCATCCCTTACCTTCATCCAGACTCACCCTTTTGCCTGAAGAATGACATCTGATATTTTTTTAAGTGTGGTTCTTCTCACACCAAATTCTATTTCTGTGTGTATGAACATTTCCTTACGTTATTTTGAATGATATTTTCTATGCCTCTAACTTCATTTCTGCTTAAAACCAGCTCTGTGGGGACCCAGGATGTCGGCGAACCTGTGCTGCGGGAACCTGTGCTGCGGGAGCTTGTCCATGGGTTAGTTAAAATGGGGAAGAAAATTAACCTTCCATCCTGTGTCTGCTGCAGTAGAACCCTAGCAATGATGGAGCTCCGGCGCCTCCTGGTGGCCAGAAGGGTAAATATGGCTCACAGCTAGAAGAAGACTTCCTCCTACATCATGACTACTAAACGCAAGGTATGTCAGACAGAAACTATCCAAAGGGGAAAGCCAAAGCATGTAGATAAAGAGACAAAATAGTAGAAATCCTACAGATGCTTAGATATTGGAATTATCGTTTATAAACTTCCAATAAGTATTTGTTTGTAGGAGACCATCAGCAAGACCCTGGGTTTGGGTAGAAACCATCAGGAAGAGATGGAACTTGGAATCTCACACCTGTGAGGGTCAGCACCACAAACTTGGTCTCCCGCCTGCCTTCCGGCCTTTGTCAGGGTCTTCCGCAGCTCAGCTGCCAGGCGCTGAGACTGGGGGTTTACTTTCTCTCCATTCTGAAGGCTGAAAAGTCCCGGGTCAAGGTGCCAGGCTGCTCATTTTCTGGAAGGGGACAGCTTCTTGTTGCCCCCTTCCATGACACAGAGAGGGGGGAATTGAGTCTCTGCCTCTTCCTAGAAGGCACGTCCTGGAAGACAATCTACAGGACCGGCTCCCTCCACCCCACTTTACCCAGGCCTCGATACCTTCCCTCCTAGGCTAAGACTTCAATGTATGGACTTTGGAGAAACCCAAGCACTGGGTCTGGAGCAGCCACCTCCTTTGCTGCAGCCACCTCCTTTGCTTCAGCTGTTAAATCTCTCCTGCTTCCATATGGCGTCACCTGACCACACCCCTGTGTGACTCACCTCACCTCTGGCCTCCATTTGCCAGGATTCCCATACCAAGGAGTCAGCCCAGGACTCACAGCATCTTCTTGACACCCATGGGGTGAGCAAGCCTTTGAGAACCTGACTTGAGCACTGAGCGGTAAAGAAATGACCTCCGTTTCTCCTCCTGCCTGGACATTCAGTGTCCGCAGCCCTGGGGAAAATGCCCTCGTAAGAAGGGCCACTAGGGGCTGGTGATACGGCTCAGTGGGTAAGAGCACCCGACTGCTCTTCCAAAGGTCCGGAGTTCAAATCCCAGCAACCACATGGTGGCTCACAACCATCCGTAATGAGGTCTGACTCCCTTTTCTGGAGTGTCTGAAGACAGCTACAGTGTACTTACATATAATAAATAAATAAATCTTTAAAAAAAGAAGAAGAAGAGCCACTAGTTACGCACCTCAGCGTCTGTCAGTTGTACCCTGTGTCCCTACACTCTGTTCTCACTCCTGGTCTCTGGAGTTTACTCCACACTGAAACTGGAGTTCTAGCTGGCATGGTGTTGCACACCTTTAATCCCAGCCCTAGGGAGGCAGAGGCAGGTAGATCTCTAGGAGTTCACGGCCAGCTTGATCTAAATAGTGAGATCCAGGGCAGGTGGGGCTATAGACAAACAAAGGATCTCTAGCTGCACCCCACACTTACCTTCTGGGTGGAATTATTCTCTCTGGATGCCACAGCACAGAGGAGACCCACAAGTCAGAGGCTTACAACAACAGGAATTTATTCCCTCACAGCTCTGCAGCCAGGAGTGTGAAATCAAGGCGGCAGCACGCCTCTAAGTCACTTCTTCACATCATCAGCTTGTACACAAGAGAAGGCCTTTTTCTCTGCCTGTCTGGGTTCCAAATTTTCCCATTTAATAGAGAAACGCTCTGGCGCGCACCTTCACGGCCCGGCGCTAACGGCTTGGCCTCCATAAAGACCTCATGCGGCCTCAGCTTCCTTCTGAGGAAACACGGTTTAACACAGTATCACCAGTATCACTAAGAAGCTCTCAAAAAACCAAAAGCAGGAAGAGGGGACGGGGCGCTGACTAGGCTGGCGCAGGGACCCGAGTGCGGAACCCCGACGCTGAGTATGGCAACACATGCCTGGAACCCAGCGCTGTAAAGATGGAGACAGGAGGCTCCTGGGGCTCGCTGGCCAGCCGGGCTAGCCAAAACAGCAAGCTCCTGGACCATCAAGGGATGGCGGGGTGCGGGGGGGGGGGCGGGGGGGGTCTCAAAAAATAAAATGGAGAGCAACTGGGGAAATGCCAAAGTTGACCTCTGACCTATACACACAGGAAAAGTAGAAGAAATACATCTCTAACTTCCAAAAAAATCTAAAAGAGATTAAACTATTTTTTAAAGCAGACTATAAAAGACATAACACCTCGTAAACAGCATCACGGAGCTCCAGAGTACTCACCACGGGGAATTAGCATTCTCTGGGAAAGGGCATCGGACGTGCTTCTCAGGCCTCCAAACCTCACATCCATGTTTTCTTGTCGTCTCTTTAAGTCTCCCTATACCTTGAAGTGGATTTCTTTTCTCCAGAATTAGAAAACTCTCCTGAATTACTTAGGCTTGGGGACTGCAGAAGCGAAACTCCAGAATACTTTTAATGTTTAAAATGCCTAAAGGAGAGCGAAGCCCTGTAAGTTCCCTGAGCCCAGGCGCTCCTACAAACCAGCCCCAGCTCACACTCAGATAAGAATATTTCTTTTTGTTTTCTCTGTGTGTGTGTTTTGCCTGCATGAATGTGTATACATACCACGTGTGTACAGTGCCCACAGAGGCCACAAGAGGGCATCAGATCCCCTAAAACTATAGAGTTACAAACGGGATGGCTGTAAGCCTCCATATGGGTGCTGAGAATCAAACCCAGGTCCTTTCCAAAAGTAGCAAGTTCTCTTAACCACTGAGCCATCTATCCACCCAGTCAGATAATAGTTCCTGTCAAAGTATTCCAGACCAAGAAAACCTTGGAAGTTTGCTCCACTGAACTGTGATATCAGCACGTCCCTAACAGCAAAACTTCCTTAGGTCATCGAAAAACAGGACTGTTTCCATTTCCTTAGATGGAAAGCAAATTTTTTACTTAAATGTGTACTTTAAGAATCCAACAAAGGTGCCTCAGTCATTAAGATCACTGGCTGCTCTTCCAGATGAGCCAGGTTTGATTCCCGCACCCACATGGTGACTCACAACCACTTGCAACTCCAGTTCCAGGGGGATCTGACGCCCTCTTCTGGCCTCTGTGGGCACCGCACTCACAATGTGCACAGACATACATGCAGGCAAAACACTGATACAGGTTTAGATTTCTTTTTAATTCCACATTATCATCAAAAAGGTTTTATTCCAAGAAAGCAAGGATGTGTCAACATTAAGGCAATGGTGGAAAAGATCAGTTAGAATGACATGTTGGGGAACTTCCTAAACTTATGATTTACCAAGACCCAAAGGCTGAGTGTCAAGGAGTGTGACAGCTCAGCAAGACTACCAACCGTCCTGCTCCCAAGGTGAGACTGAATTACACACAGGAACACTAAGAGGCAAAATGGTGCCTGAGACACACTACAGAGTCAACCTCTGTACAGAGCACCCCCACTAGAAACAGGCATGGAAAGAACTGAAGGACACAGGCTAACCCAAGGACAGATGGATGGCGGCTGCACTCTAGAGCCGTGGGTCTACTCTGATGGTGAGGACAGGGCATGGAGCCCAGAATTCACTTCAGCAGTGACAGCAAGCCCATCTGTGGGTCTGCAAAACCACACGTGCTTCCATCAGCCACTGGCAAAAGATAAGACCAGCCATCTCTGGGTGGAATTGTCCTCACTTCAGACTGAGAATGGCCCTAAGATTAATGATGAATTAGTTATCAGCGATCACCAAGCATGTAAGGGAGCAAAGAACCATAGGTGAGAGATGCAGAAAACAGGGTACGTGTACAATCCACTCACATGGTGACATCACTCCATCAGCCCATAGGAAACCATTTACAGGTCACCAAGACAGCCAAGTGACAGCCTTAACACACACACACACACGCACGCACGCATGCACATAGCGTGCCTATGTCGCTATTCACAAACCAAAATAACCCACAGAAAGAGATGAAGAACTCTCAGGGACATGGCAGAGAGAGCCACACAGGGAATTCTGTGAAGTAGGTGTCGCTGAAACACCAGGACACAGGGAATGGCCATCCTCCCCACAGCCTGCTCTGCCGAGGACACTGTACTTCTTGCCATGAGGTGACCATCAGCTGTCCTGCTCAGAAGCTCAGAGAGAGGTACAACTGCACAGATGGCCCCACGCCTGAGATGACACTTCAGTCTCTAACCCTGTAACAAAACCCCACCTCACACTCGAGATCACTGGGAAGAGCTTCCGACAGCAGCCCAAGTGGACAGAGTGTGACAAAGCCCATGGGGGCTGGGATGATGGAGACAAACAAAGCAAGTGGGGGTGGTGCAGAGGGATGGAAAGAAAGAAAAAGGAAAGGAATAGAGAAGAGAAGAGGAGGCAGAAAAAGGGGGAGGAAAAGGAGGACAGATCTTGGGAGGATGACAGAGGGAGGATAATGGAGAGGAGGGAGGAGAAAGAGAGAAGGAGGAAGTGGGGAGGAGGAGTCTCCTGAGCCAGGGATCAGATCTGCACACAGCCACCTTCATACTACAGCCGTGGAGATCACAGTGCCAGCCCATATATAGTGTAGTGACAAGTACTATCTATTATGTATGTATGCATGCATGTGCAATAATATGCATATATGTATGCATGTATGTACAGCAATGTACTGTACATGTATGTATATGTGTGTGCATGTATGTGTGTATATGAATGTGCATATAGTAATATGTGTTATGCATGTGTATACATGTATGTGCAGTAACGTCTATGTATGTAAATATGAATGTATATACATGTGCATGTATTTATGCATATATGTATAAAAGAGTTGGTGTACAATAATATGTATGTGTGCATACATGTATTACAGTAGTGTATATTTGTGTATGTGTACATTGCACATGTATTACAGTAATATGTGCATTGTGCATGCACGTATATACAGTAATGCATGTGTGTGTGTATGTATGTACAATACTCTAATGTACCCACTGTACTCACCTTCTTGTTCATTAGACATGAATTTGAAGACTCTAAGCGGCCACAGAGCTGCGCACTGTCTATGGCAATGTTGGGTCCTGTCTCCTGTCTAAACAAGGATCTGAGGCTGTGACTTTGTGCCTTTGTGTTTGGCCTCTCTTGGCAGAGCTGAGCACCACTCTCATCCTGTGTCTGTATGTGTGTATATATGCATGTGTATACATGTGCGTGTATGTATGCAAATATGTGGTTCTGTGCTTTGTTCAAAGTGAAATGTTTCCACAAATGTGTGTTTGCCTGTGGCTTTAACATCCTCAGTTTTGACTGCTACAAAGTTTCTATCGAAAAAAAAAAAAAAAAAAAACTCTCTTTCGAAGGTTTTTCTACCTAATCCTGGGAATTCCAAAGACTGTAAAGTGCCACTAAATGGCCGAAAGCAGTAACACATAGTCTGAGTCTTACTTTTCCTTCTTCCATAGAAATGCTTAACAGAACTATTCAGATTAACTTGTCAGTGGCAAATTTAAATTCAAAAATATGCATTTCCTTCCAGTCCATACAGCATACTGTACTCATTTTACCTGCAGGTAGGAGTCCAAACATGCTGCTACTCTTAATTGTACAGCTGTACAAAAACATGTCAGTACAGCAAATGCTGACAGAAATGTGAGTCTGAGAGAGAGAGAAAGAGAGAGAGGAGGATGGGTGGATGGATGGATAGACAGATGATAAAAAGATGATAGGCGGATGGATTGATACATGGATGGATAGACAGACAGACAGACAGACAGACAGGAGGATGGGAAGCAAGACAACAACAAACTGTAGAGCAGAGCAGTTGTTAACATGCTGTTCTGCAGAAAGGATGCCAGCATAGAGGAAAGGCAAAAATGCCCACCATGCTGGTTGGGTAAGATCATGGTTTTTAGAGTTCCCCAGATCAGGAGAAGTTCTGTCCTCGTTTTCCATAGGCCGGTCCTGCCCCCTTCCCCATACTCCACACCCTGTTGGCTTGGATGTAAAGCTTCGTCTTTACATCCAATAATGTGGGCCTGAGACTGCCCAACCCCCAGTCTCTGATGTGGGCTCTCATGCAGCTAACAGCCTGTAACTTTCCAACTCTCAGAGTTCTGAAATAAGCACTTGTGAGCTACTAGCTAAGGAGAGAGGGGTTCGGCGCCTTCCCTCTTATTCAATGAACTCTGCATGCATCTCATTCTGAAAATGGACCTCAACTGTCTATTCCCCACATACACAATCACACACACACACACACGTACACAGTACACACGTACACACGTACACGTACACAGCAGGCAATGAGAGGCGGCCAGGGAAACTGTTCAGGGGTTAAGTGTGAGAGGCAAGCATGAAGACTTGAGTTCAGTTCCCAGCACCCACATAAAGCTGAGATTATTGGCTTTACATCCCAAGTTTCTATAAATTGACCACCGCAGGGAGAGAGAAGCAGAACACATGGATGCCCAGAGCTCGATGGCTGGCCCATCAGACCAATCAGTAAGCTCTGGACTCGATTAACAAACCTTGTCTCAAACACTAAGGCAGAGGATGATGGAGGAAGATACCCAGCAGTGACTTCTGGCCTACACACATACAAATACACAAATACACACACACACACACACAAATACACACAAACATACACAAATACATACACACACAAATACTCATACTCACACATACAAATACACACACACTAATACACACATGCATGTACACCTACATGCATTCATGTACACATACACTACATAGATACATAAGAAGGAAGGAAAGAAGGGATGGAAGGAGGGAGGGGAGGAAGGAAGAAAGGAGGTTCATATTGTCTGTCATACAAGGCTATTTTTTAAAGCTATGACAAGGGACAGTGCAGCTGCTGCAACTGGCTGTCGGGGCAGTCACTCCATGTGCCCCCGTTCTTCTGGCTTTGAGACTACATGAGGAAAATGGAAATGTGGAAGGGAACACGCATCTGTTCCATGGAGAAACTGAAGGCTGACTGTTCATTTTAAATATTATTTTTCTGGTTCTTTTGCTCTGCAGAGGCAACCCAATTTCACGCGAATGTCTTGAGAATAAGTTTAAATTGAGTAAATGTAGGGAGACAGAGGGAGGGGAGAGGGAAGGAGGGAAAGAAGGGAGAGAGGGAAGGAGGGGAGGAGAATAGCCTACCTTTCCATCCCCAGGGTAGCTGTAGACACCCAGGAATGGGTAAGTCAGAGGTCTCCAGCAAGATTTGATCCAAAGAACTCAATACAAGCCACATCAGTGAAGCCTCTGCCCGGGAACGGCAGTGCTGGCGGCTGGGCGGTCCACTGAGCCAGCAAGCACTGGGCTGTTATTCCGCAGCTTCTCTGACCCCAGGAGCAGGAAAACAGAAGCTAAAAACACCAGGAACATCAAACGATTCACAAATATGTGGTAGTTAAATAAGCAATGGGGAATTATGCAACCAACGGATCAAATAAGAAATTAAAAGGGAATTAAGGAAAATATGTAATAAAAAATATTAAAAAAAGAAAGAAAAAAGAAATTAAAAGGGAAATTTCTTTAAATGTCTTAAGACAAAATAAAAATAAATAAATGAATAAATAAATAAAACAATGTAACAAACCTGAATAACACAAAACCCACCAAATATTACTCCTCACAGGACAGGAAAGGAATTGACTGTGCCTTAGAGAGGAGGAAACAATAAGGGAAAAAAAACTGTGATTGGGGAGACCTGAGAACAACAAAAGAAAATTAATAATACTAAGAGTTAGGGTTTCAGAGCTCTTGACTCTAGCTGCATATGTATCAAAAGATGGCCTAGTCGGCCATCACTGGAAAGAGAGGCCCATTGGACACGCAAACTTTATATGGCCCAGTACAGGGGAACGCCAGGGCCAAAAAATGGGAATGGGTGGGTAGGGAAGTGGGGGGGAGGGTATGGGGGACTTTTAGGATAGCATTCTAAATGTAATTGAGGAAAATATGTAATAAAAAATATTTTTAAAAAAAGAGTTAGGGTTTGGAGGATGGGGCTGAGCCAGGCTGAGCCAGGGCAGCCTCAGCCTCAGAGCTCCCAACCGTCTCTGTCGCCTGAGTAATTGGCAAACCTGTAACTAGACAGAGAATGGAGAAAAGACACAAACTGTGATGTGAAGGAGGAGACCATACAACTACTGCCACAAACATAGAAAGAATCAAAAGAGATGACTGGACACAGACAGACTTCAGACAGAGACTAACCCAGGAAGGAGCTGAGAACCAAGCAGTAAGAAGGATTGGAAAAGAAATCTCCCAATGGAGGGTGTAGTGGGGTCTAGAGCAGAGGTCTCCGTTAAAACAAACCAGACCCAGAACTCTTCTGGCAGAAAGGTTCAGGACAGGCCAGATGGGGAACCCAGGAGACAATGAATCACCCCATAGAGAGAACCCCTCGCTAAATCCTAATAGATATTGACCGAGCTACGAAAAACAGGTGTGTGCTAAGTTGAACATGCATGGGGCCGGCAAGATGGCTCAGCAGGGAACACCTCTCGTCACCTGAGCTCCATGTCCAGGCACACATGGTAGAAAGAGAGAAGAGCCTCCCACACGCTGTTCCCTGACCTCCACATGTGTGCTGTGCCCACACACACACACACACACACACACAGAGAGAGAGACAGAGCAGGATCAACAAACAAATGAATAAGTAAATGCAGTAGTGACCAAAAAAAAAAGAAAAATCTGTAGAAAGAAGAGATTTTAACAACAAAGGAGTTCTTAAAAAAAAAAATAGTCCCACACAGTTCAGCGTAATTGGCGAAATGAAAGAGGCAAAAATCAGTACTACACCTTAATGAGTAAGAAACGGAAGCTGGGCTCTCCCGAGCAACCTTTAAAGACAGTAAGAGAACGTCGGCTTACAAGGAAGTAGAGAAACAGGGAAGGGTTCTAGAAGCTGAAAGGACATACAAGAGATGATAATTCATCTGGGTGGTACTACACAGATACAAACCTAAACGCATCAGTAACTACAAGGACGGCATAAAGGCCATGAGCCTGAAACTCCCCAAAGAAACCTCAGTCAGAAAAGACATGGCTGCAAGTTAAATATCCAATCACTAAAAGGCCACGGGCCTGAGTAGACGTTTAGTTCTTGCCCCACACTGTGAGCATCTGAACTCCCTGGAACTAGTGTGGCCCCGTTTCATTGCTGTGGCTGAGATAAAATGTCCTGACCAAAAAAGTAACTGTGGGGAAGCTTTAGTTCCTAATCCCAGGTCACGGTCCACCACTGCAGGGAAGTCACCATGGCAGCTGCATAGAGCACCCGGTCAAGTCGCCTCCTCGCCTGTCAAGAGCACACATGCGTGGTACTCAGCCCGTCTACTCTACTCACATGCAGTGGGGGAGTGGAGGGGGTCACACCAGGGAAACGGGTGCCAAACACATTAGGCTGGATCTTCCACGTCAATCCCCACAGGCCAACCTGATCTATGCAATCACTTAGGTTCTCTTCCCTGGTGACCCTAGGCTGTGTGAGGTTGACAGTTAAGGCCAAGGAGCAAACCTAGTAGCCCTGGCTACAACAGCCCACGGCTGTCACCACAGCACTCCTATGACAAGATAGGAGATGGCTGGAAGGTCTCAGGTTATGTATGCACGTATATGAGGCCAGAGGTCAACATCAGGTGTCATGCACTGTCCCTGTCCACCTTATTGTTTGAGACAGAGTCTCTCACTGAACCTGGAACTTGCCGATTTTATGCAGCTGGCTGGCCTATGAGCTCCAGGAATCTGCCTGTCTCTGCATCCCTCATACTGGGATGATAGACATGAACTACCATGCCCAGATTTTTACATGGATGTAATAGGATTTTCTCAGCGCACCAGCTCCCAAATAATGACCTAGAGACCTTTTATTTTATTATAAGCTTTGATGCTATAACTGGGAAAATTCTCAACTATTCTAATCCAACAATTAATGGCCTGGCCTACATCCGGATCCGTGGCCCGCTACCTCTCAGTCTCTAGTTCCAGCGGTCTCTAGTCTACTGCTTCCTCCCAAGTCTCTGGCCAGTGAGTCCTGGAGCCTGACTCTTTCCCAGAGTTCCTCACTCTACCTGAAGTCCCACCTCTTCTCTCCTCCTTGCTATTGGCCATCAGATGTGTATTAAACCAATTAGAAGATGCTAGAGGGAGTATTTACGAGGTAACCAAACAGGTGAGCCAATAAAAATAACAATATCAAAGTCTGATCCTCACTCAATTCTCGGCCAGCCCAGAGATCAGCGTTGGAATAACACCAAGGCAATGTTTACACAGCGCACAAAACGATCACCCCAACATGAAACTCCAGTTGCTGCGTTTGCGCAGAAAGTCAGTTACTGACATAGCATCTCTCCTGCCGACTCCCTGTGTTGTTTTTAAAAATTATTGATTCAAATGCGGGTCAGAATTAGGATTCGAGTTGGCATCAGAGCATTTAAGAGTTCTTTATCCACGGACAGGAACCATACTTATTTGTTGTTGTTTGTTTGTTTGTTTGTCTTGCCCTGGCGGTCCTGCAACTCACTCTGTACTCCAGGCTGGCCTCAAACCCAGAGATCCACCTGCCTCTGCCTCCCGAGTGCTGGGATCAAAGGCGTGGGCCACTGCTACCCTGCACCAGGCAGGCATTCAGAAAGGAGCTCTCCCAACAGAGAACGAGGGGCTGGCCTTCCTGACTCAGCGGCAACAAATCGCAGGTGTCCACAGGTCCCTGGGCTATGCGTTCATTTGATCACCTTTGTCGTGTATTTTTTTTAATTACACTGAACTAGGCCCCGGAGACACACAACTACATGCCAAGCATAGTAACATGTAAGCATCTACATTCTTCCATTTTAAGAAAGACTTTATGTACTTCTCAAGAACATGTGGTTCCAATATACAATTAAAAAGAGAGAGAGGGACCTTAAAATTAGCATAAAGGGCCTGGACCGATGGCTCAGTGGTTATCGAACTGCCTGCTCTTCCAGAGGACCCAGGTTCAGTTTCCAGCACACTTGTTGGCTGTAGCATAAAGGGCCTAGGAAGATGGCTCACAACCATCTGTAACTAAAGTTCTAGGGTCTCCAACGCCCTCCTCTGTTCTCAAGGCCACTGCACATGTAAGGTGCACATGTGGACATGCAGACCAAACACTCATACACACAACATTTTTAAAGATAATAAATTTAATTTTGAAATTAACCTGAAGTTGTCATTTAAATGGTATGTATGAAACAGGTGCAAATACTGAAACAGCAGTATTTAGAGTTTATACACAGAATGAGGCACATATTGGCTGGAGAAAGACTCAGTCAATGAACTCAGTGTCTAGTTCCCAAAGGTGAGAAGAAACTACAGAATAAAGGGAAATAATTAGCATTGCAAAGTTGTGTGTGAGCTCACAACTGTAATCCTCGCACTCGGGAAGCTGAGGCAGGAGGACCACCACAATTTCAAGGCCAGCCTGGGCTATCTTGAGACCTCATCTCAAAAGCAAAACACCTAAGAAAGAAGATAATAAAGACACCAGATGAAATCAATAAGCAAAACCAAGAAAACAAAACTGGCTCTTAAAGTAGATTAAGAAAGAGAACTCTCTGGTGAGAAGAACACAGACTAATGTACAAGATAAAATGTTTGAAAGCAGAGAGAAAGCAGAGAAATGAGGAAAGAGTTAAGCTGCAGCACACAGAAAGTGGTGGGTACCAGCAACTCAGGGCTACGGAGAGCTGCTAGGGACTTGGGGGAGAGATGGCTTAGCGGCTAAAGTGCTTGCTACTGATCTGAGTTCAAATCCCTAGAGCCAACTTGAAGCTGGGCCTTGCAGCTCAAATCTGTAAAGCAGTGCTCATACAGCATATGGGCAGAGAACACAGGAGCAAGCCCGGAGGATTGAGGACCAGCCAGCCTGGTGCATGTAATACATTCCTTAACCTGTAAGTCTAACACTGGAGGCTGTCCTGTAACCTACACATGCCCACTCACACAATGCATGCACATGCACCCACACACAGACACACACATACATATCTGCACAACACACACACACAAGCATACTCCTAACACAATGCATGCACACTCACACACACACAGACACAAGAACACGTCTGTTCACACATGCATGCACAGGTGCACACACACGTGTCTGTACAAAACATACACACACACAGACACAAGCACATACCTGCTCACACATGCATACGCATGCATACACATACATGCATCTACACACATGTGGCTACCTTCAAACCTGAGACACATGCAGACATTCCAAACATAGTATACATTCTCATATTAGAGGAATATGACGGTCTCAAACTGGCCACCTAAGCCTCCATCTAAAGCCACTGGAGGAAAAGAGACAAAGCCATGGCATACAGGAAGAAATGACAGCTACAACCACAGACACCAAAAAACAAAACAGAAAAGCAATGAGCCTCAACCATCAGTGAAACAACACACCGCTAGCCGAGCTGACAAGAATATAAAGAAACAATTACTGAAATAAGAGACATGAGTTATCAATAGCAGAAACTAAAGAAGAAGTGAGGCGTTGAGAAAGACCTCACAGACAATGGCCGCCACATTAATAGTGCATTACACACGACTCCAGACAGGCAGATCCAACAATGGGGATAAAACAGCCCATTCTGGAAGTCACAAGATCTACAAACTCACCCAAGGGGGGAAAATGGATAACTTGGCAATCTTTGATCTACCTGAGAAAAATGAATTGGGCCTCCAAGTTGTTCTAACAACAAAATCAGAGCCAGCCGTCTCCACTGGCAAGTTCTATCATCTTTCTATGGGAGAAATCACAGGGTTCTATCTAGTCTCCCCGCAAATTAGAAAAGAGGGGAAGCTTTCCAAACTCATTTCATAAAGCAGTAATTATCCTGGTACAAGGGAGGGGGAGGGAGAGGGGGAGAGACGGGGGGAAAGGGAGGGGAAGGGGGGACAGAAAGTCAGTACAGGAGGGCGAAACTAAACCAAAGCCCTTGAAAATATAAATACGAAAATCCACAGCATAAAACTGTCAAACAGATTCCAGAAATACATTAAAGGCATCAAGATCCCTCTGCCAAGTAGACCTAAGTCCAGAAAGGGAAGGCTGTTTGAATATTTTGAAATCAAAGCAACCCATCATACTAACAAATGAGAGAAGAAAAAAACATACAATTTTATCAATCGCTGCAGAAACAGCCTGAGTCTGCCCATATGTTCAAACTCAGAATTTAGGCTGGGCATGGCAGTGTGTGCCTCTACTCTCAACACTCAGGAGGCAGAGGCAGGAGGAGTTCTGTGAGTCTGAGGCCAGCCTGGTCTGCATGGCAAGTCCTTGGCATGATGAGACTGTGTCTCAAAAAAAGGTGCAAGGAGTGGGGGAGCTAGAAAAAAGAAAAAACTAAAAGAAATTATAAAAATATGGCAGAAATTAAGTAGAAAACATAATTGAAAAAATCAACAAATTTGAAGTTAATTTTACCTCTTGGCACTTATGTGCGCATATCCACACATACACATAATTAAAAATAAAATAAAGCTTCTTTTAAAAATAGGTTGGAAAGCTTCCGGTTTCCATCTTCGTCCTGGAGCTGACCCTGTGCCACAGCTCTCCGTACCCAAATCCCACCGGGAGAGAGCTGGTCTCCCAGGAGTACTGACACACAGGCTTACAGGGGGAACAAGCCACAGTCTGAGACAGCAAGACCAGTTAACACCAGAGATAACCAGATGGCAAGAGACAAGGGCAAGAATATAAGCAACAGAAACCAAGGCTACTTGGCATCATCAGAACCCAGTTCTCCCACCACAGCGAGCCATGGATACCCCAACACACTGGAAAAGCAAAACTGTGATTTAAAATCACATCTCATGATGATGATAGAGGACTTTAAGAAGGACATAAAGAACTCCCTTAAAGAAGTACAGGAGAACACATGTAAACATGTAGAAGCCCTTAAAGAGGAAACACAGAAATCCCCAAAAGAATTTCAGGAAAACACAACCAAAATTGAACAAAATCATCCAGGATCTAAAAATGGAAATAGAAACAATAAAGAAATCACAAAGGGAGACAACCCTGGAGATAGAAAACTTGGGAAAGAGGTCAGGAGTCATAAATGCAAGCATCACCAACAGAATACAAGAGATAGAAGAGAGAATCTCAAGTGCAGAAGATACCATAGAAAACATTGACACAACAGTGAAAGAAAATGCAAAATGCAAAAAGCTCCTAACCCAAAACATCCAGGAAATCCAGGACAAAATGAGAAGACCAAACCTAAGGATAATAGGTATAGAAGAGAGTGAAGATTCCCAACTTAAAGGGCCAGTAAATATCTTCAACAAAATTATAGAAGAAAACTTCCCTAACCTAAAGAAAGAGATTCCCATAAACATACAAGAAGACTACAGAATTCCAAATAGATTGGACCAGAAAAGAAATCCCTCCTGTCACATAATAGTCAAAACATCAAATGCACAAAACAAAGAAAGAATATTAAAAGCAGTAAGGGAAAAAGGTCAAGTAACATATAAAGGCAGACCTATCAGAATTACACCAGACTTTTCACCAGAGACTATGAAAGCTAGAAGATCCTGGGCAGATGTCATGCAGACCCTAAGAGAACACAAATGCTAGCCCAGGCTACTATACCCAGCAAAACTCTCAGTTACCATAGATGGAGAAACCAAGATATTTCATGCAAAACCAAATTTACACAATTTCTTTCCACAAATCCAGCTCTACAAAGGATAATAGATGGGAAACTCCAACACAAGGAAGGAAACTACACCTTAGAAGAAGCAAAAAGGTAATCTTTCAACAAACCCAAAAGAAGATAGCCACACAAGCATAAATCCACCTCTAACAACAAAAACAACCGGAAGCAATAATCACTTTTCCTTAATATCTCTTAACATCAATGGACTCAATTCCCCAATAAAAAGACAGACTAACAGACTGGTACGTGAGCAAATAAACCCGATTTTAAAACGGGGAACAGAGCTAAACAGAGAATTCTCAAATGAGGAAACTCAAATGGCCGAGAACCACCTAAAGAAATGTTCAACATCCTTAGTCATCAGGGAAATGCAAATCAAAACAACCCTGAGATTCCACCTCACACCCGTCAGAATGGCTAAGATCAAAAATTCAGGTGACAGCAGATGCTGGTGAGGATGTGGAGAAAGAGGAACACTCCTCCATTGCTGGTGGGATTGCAAGCTGGTACAACCACTCTGGAAATCAGTCTGGCGGTTCCTCAAAAAATTGGACATAGTACTACCTGAAGACTAAGCTATACCACTCCTGGGCATATATCCAGTACTACCGGAGGATCCAGCAATACCTCTCCTGGGCATATATCCAGAAGATGCTCCAACATGTAGTAAGGACACAGGCTCCACTATGTTCATAGCAGCCATATTTATAATAGCCAAAAGCTGGAAACAGCCCAGATGTCCCTCAACAGAGGAATGGATACAGAAAATGTGGTACATTTACACAATGGAGTACTCAGCTATTAAGAATAATGGCTTCATGAAATTTGCAGGCAAGTGGATGGATCTAGAAAATATCCATCCTGAGTGAGATAACTCAGTAACAAAAGAACACACAGGGTATGTACTCACTGATAAGTGGATATTAGGCAGAGTGTGGAATACCCACGATACAACTCACGGACCACATGAAGCTCAAGAGGAAGGAAGACCAAAGAGTGGATGCTTCAGTCTTACTGAAGGGAAGGGAAGGGAAGGGAAGGGAAGGGAAGGGAAGGGAAGGGAAGGGAAGGAAAGGAGGAGGGAGAACAAAATAATCAAGGGAAGTAGAGGGTGGGAAGGACTTGGGAGGAAGAGAAAAGGAGGAGGGGAAAGGGGGCAGGATCAGGTATGGGAGGAGATGGAGGAGATGTACAGAGGGTCAGGAAATGGAAAGAGGTGTGTAGCAATGGGGGATGGGGAACTGGGAGTAGCAACCAGAAAGTCCCAGGTGAAAGGAAAGCAAGAGCACCCCAGGACCCCACGTAGATGACAGTAGCTGAAATACTCCACAAAGAGGAGGGAGAACCTGTCGAGACCATATCCAGAGGTTAGGCATTCCCCGCCCCTCCCCACCCCCACCCCCCATTGAGGGATGGGGCCACCCACCCGTCTCCAAAATTTTAACCCAGAATTGCTCTTGTCTAAAGGAAATACAAGGACAAAGAGTGGAACAGAGACTGAAGGGAAGGCCATCCAGAGACTGCCCCACCTAGGGATCCATCCCACATGCAGACACCAAACCCAGACACTATTTCGGATGCCAAAAAGTGCTTGCTGACAGGAGCCTGGGATAGCTGTCTCCTGAGAGACTCTGCCAGATCCTGACTAATACAGATGCGGATGCTCACAGCTGATGCCCCAGTGTGGAGGCATGCTAGGGCGGTGGGTGGGTGGGTGGGGGAGGATCCTCATAGAAGCAGGGTAAGGGGGATGGGGTAGGGGTTTGCAGAGGGGAAACCTGGAAAGGGGATAACATTTGAAATGTAAATAAATAAAATATCCATTTTTAAAAGGAAAAAAGAAAAAAACAGGCTGGAGAATTAGCTCAGCAATTAAAAGTCTCTCAGGGGACCCCCAACTCAGGTCCCAGCATTCACAGATAGTGGCTTCCAACTGTGTGTAACGCCAAGCTCAGGATGTTAACAGCCCCTTCTGGCCTCTGTGGATACCTGCACTAACATGCTCTCACACACACAGAGACACACAGTTAAATGACCAAGCCAGCTCAGTTAGTCAACCGGGTCACAAGCAAGAGAGTGAGGATTGAAAAGGAAAGACAGTTAGACAAAACCATAACCTGACTCCAGCCCGTGCTGAGGATGAAGCAGCTTTAATCCTCTCCAGCCTGCTTCTATATCATTCTAGGTGCACCCAAAACACATGGTCGGTTCTTAGATCACAGACTAAGTAATCAAGCGAAGTAGTGAACAAAGCCCCATGGTCACTGTTTCTAACACTCTTATCTGAGCCTACTGACAAATGCCAAATTCCCAGAAGGTGCACTAAAAGCTCTCAACAGTTAAAAATAAAAGTGAATGGTTTTGGTTTGTTTTTAAAGATTGATTGATTTATTTTATGTACGTGAGTACACTGTAGCTGTACAGATGGTTGTGAGCCTTCAAGTGGTTGTTGGGAATTGAATTTTTAGGACCTCTGCTTGTTCCGGTCAACTCCGCTCACTCAGTCCCTGCTTGCTCCGGCCCAAAGATTTATTTGTTATTATACATAGTACACTGTAGCTGTCTTCAGACACACCAGAAGAGGGCATCAGATTTCATTACGGGTGGTTGTGAGCCACCATGTGGTTGCTGGGATTTGTACTCGGGACCTTAACCACTGAGCCATCTCGCCAGCCCTCTTTCTTTCTTTCTTTCTTTCTTTCTTTCTTTCTTTCTTTCTTTCTTTGTTGTTGTTGTTGTTGTTGTTGTTTGTTTTTTTGTTTTTCGAGACAGGGTTTCTCTCTGTAGCCCTGGCTGTCTTGGAACTCACTTTGTAGACCAGGCTGGCCTCCAACTCAGAAATCTGCCTGCCTCTGCCTCCCAAGTGCTGAGATTAAAGGCGTGCGCCACCACTGCCAGCTCTTGTCCTCATTTTCTTTTTAATTTTTATCTTTTCGTTTTTTCTTTTTAGTTTTTTGTTTTGTGTTTTGTTTTGTTTTGTTTTGTTTTGTTTTTGAGACAGGGTTTCTCTGTGTAGCCCTGGCTATCCCAGAACTCATTATGTAGACCAGGCTGGCCTCAAACACACACATGTCCACCTACCTCTGCCTTCTAAGTGCTGGGGTTGAAGATACCTGCCATCTCCACACCAGCACCACTGGGCTTTTTTCTTTTTCTTTTTACTTTTACTTTTATTAAGCTCTGCCACATGTGTGCAATGCCCATAGAGGCCAGAAGAGGGAGTCAGGCCCCTCTAGAACTAGAATTACAGGCGGCTGTGAGCCAAGGTGTGGGTGCCAAAAAGCCAACTTGGGTCCTCTGCAGGGGCAGCTAGAGCTCTTAACCGCTGAGCCAGCTCTCCAGCCCTCCTAATATTCTAATGAAGAAAATTTCAGAACCAAGTGCCTTCACCTGACAACTCTTCCACATATGGGGGAAATGTCGACACCAATGTTTCCCAACTCATCCAGGAAAGTAGAAAGAGAAGAAACGTTTTCCAGGTCTTAATACAATGCCAGCAGACCCTGGAGAAAGATTAACACATTAATGTTTTAATATCTGAAGCCATCGTTTCTACTAATAGAAACATAAAGATATTAAGATATATATATAATTTGGGGTGAAACAAAGTTTTAACGAAATATCCAGCAATAAATGCCAAGATGCAAAGAGTAACCAACCATCACAGGGGAATCCATGTAACCATTCGTCACAGGAGAGTCCACGTTCGCTACCTTCACGGGAGAATACACGCCCACCAGTCAAGTTTCCCCCCAAAATGCAGAAAGCACTCAGTGCTGTATGAAACACTGTAACTCGACTCTTGGGGTATGTTTTTTCTTTTTTTCTCCTTTCTGTGTGCATATGTATACACACTCATATGTAGATTTGTGTGTGCACGTGTGTAGAAGTACACACGCATACATGAATGCTCGCGGAGGTCAGCGGTCAACACTGGGTTCCTTCCTCAATCATCCGCCAACTTATTTTTTGAGACAGGGTCTCCCACCACACTTGGAGCTCACTAATTTGGCTAGGCTGGCTGGCCGGTGAGCCCTAGAGCATGCGCTGTCTCGCTCAGCTTGGCTGGCTGGTGAGCCCCTGAGCATGCGCTGTCTCGCTCAGCTTTCTTGTGGGTGCTGAGGATCTGAACTTGCACAACAAACACTTCACCAACTGAGCCATCTCCCCGGGCCTCAGTCAGCACTTGTCGTGATTAATTTAATGTACGGACGATACGCAGCCACAAAGTACCAGCTATTTGATCAAACGTCCATCTGTGTCTGAGGTCACTTCTGCATTTTGATAACAACGGAAGCCCGGCCCCAGCAATACACCCTGTTCTCCATGATGTCAATGGGCTTCATCTAAGGAGCTGAAGGCTTGGAACAAAGCCATCAAATCCAACTGTGAGAGGTCTCAGTCAGGAAAGCCACTTGCCGCAAAGGAGTTAGAACTGCTTATAGACTGACCAAAGTCCTTCCAACTTCCTAACAATTCCAATTCCTGACACCGCGATGACATGCCCGCCACACCCTACAACCCCAGACCACCATGAAAATACAGTCCACAAGCCAGAAAAAAAAAAAAAAAATCCCAGTCCATTCCCCGCCCCCTCCTTTTTTGTAGCTAAAATTCCTCCTCAGAGAAGGCATTAGCAAAGTCCACCTCTCCTCCTCCGAAGGTCGCAGGAACACGCCAAGGCATAGTTCTGCCAAAGTGAGTGGGAATCAATGCATTCCTTGGGCTTCTGTACAGAGGGTAAGGCGAGGGATTACAAACACTAGCCACACCTAAAAAGCCTCACCCAGCAAGGACGAGGGCCATCCCTGCAGCCACACAAACAGTCCCGGGGCTGGTCCTTCCCGCCTCTATGTACTTTAGCCCCTCCCCAAGGCCTCGAGCAGAATTGCCACGGGGTAGGGAACAGGTGGATACTTCAGGCAGAATCTAGAGCCCTACCCCACCCACTAGGAGGAGGGGCATAAATGGTCAACAAGCCCCGCCCGCGTAACCTTTTGCAGGGAAGAAAGGCTGAATGCTCAAGGTGACATTAGGCGTAGACATTTATTTCTGGCAAGTGCTACGTCCCTGACCCAGGGTCACACACACACACCTGTTGACTGTACTGTGTTTCCTGTTAAAATAGGAGGAGCCCAGTTCAGAGCCCCAGCACCGGGTTGCAGGCAGGGCAGGCAGCTGAGGTGAAGCAGAGACAGGAGATCCCAGGACCTTGCTGGCCAGCCATTCTAGCCAAAGGGCCAGTTGAAAGTTCAGTGAGAGACTGTTTCAAAAGGTAAGGTGGAGAAAGATAGAGGAAGACATCCAACATTGATCTCTGGTGTCCCCGTGGTCACAAGCCAGTGAACACACCCACATGCACACATCTGTGTGCACGCCTGACAATACACACACGTGCGCGCGCGCGCATCCATGATGCACACACAATGAAAAACCTAGCATGCAGCCCCAATCACTAACCAGAGAAAGGAAACTGAACGAGATTGTCCTCAAAGCTTTGTTCATCAGCCTAAAGGGTACCAGGGACAGAAGGCTGTTCCCAAGTGTCCTTGGCAGGGTGGGAGTAGAGTGGCCTATGCTGGCACGTTCTGTCCACCTTCCAGGAATAGGCTGCCTGCTGCCTGCAGAAAGGCCAGAGGCTGACATGCGGCAGAGGAAGAGGGATGCAGGCCTAATAATAACTTGAGAAAAACCACCCAGCTGAGAACTCCTAGATGCAATGATAAGCTTTGAACACCAGATGGCGCTCAAGGATCATAGTTGCCCTTTTTTTTTTTTTTTTTTTTTTTTTGAGACAGGGTTTCTCTGTGTAGCTCTGGCTGTCCTGGAACTCACTCTGTAGACCAGGCTGGCCTCGAACTCAGAAATCCACCTGCCTCTGCCTCCCAAGTGCTGGGATTAAAGGCGTGTGCCACCACGCCCGGCCATAGTTGCTTTTAATATCTTGGGCCACAGAAACCACTCATCACTGAGTACATAAGCTTGTTGGCTGTGATTAGCTCCATCCTTGCAACTACCCATGAGGTATTTGGTGTTTCTATTTTACAGATGAAAACTGAAGTTTGAGATCATGCAGTGACCCTTAGCAGAAGGCTCATCACCACGATGGTCACCCTGGGAACCCCAAGCCATTGTGTAAACATTCCAGAGGAAATCTTCCAAGGATGCTCTATCCACCTGTGAGCTGCTGAAAGTGTGTGCCCTAGGGTGAGCCCAAAAAGGGTCCAGCAGTGGGCGCGCGGGGGCAGGGGGGGTGACAGTGGCTGCAGCGCATGCCTTTAATCCCAGCACTTAGACAATCGCAGAAGGATCTCTGAGTTCGAAGCCAACCTGTTCTACAAAGTGAGTTCCAGCACAGCCAGGCCCACACAGAGAAATCCTGTCTCCAAAACAAAAACAAACAAACAACAAACAAAGGGTCTGGCAAATGTGCAGGCTTTTGGCCAGACAACTGAGGCTCTGAGCCAGATCTGAAGTTTCTACAGGACCACATACTGGGATGGGGCAGTATGACACCAGAAAGAGCCCTCCTGCCTGGCTACCAGTTTTAGCTGGGGTTTTACTGCTGTGAACAGACACCATGACCAAGGAAAGTCTTATAAAGGACAACATTTAATTGGAGCTGGCTTACAGGTTCAGAGGTTCAGTCCCTTATCATCAAGGCAGGAACATGGCAGCATCCAGGCAGGCATGGTACAGGCAGAGCTGAGAGTTCTACATCTCCATCTGAAAGCTGCTAGTGGAAAGCTGCTTCCAAGCAGCTAGGATGAGGATCTGAAAGCCCACACCCACAGTGACACACCTACCCCCAACAAAGCCACACCCACTCCAACAAGGCCACACCCTCCAATAACACCACTCCCTGGGCCGAACAAATACAAACCACTACACTATCTAAACCCCATTACACGTGGTCCTGCACATAGGCCTGGGGACTCTGTGCAGAATTCAGGGCCACATCCATCCCTCAGCTCTGCAAAGCCCAACACTCATGGTGCTCCTTCCTGGTAGATACTTTGGGGACAGGGGGACAAATGGAGGAGAAGGTTGGAAAGAAGGGGTGTCACAGACAGACTGCAACAGGGCACAGGGCTGTTTGGGGGACCTGTGAGAAGGTTCCAAGAAGCTGGCATGACGAGAGGGAGGCTTGCTGAGTAGGACAAGGGTGTGTCACAAGAGGCCACCACGCGAGCTTCGGAACAGAGGGTTACCCTGCAGCTACAGAACCCTGTGCTCCAGAGAGCTCAGAGCTCCCGAGGTGTAGGGTAGAGCCCACGTGTAGTTATATAGCTACACCAGGAACCTGGAGGTATACTGCTTGAGAGAATGCCAGGAAGTCAATCCTTATAGCTGTGCTGGGAGACCAATATCAGTCTGCTCTGGAGAGGAGACTGGGCTTGAAAGTTCAGCTCACACGCCACTGCACACAGCCAGTCTCCCTCCCGGGACCAGATCTTTGCACACTTATACTTAGGCCCCATCCTTTGGCAAACCTTCTCCTCCACCTAGAAGGATCACGGCTGATTTCACCCAGTTATTTACCTACTTGTTTTTTGGGTTTTTTTAAAGATGTATTTATTACTATAAACAGGTACACTGGAGCTCTCTTCAGACGCACCAGAAGAGGGCATCAGATCTCATTATGGGTGGTTGCTAGCCACCATGTGGTTGCTGGGATTTGAACTCAGGACCTTTGGAAGAGCAGTCAGTGCTCTTACCTGCTGAGCCATCTCAACAGCCCTACTTACCTTCTTGTAAAAGTAACTTTTATCCCCCTGTACAATTGTCATCTCTGAGGCTCACCACCTCAGTCTGCTAACTGAGACCTGGTCACGAAAGCGTCTAGTCACCGTATAATCTAATCCAGGCCTAGAATGTTTTCAGCCTCTGAGACTTGCTGGAATACACTCACCCCTTCCGAGTTCTTTCTGAACTCTGGCTGGCTGATTCAGCTCTCAGCTGTTCAGGCTCAAACTCCTCTGCACTCTGATTCAATCTGGCTTCTCTCTCAGTTTCTGACTGAATTGTTCTGCTTCGCCTCAAACTAGCTCTGGCAATCCACTCTCATCTTCTGTCTCCTCATTCTCCGGCTCATTATGTCTTCACCTGTATGTAGCCTGTCCTCTGTCTACAACCTGTCTCTGTACAACTATCCCAGAAAACTGCCTCCTCCTCCTTTCTCTCCCTCTCCCTCTCCCTCTCCCCCTCCCCTTCCCTCTCCCTCTCCCCCTCCCCCTTCCCCTTCCCCTGCCACTCCCCTCGCCTCTCTCTCTCTCTCTCTCTCTCTCTCTCTCTCTCTCTCTCTCTCTCTCTCTCTCTGCAATGCTCCCTTAAGTAGCTTCCCTTTCCTCTCTTCTCGTGAGAGTTTGGCATATCCTATTCTGTCAAGTCTCTCTGATTCATCACTGTGTCTGCCACTCAATTAGACATCACATTCAAACATGAGTGCTTCCTTCTACAAACTAACGTTACCTTCATTGTTTGGTGTGTACTAAGGGCATATCTGTATTCTGGCCAGAGGGACTAAAGGGGTGTGTGTGTGTGTGTGTGTGTGTGTGTGTGTGTGTGTGTGTGTGTGTGTGTACACTCATGGGCTGAGCCACACCACAACTAGAAACAGGTTTTTCAGTAGTTAGCACAATCTCAGGATCCACAGTGTGATCAAATATCCTGCAACACCTTCAATATTAGCACTTGAGAACCTGGGATGCCTACCCAAATTACTTGAAGCTATGGCCTCTACTTGGGGTGCCATGCCCGAGCAGCTGAGTGGGAGGGCTCCCCTGCCTCTGTCGTGGAATTCGGATTCCATATTTCCACCATGAGGGCTGTCCCTGAGCCCTATAGAGGGAGGGAGCATAAAACACACACACACACAGACACATGTATGTGAGTCATAACAGCAACACCAGCGCTCGAAGGAGTGCGTTCTCAGCTCAATGTCCGAGGCTCCAAAATCCTGTGTTGAAATCTTTTTTTTTCTTTTCTGCATGTGTGGATGTGATGTACACTGCATATCTGTATGCATTTTTTCGTGTGTGTGAGCACACGTGTGGGGATGCACGTGCAGGTGTGTGCAAAGGCTAACACTACCTGTTTTCCTTGATCACTTCGCACACCAAACACTGAGGCAAGGTTTCTCAATTGAACCCAGAGCTCACCAATCCAGCTAATCGAGCTAGCGGCCTTGTACCAGCAATCCCATTTTCTGCTTCCAGCCTGCTGAGATTACACATGGCCGCCATGCCCATCCAGCATTGCGTGGGTGCTAGGGATCCAAACTCCAGCATCATGCTTACATGACCGACACGTCACCTACAGAGCCATCTCCCATCCAGGGTTGGACATGCAGGGTTGGAGTGCCACTATAAGGCATGCATAGAGACACAGAGGCAGCTTGGAGTGGTCAAAGCCTGGAAGAAGTCGGGGGTGCAAAGCCAGAAAATCCTCCAGGGCCTTGCTGGACCCTAAGAGTATCCAGCAGGAGCAGGGGAAAGTGGGTGCTGTAGAAAAGACTCCATCTTCTCATTCGACCCCAGGTGACCTCAAACAGGCACTGCAGGCACAGCCATGCTGTGTAAGGGCCACGAGGAGGCCCCAGTCAGAAGCAAAGACTAAGCTGTGATAGGAGATGGGCACAGCGTTCTAACCCGGTGGGCTGAATGGACTGCGTGACTGTCTCACAGCTGTGAGCCACACTAGAGGACATTTAGCTGAGACCATTCTGAACTGTGGAAGGCACCGCCTGGTCCCCTGACTGCTTCTTAGCAGGCAGCGTTCAGCACAGGGAAGCAGAAGTTACAGGGTTGGTAAGTCCTCAGCGTTAGAATGAGAGGGTTTCCAGAGAGAACCCAGGTATGCTCAGGTGACCCTCTGAGAAGATTCACTCTCAAGCAGAAGCCAGGAACCAGTTATGTTCAAGACAATGCAGGTCCCACTGGTCTTGTCTTCTCCATCCCAGACAGATGCCTCAGAAAGCGGACATGATGGTGCATAGCTCTAATCCTAGCATTCGGGAGGCTGAGACAGGGCCTGGACTACACAGCGAAATCCTGTCTCCAAAAGAGAAAAGACAGAGACAGACTGTGGGCACACCAAAGGGAGCCTCCCGTAGGGTAATGCCCGGTGAGGCTTGGCCTCATAACCCAGGAGCACCTTGGATGTATGGGGAGGTGTAGACTGTACTGAGAATGTGTTATCATTAAAACCCTGGTTATGTGGAACAACAATATGAACTAACCAGTACCCCCAGAGCTCGTGTCTCTAGCTGCATATGTAGCAGAAGATGGCCTAGTCAGCCATCATTGGGAAGAGAGGCCCCTTGGTCTTGCAAACTTTATATGCCCCAGTACAGGGGAATGCCAGGGCCAAGGAGTGGGAGTGGGTGGGTAGGGGAGCAGGGCAGGGGGAGGATACAAGGAACTTTCGGGATAGCATTTGAAATGTAAATAAAGAAAATATCTAATTTTTTAAAAAGCCATGGTTATGTTATGTAAATATGTTTTGTTTGTTTGTTTGTTTGTTTGTTTGTTTGTTTGTTTTAATCCCAGGCGTGGGCTGTGGGGCTGCTTCAGGTTGTCCACAGCTGCTATGATTTGTCTCATGCTCTAGCAGGGGTGTGATTTTTGCCCCCTGTAGATAGCTTATGTTTAGAATTCTGGGGACTCTTGAAAGGAGCCCAGAGAGGGCCTGTGATGGTGGCTGCTCCCCCTGCTGCTCCTGGTTGCTGGGTAAAGAGACATGAAGAAGAAACCATATATCCTGACAGTGAAGACTGGACCTGCACCCAAGGTACCCGACACCCCTGATCAGCAGGAGGCAGTCTAAGGAGATGACACCCCCTCCCACCTCTAGCCTTCTTTTCCTCCTAGCCCGTGTTGGGAGGTTGGACAGGATTGGGATGGAGAAGGGTGGTAGATATAAGAACCCAATAAAGTATGCCTACAACAGAGTCACCACTAGAGGCATGGTCCCAGAGAACTGCCACTGGGCCAGAGCCTGGAGCAGACTTGCTCTGAACCCTTTGTCCCTGCCTGGCAAACTGCAGAGCCTTCTGCCTGGGTAAAGGTGTGGCCGCTACCCCAGCAGATTTAAAGAATAAAACACACCCTTGTGTATCCAGAAGGGCCCTGTCCCATGGGCCTAGAGGGCAAGAGCTTGGTGCCAGAAAGTCCCTGCTGTATGACAAAATATTTCCTAGAAAACACACATCTACTCACCCCAGATAGGGACCTCGTGACAGACCAAAGTATGAATATGACCAAAGTCCAACTTAGTTTTAGCCAATGAGTTTTATTGGGGTTACTTACAGGAATCTGGGTGAGGGGTCACTTACAGGAGCAGAAATGACTCAAAGATAGCTGTGTCATCAAAGTCCACCTCAGCATGGGTAACAGCTCACAAGGAGCCCACTGCACAGCCTGCAGACAGCTCAACAGGTTGGGGTGTTCTTCCCAAGTGACTCTGGTCTAAACCATTTCCCCGGAGCAGCTGGTCTGGCATAAGTCTCCTTGTAGCTTTTCTCCTCTGGGAATCTTCTGTGCTTTGTCTGAGAGGGTCTCTCAGCCTTTACCATTTACTCCAAGAGGGAGGGGCTAAGTAAATCTGCTTAGTTTCAGGGTCTTCCTGAAGTTAGAGTTGTTTATCATACAGCTTCCCTTCAGGATGGAAAAACGTACTCAGCGGCCACCCTCAGACTTCCCTGACTGGTGGAATTTGCCCTGCTGGGTTTGGGCTCACCTGGGTCCTATAAGTCCTTCCTTTCCTAGTTCTCGTTGCCCGGTGGAGTGTCTGTCCTGTACCTAACCCACCACTGTATTCTGAAACATAGCAGTGCCTGGATTTTATAGGTTCAAGAGCGGAGAGCAGCATTGAGATGGACCCTGAGTCTCACCCACATCCAATACGGCTGACTTTGAACTTCAGATGTCTGACATGATATCAGAGCTGTTAAGACACTGGGGTGATTGGCTGGCATTGGGGTGACTGGCTGGCATGATTGTGTCAGAACAGAGAATATAAATTTGGAGAGTCCAGGCGCAATGTGCTCTGGGCTGGAGAGCCATGTCCTGCAAATTTTTATGTAAAAATCCTTTAGAATCTAGACCAGACTATGACACAGGCCACAATGCCTGCAGCAGCTCCCCAGCCCCATCTCGCCAGCCTCAGATCCTAGTGGGCACCTTACTGAGACATGGGATTACTAACTAACAGTTACTAACAGTTACTAACTCCCTGTGGAGAGTGGAGGGATCCTTGAGTAAATGTTTAAGAAGTGAATAAATTAGTGGGTGGGTGTGTCTTAGTTTGGGTTTCCATTGCTGTGAACAGACACCATGACCAAGGCAACTCTTATAAGGACAACATTTAATTGGGGCTGGCTTACAGGTGCAGAGGTTCAGTCCACTATCATCATAGCAGGAAGTATGGCAGCATCCAGGCAGACATGGTGCCAGAGAAGCTGAGAGTTCTACATCTTGATTGAAAAGCAACCAGGAAAGACTGGCATTTTTGGACAGCTAGGAGGAAGCTCTCTTCCGAGATGGGAGGAGCTTAAGTTAGGACCTCAAAGCCCACCCCACAGTGACACACCTACTACAATAAGACCACATCTCCCAATAGTGCCACTCCCTGGGCTAAGGGTATTCAAACCACTACAGGGTGTGTATTCTTGACAAGGAGGAATGCCTTAGACCCATGGGACGTGGCAAAACAGTCCTCAGCTCAGATTCGGGAATGGCAAGACCTCAGTCTGGTCTACGTGTGGGTGTTGGCAGTGTGTGCAAAGACTAGCAGGCATAGAATCCTCTTCCAGATAACTTCAGTTTTTCTGTGCGTGTGTTCGTGTGTCTGTCCTCCCTTTATTCCCTTATCATCTTGTCTCCAGAGTTATCCTGTTCTGCTGTGAAGAGAAGCCATGACCAGGGAAACTCATACATAGCATTGACCTCTGGCTTCCGCAATACTCCTTCATGCACACATGCTCACACACATATGAATGTGTGCATACACCACACACACACACACACACACACACACACACACACACACTATTTAAATAAACATGAAAAGGGAATCCAATCAGGTCTCTACAGTGATGTCACATGATCAAGTAATGTGTTCTTATACAACCTTGAACTTCAAAAGGCATTCCGGAATCCAGATGGTTGTAAGATTCAAATACACATTCTGCTCTTAGTAGACTAAGAACACAATGCTGGTACATATTTACATACACTTGAAAGAAATCAGCATCACTCCAAACATCGAAACTGCAAGAGACGGCTTTGGCCACCCAAGACGCCAACAGGAAAAACACCACAACCTCTAACAAAAATCAGCCCGCCTCCTGCTCCCTGGGTTCCAGGCCCTACACAGCACATTAAATTAACTCACTGAATCTCCAGAAGGAGCCTACACGTGGCTGTGCTGTCCCCAGTTAGAGATGACAAATGAAGGTCTGGCAGGGGAAAGACAGCTGTGTAGCGAGGCAGTGACAGGGACAATGAGCATCTGTTTCTAGTTCACACCGGCAGCAGACACACTGCAGACCAGGAGAGCAATCGTGGGTCGGTATCCTTTACAACAGTGGGGTATACACTACCTCCAATAAGAAGGCAATGGACTCCTCCACAGATGGGCAAAGGCCATCCCTGTGAGACAGACACACATCTTGCTTGGTCACGCCTCCGAAGCAATGCCACCTCTCCAGCTACCCGAGCAAAACCAGGTCCATGCTTGCCTGTCAGTCTGGCTGACATTCAAGGGATCTGGTCCCCAGTGGGTGCGCTTGTAAGCTGGCATCTTCAGGAAGCAGGCCCAGGGTGAGGTTCAAAACCCAGGATACTTATCTGTCAGGGATACTTATCTGTCTCCACCATCACCAGCTGCGGAAGGAGGAGCAGAGGATGGAGAGGAGAAATGTCACTCCAGACCCCCGGAAAGCCCTGCTGCGTGCGTCCACACGAGTGGCGAGCTCCTCTGCCCAGATAGCCAGGTCCTGTTGTTTTGTGATGTTTTGTTTTGTTTACATGGGGTCTCTCAACATGGCCTGGCTGTCCTTGAACTCAATGTGTAAGCCAGACTGGCTTTGAACTCACAAAAATTCACCCACCTCTGTCCCCTGAACTCTGGCGTTAAAGGCATGTTCTATCTACCACACTCAGTCCTTCCCATTTTTGATGTTTTTTAGTCATAGACTAGTGGTTCACAAACATTGATGCCTGTCATTATGGAGGAGGGGTGGGGGTGGGGCTTAAAAATATGCTGAGTCACATGACCCACCGGCCCACTGACTTTAAAAAAATAATTTCTTTTATATTTTATAAATATATTTTATGCACATTGGCATGTTTTTGCCCGCACGTATGTCTGTGTGAGGTTGTCAGATATCGGAGTTACAGACAGTTGCCATGTGGGTGCTGGGAACTGACTAGAAGCGGAGTCAGCCAGCACTCTTAACCACTGAGCCATCCCTCCAGCCCCACGTCCACGGGCTTCTTAAAGTTCTTCAGTAAACTCAATCCTCTGAAGAGATTCCAAATGTTTGTTTGTTTGTTTGTTTGTTTGTTTGAAATGTGTATTGGGATTGTGTGACCAAAATCGTAGTCACAAGGCTGTCCTTGTCACTCTTCATCCTGAGAGGAGCCATAAGAGGCCAATGCTCAGGTGCCGCTTTAATGGAAGCAGGTGGCCAGAGTCATGGACAGCAGGTGACAGACGGGGTAGGGGTGCAGAGGAGCAATGCCTCATCACCTTCCGTGTGCGTGCGTGCATGCGTGCGTGCGTGCGTGCGTGTGCGTGGTAAGGATGAGACGCACCACAGGGATGCTCGGCTTCAGCCTGACTACCCGCAGATGGTAGAAGCATCCACCACTTCCCTGCTTAGCCTTCAAGGGTGAGAGGAGGGAATTAGAGGCTGGAATGAAGACTGTCCCCTCGGAAAGCAAAGGCTAGCGCTAGCTGCTGCCTTGAAGGAACTTGCTGCCTTTTGGCGTCGAGCCCCTGAGGAGGAGATGTGAACCGCAGCAGCCAGGGCGCGGCAGCAAGCCTGTGAGAGGAAGACCACCTCCCACATTACCTCCATACCCGCTTTGTAGGAGTTTGTCTTAGCTGGGGTGTCTATTGCTGCAACGAAACACCACAACCAAAAAGCAAGTTGGGGAGGAAAGAGTTTATTTGGTTTACACTTCCATATCGCTGTTCCTCAGGAAGATGGTGTCAGGACAGGAAAAGAAGTCTGAGCAGGAACGCAGAGCAGGAACCAGGAGGCAGAGCTGATAAAGAGGCCATGGAGTGATGCTGCTTACTGGCTTGCTCCCCATGGTTTGCTCAGCCTGCTTTCTTATAGAACCCAGGACCACCAGCCCAGGGATGGCACCACCTACAATGGGCTGAGCCCTCTCCCATCAATCACTAATTGAGAAAATACCCTATAGGCATATTGTATGAAGGCATTTTCTCATGGGGTGTTCTCTCCTTTCAGACGACTCTAGCTTGTGTTAGTTAAGTTGATGTAAACCTACCAGCACAAAGGCAGATGCTAGGAGTGTCCACAGGCCCTGGCAGCTCAGTGGCTGGTCCTTGATATCTGCACAGCAGAAAGAACTTGTACTTTGCATCATGAGACAAGAGGTCCAGCTCCAGCATCACCGACCCCTCCAATCTTAGTCTGTACCACAGTTGTGTATTAGTCCCCCTTCAGGAGCACCCCAAACTTAATAGCATTAAGCCCTGCAGACAGTGGTTCCACCCCAAAGTGGTGAGGGTCCCCTACCTCGGGAGGACACTAGTTACCATGTGGCTGAATTGTCTCAGGGAATAACACACAGGCACCCAGGTCTCTGGACCTTGCCTGGTTTCTGGAAATCTGCTGTAACACTGAGGACCCTGTCGCTGCATTTCTCACTAAAGCTGTGACTTCGGATGAAATCACCACGTTGCCATTCCACCTCTGCCTGCACTCAAATATTTAGACACACTACCCGTTTCTGGCTGGTGCTGGGATCAAAATAATAATAAAAACTTCAGTCTGCAAGGGGCAGAAGGAGAGAAACTGGCGGTTTGTTATCGCAGCGCTCTTCCCAGGTAAACAAAACTAATAATATCTGCTTAATTAACGAGTGCCAACCTGCCTGTGAGGCCTCACCTCCAAGGGTTTCTAAGCAGCCTACACCCACCCACCCTTCTCAGAGAGCCCTGCCAATAAGCAGAAGAGGCAGATGGAACTGGGCATCGAAGATGCAGTTACTACAGGTGCACACTGAAGCCAAGCGCAGACTCTCCTTCAGTCAGTCATCCCTCTCCCAGCTCCGTGTATCCTCTATGCCGGCTCCTTTTGGCTGCTTTATGAGTCACCCGCAAAACAAAGTAGCTTAAAATGGTAAAGTCACCATCTCCAGTACAGTTAGTCAGTGTCTCAGGGTCGTCACCCACTGGTGTCCACCTGTCCTGGTGCTGCCTGTAACTGGGGACTGTGGTTGGGTTGTTGGCCTAGTACCCACTCAAGGCCAACACTTCCTCCCGGGGCGGGGCCACGCTGTAAACCCTCCTGGGGGCGGGGCCACGCTGTAAACCCAGGTTGAGAATGATGGAAGCTCCTCCCCATTTTGTACACAGCTCAGTGCCAGTGAGGTTACTAGTCTCAGGGCCTGTCCAGGTCAGGAGAGGGGTGCAGATACCTCACCTCTAGACACAGTGAAAAGAGCTAGAGCTCTTTCCTAACCCCTGTGTAGCTTTTTCAGCTTCGAAGACTGAGCAGGCATGAGCCCACGCCTCTACCCAGGAAAGCACCCCCAGACACTAGGCTTATTTCTGCCCTTCTCTCTTTCCCAAGGGGAACAGATGGAGGCTGAGATCCGCAGGCAGCAGCCTTAGGCCGCAGGGGAGGTGGATCAGTGGAGATGTGGTCTTAGAAGAAGAAGGAACATGACGCTCAGCTTCCAGCTTCCAGCTTCCAGCTTCCAGCCCTGGCTTCGGGAGCCGCACCAGATACAAAGGAAAGCAAAGGCTTTGTCTGGTGACGGGTTGTGTCCACAGCAGTGCTGAGGCTGGGCTCAGTGAGCTCCTTTGTTAAGGGTTTTCCTTTCGCAGCTGGGCCTGTTTTGGGGTCCCTGGCCTCATTTGTATCCAAAGGGCAGCTCTGGGTCGGTTCTGAGCTGAGCCCGGACAAAGTGATGAATTCAATACTGGTCCGATAGCTCAAGGGAGAGTACAAATCTCAGTGCAAGCGCAACAGGCAAAACAGGGTCTTCCCCCTGGACCTGGACACAGCAGCAGCTATGAAAGGGACTTCCCAATAGGAAAGCAACACAGTCAGGTTTGGAGTCAGTGGGTGGCTCTGGCTGCTGAGGAGAGGATATTTCCCACCATGTTGGAGCTGGAACCCAAGCCCGGTGCATGTTAGACAAGCACTGAAGCACTTGACTGCATCCTTCGCTTCAAAAGCCCTGTACCCTGAGGACAGTATGGTCCAAGAAGCCCCTCCCCCCCAGGGCACCAGATTCAAGGATTTTTTTTTAAGATGTATTTATTTTATATATGGGAGTACTCTGTGGCTGTCTTCAGACGCACCAGGGGAGGGCGTCAGATCTCACTCTAGATGGTTGTGAGCCACCATGTGGGTGCTGGGAATTGAACTCAGGACCTGTGGAAGAGCAGTCAGTGTTCTTAACCTCTGAGCCATCTCTCCAGCCTCCCCCACCCCTTTTAAAGATGTTTATTTATTTATTTTATGTATATGACCCAGATTCAAGGCTTTAAAGGCGCTCGCCATCCACACTTGAAATGTAATTCTTTTTTTGTTTTTTGTTTTGTTTTGTTGGTTTTTGGTTTTTTGAGACAGGGTTTCTCTGTATAGCCCTGGCTGTCCTGGAACTCACTCTGTAGACCAGGCTGGCCTCGAACTCAGAAATCCACCTGCCTCTGGCTCCCGAGTGCTTGAAATGTAATTCTTTTGTGCTAGGAGACTAAGATTTGGAAGGGTTTTATTTTGTGTCTGCAATTCTTCAGCTGCAAAACCTGTCACTGAGTCTCTACTGCAATCTAGTGACAGTCGCTGAGCATGGCAGGGGGACTCACTCCTTGCCATCATGCTGCGGAGCCAGGGTCGAGCTGGAACCCCCTGCCACACCTAGAAGGATCCCAGGCTATGGGCATCCCAGGCCTGCATCCAACCTCCCTCCATCCACGATGTTCTTTAACAGCCTAGTGACCCAGCCCTGTACTCTGCCCTGGCCACCCAGGAACGGGGTCAGCCTAGACCCTGAAGAGGGACTTGAGGTTTGGGATGGAGGAATTCCAGGGTCCTAGATCTGAGTCAGGTAGCAGGATTCTGCTTATTGGTGGTGAAGCAGAGTGAAACCCTGGCGTAGCCCCTGGAAACGTCAGGCTTAAGGGCACAGAGTAAGAGGACGGTTTTAAAGGTAAAGACTGCTTTACACTGTTGCTTTGAACGGTTAATACAACAGACCAAACACCAGCTCACTTATCTACCTGTCTTCTTCTGTCTCCTGCTTTCTGCAAAGGCCCCTGAGACACTCACTCATCCTTGCCTGATGGATCTGGTGGCTTAGCTGGGACACCAGCAGGGACACTGCTTTCCTGGTGAGAGTTGAGAGCTAAAGGCTGAACCAGTGCCACGAGGGCTTTGCCAAATGCTGTCCAGAACACTCCTGCATCCAAACTGTCTGTCATCCTGGTCGGGCACAAGGCGTTCAAGAGAATATGTGATCTGTCATCTCCTTCTGCTCCTGGTCCCCTGCTGCCAGGCAAAGGGAGAGGCCGGCTCTGGGCCACCCTAGCAGGAGTGTTCTGGGCTGACTGCCAAGCTGGACAATAGGGACACACACTCCTGGCTGCCCTTCAGCTCCTTACCTTCCTAGATGGGCAGCCTCTGATTCACTGCCTCCCCGGCTGCCATCACGCTTGAGACATCCTTTCTGCCTCCAATTTCCTCTGGAAACCTCTCAGCAACCCAGATTCACGACTTTGAACTTTTCTGAGACTCTGGCTCCAGAGCTTTGGGACCGACCTATTTTCTTACCATGCTGGTCCCCTGCTGCAATTGGGATGCAGCTCCATCCTTCAGGCTCCCCACCCCAGACTTCTCACACACACTTTAACTGCCCAGATTTTCTCTCTCAATCCCCACAGAGTATAGGATCTGACCTGAGATGTCTCCATCAGTAAAGCACCCACTGAGAAGGGCCAGGACCTAAATTTCTATCCCCAGTAACCAGATGAAAACCGAATGCCGCTGTGGCACATGCCTGTAGCTCCAGCATGGACTGGGTGCATCGAGAAGCTGGGGAGCTCCAGCCTCAGCGAGAGACCTCGTCAGAAGGAACAAGATGAGAAGCAAGCAAGAAAGGTACAGGATGTCCAGGTTGGCCTCCACACCCACGCACATATGCACGCTCCAGGGTAAGAGTGCGTATACGCAAAGAATGCATGCACAAAGCACGCATGCACATACAAATAGACGGACACATAGAACTGAACAATAAAGAATTGCATCAGGGAAAGAACCTGCCAAAAATCTCCATTTCTACAGATCCTCATCTGGAAGCATCTTTGAACCTCTCTCCTGTGGCAGCTACCTCTCCCACACTCAGCAGGTACCGTCTTCTCCCCACTCTGCCTCCCCTACTCACTCCTCACTGTCCTGCAATCCGGTGGCACTTGCTGCCTCTCGTGGATGTAAAGAAGCCCCTTTGTAGGAGTGGTGCTGATGCTAATGTTTCCCAATTGGTTCATGATCGACCAATAAAGATGCTAAGGGCCAATTGCTGGGTTGGAAAAAGAGAGATGGGACTTCCAGGTCCCCAGAGACAGGCTAAGAGACACAGGGGAGGAAGGGAGATTTTGGAGGGAGAAAAAGGTGACCGGCCATATAAGATCTTGGGTGGAGCGACCACAACTAAGCAGAGGGCAGATTAAGAGGTGCTGAACTAAGAGAACTTAGGAAGGGCACGCTAGCCGTGGGAGATTAAAAGTGCTCAGCAATTGAGCCAATAAGGCAGATTGAAAATAAGTTAATGTGTGTATGTATGTTTCATACGAGGATCCGAGGGAACCTGGGCAGGCCTGGTAGAGTGGTCTGCCTGGAGCTTAAAGCTGGGTAGCAAAAACTACACACAACACCCCTTGGGACAAAGAAAATCACGGACTCCTCAAACAAAAGATTCATGGTAGGCCTATCCTGGTCATGTGACTTTGAACCCGCTCTTATCTCACAGTCTCCTGAAGGGAAGACCCTGCCAAGTGAAGGAAGACCATCACTTCAGAGCTCCTGGCACAAGGTAGCCTCCCCTGCTGCGGTATATACTGTTTGGCTTTTCCTGGGGAGACAAAGAAATACCATTTACCCCAGATGGAGCCAGTCACAACAGATCAAAGAACTCCCCGACCAAGCCAATCTCCATGAACCATTGAGTTTACTGGGGTTACTTATGGGAACATGGGTGACTCTCAGGCAGTTGTATCACGCTAGCATGGGTGATGATGACTCAGGAGAGATGTGTCCTGGAATTCACGGCGTAACTTGCAGGCCACTCCACCACTGAAGCATCCACCCTGCCCGCCACGTATTTTTTATGGAACCTTGGGGAGGGGTTGTATGAGTCTTTACATCTCTTGGTCATGAGTCGTCCCTCTCTCTCCCTGAGGATTGTTTCAGTACAGAGGGGAAAACGTCACATAACAGAACTAAACCGTTTCCATCCCAAGTCCCATTGCCTCAAATAGTGGCTTCATTTGGATAACGAATCATCTTGGTAATTAAGGCAAAGCATGGTTGTGGGGGTCGGGAAAAGCTGTGTGGTTAATATTCTTGTATGAAGAACAGACAGGAGACCACAGAGGGGAGCCGATGAGAACCACCTAGGGAAATGACCATTAGAAGTCTGAAGGGGGGCTTGGCTCTCAGCCTCCAGAAGGAGTAAGTCTGTCCACACCTGGCTCTTAGAATCCCTCTCCCTCCTGAGCCATTGCATATTGAGATTCTGCTATGGCAGCTCAGGGACCAAAGCCACACGTCCTGCTACATTCTCTAATGGGAAATTCACATGGAGCACTGGGTGGAGGACCGGTGCTCTTGAGTCCTCGCTTCCATGGGAAGTCACTAGGCACTGACTGCATCTGTCCCATGCTTGCAAGCTAGACTAGATGCCAGGGCACTGACTTCTATGGACCCTCACCCATGCCAGTGGGATCCACTTTAGATAGTAAGCACACAGTAGGTCTAACAAATGCCTAATGAATGGACTTCATATGGGACTTTGATAGCTGCAAGTTTTCCCATGTACAAGTCTGTGCATGGGTGGGGGCAACAAATATTTTAGTTTTCAGCAATACCCCCCTCCAAAAAACCCCTAATCGTTATTTGGGTCCAAAATAGCTCCCTACATTTTCCACTGTGAAGGGTTGCCCTGGTCTATAGGGCACAGAACCATGAGCCCTGGTGGAAGCATCAACTTTCACAGGTTTGTCCCACCTTCCATGGGTCCAGATCATGGCTCTGAATTACAGTTTGAGGTGAGGTAAAACTTTCTGAGTGTAGCCAACTGCATCTATTTAAGGATTTGTCATGCAGATTAGCAAGGCTAACACAGGCCGGTGCACCTGTTACATCGTTCCACACTGGACTTCTAGAAGCACTCTTGTGAGATAGAAAGGGGAAGGGAAAGGAAAGGAAGGGAGGAAAGGATGGAGAGAGAAGGCGGGAGGGAAGGAGGAAAAGGAGTGAGGGGAAGAGGGAGGCTGAGAGGGAGGAAAGGGGAACACACCATGCTGAGGTAAAATGAGTCTCAACACTGTGTGGACTTCGTGACACTCCTGAGAAGGACTATAGCACAAGACGTCACAAATGACAACGCTGCTTTGCCCTTTGCCCTTAGCCACGACGAATGATTTCGGAGGCCAAGTGTCTCTGTAAAAGTCCCCTGGGCATATGCTCCCTTCGTCTTCACGCCACTGTGCGTCTCCAGGAGCTGAAGAAACTGTAATAAAGTCATCGCTGGCTGAAGCATCCCGACCTTTGAGAGGAGAGGAGGGGCACGTTTCTAGGTGCCAGGGAGACACAGAACACACTTGCTAAGTAGCCCAGATCTTATAGGCGTATAGGAAGGAGCCGGCCTGACATTCCAGTCCCACCATTATCTAATGAGTGACCACAGCAGACTCGGTGCTAGGCTGGGTAAAGCTGAAGGTCCCCATAAGGGTGAGAGATTGATGGCGGACTGAGACTCATCAAGAGCCACCTTTGCTCCTTCATCCTCACAGCTACCTGTAAAGAAGTTGCTTAAGAGGCTTACTTGGCACCCAAGAAGTTTACTTGGTATCTTAGTTGGTGTTTCACTGCTGTGAACAACAGACACCATGACCAAGGCAACTCTTATAAGGACAACATTTAATTGGGGCTGGCTTACAGGTTCAGAGCCATTATCATCAAGGCAGGAGCATGGCAGCATCCAGGCAGGCATGGTGCAGGAGATGCTGAGAGTTTTACATCTTCATCTGAAGTCTACTGGCAGATAGATACTGGCTTCCAGGCAGCTAGGATGAGGGTCTTATAGACCACACCCACAGTGATACACCTACTCCAACAAGGCCACACCTAGTAGTGCCACTCCCTGGCAAACCATCACACTTAGGTACCAGGATTACAGCTGTGGGATACTGTGCCCAGTCCCTAACTTCTTGTTGGTGACCTCTGAGAGCCTGCCCTTAGTGCATCTTCCTGTACCTTTCTGTCACTGACTGCCTTGGGAACCGGTGAGGCTTCTGAGCCCCAAGGGCATTAAGCAAACAAGACCCAGCTAGGTCTTCAGTCAAAACAAGAATGGGAAGGACTGGGGAGATGGCTCAGTGGTTAAAGCACTTGCCACACGGGCACAAGGACCAGATTCAAATCCCTGGAACCCACATAATTGCTGGGGGATGGAGGAGGGGGGCATGACAGCTGCCTGTAAGTAGTCCCAGCTTTGGAAAGCAAAGATGGGATCCTTGTAACCCCCTCTGACCAGCAAGACGAGCTGAACCAGCTCTGAGTTCTGAGTTCAACTGAGAGACCCCAAGTGAATGAGTAAGATGGAAGAGTGATGCAGGTGATTTCTGACATCAGTCTTGCACCTCGGTGTGCAGGAGCATGCACACGCACACGTGTGCAAACACGTGCAAACATACACACACTGAAGATACAAGGAGTGGACGAGTGGGTGAAAGCGGCTCTAGTGTCAACAGCACTGAGGGACACTCCAAGGAGTCCACACTCACTGACCAGAGCTAGTGGAATGTCTGACATCCTGTTCCTACCTAGAATTTTATTTGGAATAGCACAGCTCAGGGAAGCCACAAAAACTTAGCCTGAACAACGTCCATCTACAGTAAAATTGAAAGAGAAAGTTACAATGGCACGTGTTCCATCTTGAACATTTTCCTAGGTGGAGACAATGGAAAGGCCCACTCAGTACCTCTCCCCCACAACTGGGATGCTGGCACATACTCAAGGCAGTCTCTCTGTGACTCCCCAGACCAGGAGGGGACAGGAAGGTCGGTGTGAAGCACGTGCAGCCAGCTTCAAGTCCACCCAGGTGGAGAATTTCCTCCTAAAGTCCGTGGTCAAGGTTCTGACTTCTGCCTCACTGCTGTCTTGACACTCGGTGACCACAGGAGACGAGTTACATCACTTCCCTTCTGCCTGAGTGTAGAGCAGGGTTTCTACACTGCAGTACAGCTGACTTTGGGGCTGGGAGGACACTTCCTGGTGGGGCCGTCCTGCAGACTGTGGGAAGCTGCTGGGTGACCCTGGCCTCTATCCACGGAAGGGTAACAGCAACTCACATGCCCAGTTGTGGCAACCTGAAATATCTCCAGACATTGCCCAATGGACCTCAGGGGGCAAAGGTGTCCATCCTAAGAGCCATTCCTTTAAAGAGCTTGAGACTGAGTCCACACATAAACCGGAGCCTGCCAGTTCCAAATGTGGCAGTTTGCCATAGCCTCCCCACTGGCCCCAGACTACTCTCTACCCAAAGGCCCCCCTTGAGGCCCAGTTCCAGTCTTTTAGCCATGCTTTAGGCCCTGAACAAGAAGCTTCAGGAAACGCCCTCCTGGGCTCTCTCTGGCTCAGGCTAGCTTAGGACCAAGGGATACCCTGGGAAGGGAGAAGACAGGGGAAGCAAGGGCTACAGTAGGGCCATTTGCCCGGACTGCCCACCACACTTGATTCTGACTGCCCTACTTGCCAAGCCCGGCAGCCCTCACTGCCCAGCAGGTGGCACCTGTGACTGGCAGCACTGCACACTCCTCCATCCCCCGATGCGTTTGACCCATGCAGGCCTGTATCCACCATCCCTTCATTAACTTATTCCCAATTAAACCCGTGTGACTCTGCCATCTGTTTCCTGCCTGTTAAAACCAGTAACGGCGAACTTGGGGTGAGCAGTGAAATCTCCCTTTCCCTGGAGGGGAGCCCTTGAACATGGCTCTTTCTCATGGCTTCCCATCGGACAAGCTTTCTGCTACCCTCACTTCAGCTGCACCCCGCTTCTGCAGTCTTCTAATCTGGGGTGCTAATGAGCTTAAGGTGTCCTTTCTCCACCTCGGGTTATTTCTGTCCACTTCATCTTCTCCGCTGGACTTAGGGATTTGGGAGAAGAGCAGGAAGGGATTGTATGTATCTTACTCTGTTTACCTGAAAACATTTTTTTTGGTTTCCCATTTTTTTCATCAACACCCGAACACACATCTTTATTATGGTAGTTCTGGGACCAGTCTATGAGACCCCCAGCTTTTAGGAGTCCCTGGGCTTTATCCTTTTGGTTTTCAGGGTCTTTCCCCGAAGCCCGTACCTGCATCTCTGAGTGCTGTGAATCCCTGTCCATTCCAGACAACCCCTGGCCTGGGAGGACCTGATAGTATGGAGAGGGAGGCCTACAGTTCCCTCAGGGGGTAGGGAGAGCTAGAGTGCCCTTGCAGGCTGGAGAAGACAATTGCCAATAGGAGTAGCCTGGGAAGCAGGGCAAACCCTCACTTGCTTTCTTTCTTTCTTTCTTTCTTTCTTTCTTTCTTTCTTTATTTATTTATTTTATTTTATTTTATTTTATTTTTTTTGGTTTTCGAGACAGTGTTTCTCTGTATATTCTTGGCTGTCCTGGAACTCACTCTGTTCGCACTCAGCACCTCCCCAGCTGACATCATCCTGTGCCTTGAAAAGTTCTTTTCTGCTTCTATCCATCTCCTGCCCACCGAGGTTCACAGAAGTGCACACAGGAACACTGGCCCCTTTCCTCCTGGGTTCTGCCTCTCTGCTTCCTAAGCAAGACCACAGGGAGGCGTCTGTGACACTCATTACTGTCTGTGACCAAAGGTGTCGCTCTAATTACATGCCAGCCTTCCTTTCTAGACCAGCCTTGACCTTAGTCCACACCCCTTTCAACACCCTTGCTTCAGGTATCTTCTAAGATGCAAAAGAGTGGTGGGTGACAAAACTTTTCCTGGGGAAACAGCAGACACACATACTCACCCCAGATAGGGAGCCTGTCACAGACCAAAGGACAGATACTCCAAAGTCCTACCTGGTGAGCTAGTGAGTTTTATTGGGGTTACTTACAAGAATATGGGTGAGAGGTCACTTATAGGATCAGGAATGACTCAAAGACAGCTGATCACCAAAGCTCACCCCAGCATGGGTGACAGCTCACAAGGCTGGAACCTAGAGCGCACTGCACAGCCTGCAGCTTGGAGAGTGTCCTGTCCAGGTGCCACAGTTGGTCCAAACCTCTTCTAGGCAGCTTAGGTGGTTTCTGCTTCTTTCAAGTCTGACATCAGAGTCTTCTTTGCATCTCAGCTTCCTTCCTTCTGGGATGTGTGTGTGTGTGTGTGTGTGTGTGTGTGTGTGTGTGCTGCTTTTATTGCTTAAATTGGCAGGGAGGGACCTAGTCTAATCTGGTCAGTTTCAGGAACTTCCTGAAGATGTTTTGAGTTGTTTACCTTCCTGTTTAAGAGATGGAATGTTTCAATCTGGAAGAAACACAACACTCCATCCCTTCCTCCAACTCTTACCCTCTTTGCATCTCTCTTTAGCAAGGACCCCTGAGCCTTGAAGGGGTGACTACAGATATCTGCCTATGACTAAGAAGTAGGCCACTGGGGCTGGAGAGATGGCTCAGCGGGTAAGAACATTGAATGCTCTTCCAGGGGTCCTGAGTTCAAATCCCAGCAACCACATTATGGCTCACAACCGTCTTCAATGACATTGGATGCCCTCTTCTGATGTCTGAAAACAGCTACAGTGTACTTACATATAATAAATAAATCCTTTTAAAAAAAGGAAAGTAGGCCACCGCTGCACAGTAACAGTTACCAGTGGTTATTAATTGAGCCTGATAACCACAATGATCTATAGGCATAAACACATATTCAGAAGGCAGTTAGGCACATCACATCCATGAAAGTTGCTTCCCCAGTGGCACCTAAGACCTCCCTAGCCACGGGTTTTTGTCCTAACTTACAGATGTGAAGGAGAAGGCCTTAAATCCAACTGGAAGGCTGTGGTGGTTTGAATATGATTGGTCCAGGGAGGTGTGACCTTGTTGGAGGAAGTGTGTGAAGTATGTCATTGTAGGCATGAGCTTTAAGACTCTCATCCTAGCTGCCTGGAAGCCATTTTTCTCCCAGTGGCCTTGATATGAGGCTGAAGAACTCTCAGCTCCTCCTGTGCCATGCCTGCCTGGATGCTGCCATGCTCCCACCTTGATGATAATGGACTGAACTTCTGAACCTGTAAGCCAGCCCCAGTTAAATGTTGTTCTTTATAAGAGTTGCCTTGGTCATGCATGGTGTCTGCTCACAGCAGTATAATGCTAACTAAGACAGAAGTTGGCACCAGAAGTGGGGTATTGCTGTGATAGGCCTGACCATGTTTTTATTTGGAGGAATGTGGATTTGGGAATTTGGGGGTTTGGAAAGCAGCAAAATTCTATAAGTAGGGCTATCCTAGTAGGAATATGGAAGACTTTATTGCTGAGAGTGATTTGAACTGTCCAGACCTGGCCCAACAAGTTTCAGTGGAGAAGAATTTCAGTATGTAGTTGGTCTAAAGACCATTCTTGTGATATTTTGGTAAAGAATATGGCTGCTTTTTGCCCATGTCTGATGAATCTACCTGAGGCTAAGGTAAAGAGATTTATATTAATTGCATTGATAAAGGGAGTCTCAAAAAAAAAAAAAGCCCAACAGAGACTTTTTCTCTGGTTAAGTCTCATGAAGAGCATTTTGAACAAGCATAACAAGCTTAGAAAGGAAAAAATATATAAAATGTTTGGTTCAAGTAATAAAGGGGCAAGAGGAAGTCAATACAGCTGAAGCGAGTTCAAGGAGATAAACAGATGAAGGGAGTGGTGACCGAGGGGCAGGATCCCACCCAGCTAAGATTATTGTTCGTGCAACTGTCTTTGAACAGGGAATAGTTATATAATACCAGGTGTTGTTACTTGGTCATTGTTTTCACTTGTACTTTTAATCTGGAATGAACTACAATCCAGAAATGGAGGACATACACTTTTGATCCGGATCTTGAAGCAGAATGGCCATGAAAAGCTTAGGCCTGGTCAAGATGGTTCAGACCTTTAATTGCAGGAGACAGAGGCAAGCAGATCTCTGAGTTCAAGGCCAGCCAGGTACAGAATAAGTTCTAAGTAGAGAAGTGCTTAAGTGAACTACACCTTTAATTCTAGCGCTTAGAAGACAGAGCCTCAAGGTCAGAGATCCTCAAGATAAAAGTCCAAGGTCAATCTACAAAGCAAGTCCAGGACAGCCAATCTTATGTAGTGAAGGAGTTGGAAAACAGAAAGCTACTAATAATGTAATAGAACAAGGTGGCCATGTTCCAGCAAGCAGCAGAACTCGACAGCTTTGGCCATGTGGCTCTGGCTTTAGAATCAAGAACAGAGGGGACTATTGGGACAATTGATGCTGGTTAGCTGGAGCTAAGAAATTAGCAATGATTAAGAAGAGACCAGCATCCCAAGGTGAAATCTGAGAAGTGTTTTCTGAGAGCACAAAGAAGCTGTGTTCCAGAGATAGCCAAGGTTGTACCTCGCACTGCAGCTGCACTTGGTAATGTGTCAGTCACCCAGGTGGGACTGGTTTTGAAGCATAAAGGGGTCATGGAGAGTAGCTGAGGCTTGGCACTGTGAGAGGCTGTGGAAGCCCATTGGGGAAGGTTGAGGCTTAGCACCACGAAGAGAGCCTATGAGAGGCTACTGGCAAAGCCTAGTTGCAGCAGAAGACTCTAGTGAATTAGAAATGGCAGTACTGTGGCATGATCACCAAGCACAGCAGCAGCAGTGGAGTGGAGTCTACCAAAGCCTAGAGAGCTACACAGTGCAGAGCTGGAGAAGTGACCCAAGCCCTTTGGAGGGGCTCAGAAGACATGTGTGGCTCCCAAACATTGGAATAAGAAACTGTAATGTTGAAGCTGGCTTGGATACCCCAGGATGTTAGACATGCCAGAGCCATGGGATAACTGCTAAGGAAAGCTCCTAATAGGGAGTGGCACCTGCCTAAGAGAATGAAGTTTGGTGCTGTTGAATGCCAGATTTGTAAACAGCAGTCAACAAAGATGAACGAAGTTAGAGATCTGAAGAGTGTTATCTTTTTAAAGATTTATTTATTTACCTTATGTATATGACTACATTGTACCTGTTTTTAGACACACCAGAAGAGGGCCTCCTATCCCATAACAGATGGTTGTGAGCCACCATGTGGTTGCTGGGAATTGAACTCAGGACCTCTGGAAGAGAGTCAGTGCTCTTTTTTTTGTTTGTTTTTAAGATTTATTTATTTATTATATGTAAGTAAACTGTAGCTGTCTTCAGACACTCCAGAAGAGGGCGTCAGATCTTGTTACAGATGGTTGTGAGCCACCATGTGGTTGCTGGGATTTGAACTCTGGATCTTCGGAAGAGCAGTCGGGTGCTCTTACCCATTGAGCCAACTCACCAGCCCCTGAGGAGCACTTTGATAACAAATATGGAGACATGGAGTTTGGAGTTTGCCCAGCTGTTTTTCTATCTTGCTTTGGCCCAGTGTTTTTTTTTTTTTTTTTTTACTTTATATGGGATTACATTAAGAGACTGCATGAATCTCAGAAGAGACTTTGAACTTTGGACTTTAAACAGTGTTGAGACTGCTACAGACTGTGGGGACTTTTGAAGTTGGATTAAATGTATTTTACATTAGGCTAGTTTAGGAATGCCCCACCCCATAGACTCATATGTTTGAATAAGCCTAGGGAGTGGAACATGGTGGTCTGAATATGCTTGGCCCAGGGAGTAACACTATTTGGAAGTGTTTCTTTGTTGGAGGAAGCATGTCACTGCGCGCATGGGCTTTAAGACCTTCATCCTAGCTGCCTGGAAACCAGTCTTCTCCTAGTGGCCTTCAGATGAGGTTGTAGAACTCTCAGCTCCTCCTGCACCATGCCTGCCTGGATGCTGCCATGCTTCCACCTCGATGACAATGGGCTGAACCTCTGAACCTGTAAGCCAGCCCCAATTAAATGTTGTTCTTATAAGAGTTACCTTGGTCGTGCTCACAGCAGTAAAACACTAAGACAAAAGCTGCTGCTCTTACCCACAGCAGCTGAGCCACTATTGCATAAGCAGGTACATCCTGCCTAGCCTGTCAGGGTTTCTGCGTGCAGGGTCCATAGCCAAGCAGGAATGTTAGTGACAGCAGCCTGCACGGTCCCCTCTGGCACTATGAAAGCCAGCCAGTGGGGTGGGATTCACAGTTCAATCTCAGAGTAACTTCTCCGTGTCCTGGAGTCAAAGTGTGCACATGCAATGTCTATAGCAGCAGGCATACTGCAGTTGTTGGACTTAAGTCCTTCCAATTGGACCTAAGGCCCTCTCCACAAAATAGTTCACATCTGTAAGCCAGGACAAAAGCCTGTGGCTGGGGAGGTCATAGGTGCCAACGGGGAAGTTCTGGTATACAACCAACAGCAGTAGCAATAGCCCTGATGGTTTGTGCTGAGCCATCATCTCTCCAGCCCCAGCCTTTCCTCCTCTGTGAACAAGTTCTATCTGGACCAACGCACTGTGGTCCACACACAGCTCCTCTTATTCTTAGTTCCCTCAATAGCATCTTGCCCTCCTTTATGGTCCTCCTGCCCTGGATATTGTGGGGACCTCAGACAGAGATGACCAAGTGTTCCTAATGGCTTTGCTAAGCCAGCCCATTTGGGGACTGGTTTCTGTCACACTGTCTCGGATGACGCAGCCTTTGCCTTACAGAGGGATGGGATGTTACAGTGCTCAGCTTTCCTGCCTCCATAGCTGTCAGACTGATCCCATCTCCTTCCACGTCCCCAGCCTCACAAGTCAGGCTGCGACAGGCTCTTTCACTGCTTCTTTAGAAGTCTCTCCTAACCTCAGAAGTTCAAGCACTGAGATTTGCTTCTTACCTTAGTTCTTGGCCCTGGAGCATTATAAAGCCCACCCTCCCTTCCCTGCCATCTGAGCTGGATCACAGATCTCCCCTACTTTTCTATGTAAGCTATGACTTGATGGGTGTCCTCTATTGATTTTACCACAAGAGAGTGAGAGAGCCTCTCATGTATTGAGTATCCAGTTTACTTGCTAAATCAGATGCCGGCATGAAGGATGCTACCACACCTCCCTTTCCTGTTGCGATTGCACCTGCACACACACAAGTTCCTGCTTTACACAAGCAAGTTCCAGCCTGGCTGCCATCTCAGCCCCAGGTGCATTCTCGATGCCACCCAACAGTGGCCAGGAAGCCTTCACCACGGCTTGTCAACAGTCTCAACTCTTCCGTGCTAATCTCAAAGACTGCAAAATTCCCTCCAAACTTTTAACTGTTTCAGGGAATCTCTGTATTCACATGGTGCCCCCTGCACTTCATCAGACAGGCGATATGCCACTCCACATCACACAAGTGAAGACTGACATCCTGGGATTCCTCCCACAGACTCTCCTAATCCTATGGCTCAGCCTCAGTTGCCCATCTCATTACCTATAGCAAGAACCAGGAAACTGCCGTCATAGCACAGAGGCACATTAACACACACCATATAGGAAAGGATGCTGTATTGAGATCTCCTCTGTGGATGCTTCCCCTCGGGTTTCTTGCCTCAGCTGCATGCCTTGCTACCCAGCATGTCTTGCTGCCCATAGCCAGGACAATGCCCTCAGTCCTCCCCAACTCATCTTTAGTTCTGCCATGTCCCTGTTAAAATGCCAATTATGTTGTGTGACAAGCTCTTCTGGGGAGATGTCACACACACACACACACACACACACACACACACCTACTTACCCAAGACCAAAACTCATAACAGACCAAAGTACAGATACCACCAAAGTCCAACTTGGTGAACTCATTTAAGTTTTATTGGGGTTACACACAGGAGCATAAATGACTCAAAGGTCGCTCCACCCACCAAACCCCATCCCAGCACCGGTGACGGCTCACAAAGCTGGAGCACACCACACAGACTGCAGGTAGCTCAACTCATGAGAGGGTGTCCTTTCCAGGTGCCTCAGTTGGTCTAAACCTCTTCCTGGCAACTAGTCTGGTGTGAGTCTTCTTCCCGGCTTCCTACCTCTGAGGGAGGCTCTCAGCCTTTATTGGCTATCCAGCAGGGAGGGGCCTAGAGAATCTGGTCAGCTTCGGGCACTTTCTGAAGCTATGGTGCTGTTTACTTTCCTGTTTAAGGAGCTTCCCTGAAGGACAGAATGTTTCCATCTCATGGACACTGTTGTACAACAGCCAGGACATGTCAGCATCCAGCTACACATACTCCTGCAGCCTTCACTGTGCTGAAAGACCAGCCCAGCTCCCGTCAAGCCATTCGCCTTAGTTCAGGAACTGTCCTTCCCCTTTCCTCTCCAGCCACAAGGAAACATCTTGCACCTCCCGTTATCCTGTCCCTGAATTAGACCATCTCCACCCCTTTCCTTCGGACTTGCCACCCATCCTGCAGGATGGCACAGGGCTTCTTGTTCCCATCCAGGCATGTGACTTCTCAGGGAACAAGGGAGACAGACACCTTGCTCACTAAGGGGCTCTTTGTGCTGTACTGAACATCATGGATGTCCAGCAAATGTCTGTCAAATGGATCAAGGATGTGCAATCCTGGGTCATGCCATGATACCGGCGTATTTCATGAAATCAGCGTATTTCCTTGAAAGCCCAGACTCCTCCTTGTTCCATGGCCAAAACGCAGTAACTTCAGATCTACTTACTCTTTCCTGATTTAAATTTGTACCATGCTTACTACATTGATAGCGCCTAATTTTAAAATTTCAAAGTAACTCGTGGTATTTTTTTTAATTATTTGTTTCAAGGAAAGTATTAATCCACTTAAGATTCTGTCATATACCCATTCTGTAAAAATACCCATTCCAGTCTGTCACGATTATCTGCAGATTAGTTTTATTTTGGTGAACATTCAGACACCAGCAGACACAACTTACTCTCAGAACCTCCTACAGCACCTCTGGGTTTTGATAAATCTCTCTTTTTTTAACCCCCACAGAGCTTGGGTGAGAACAACCAAAAATGCTTTGCTTGGCATTTACAAGAGTTAAAACAAAAACAAACAAAAACCAAGGGTTAAGATACATCGATTTTTCAGTGCCTTGGCCTGGGTACGTAGCTGAAGTCTCCAGCGTTTGTCTAGCAGGCTCAAAGCTTATGACGAAGGCACCTCCTAAATCATGAGTGAGCGCCTGAAGTCTCCTGCACTCGAAACAGTTCACTCCTACAGTCTTCCTTCTGAGTGCTCCCCCTTAGCATAGGATGTCAGACACTGACAACTCCAAAAACAGGACTGTATAAGTAGCGAATTAGCTTCTTCCCTCATAAAGAGCTACTAGAGAAGTGAGAGAATCAAGTGATCCCTGGTCTTCATGCAGTTTTCTCACAGGCTAACGACCACTGGTAATTAAAGAATAACAAAGACGCAGGGCTGCTCAGACGTAATGGGCTCGGAAAAAAAGCCTACACTGATCTGACTACCTCCCTGGTGGGCCGGGGCGATGGGTGGCAGTGTGCAGGTAGAGTCTCAGAGTGAGCAGCTGATGGGCTCGGCCTAGGTGGATCCAATCCCTAAGACGTAAGGTGGGCGGTGCCTACATTGGGGAAGCCGGTTGCCTTGCGGGTGAGTCTGGAACAGAGAAATTTCGGCGTGCAGGACCACAGGGGAACTAGGCAGTCTACACTTGGACCGCCGTGGGCAGAGTCTGCTCTGGGGAGAGTTCCTTTGCTCGCGTGGGCGGGGACGAAAGGAGAGGCGTGGACTCTATAGGCGGGGCTGAGGCGAGCCCCGCCTCTGAGGCGTGCGGTGGGCGGAGCGTACCCCGGAGCCAGCAGCATTGCCTTCGTGGGCGGGGCCTAATGGCCCAAGGAAACCGCCGCTCGCGCGGTCCCGGGTCTCCTCCGCACTGCACGAGCGTCACCGCTACCAGGCTTATGGGGTAGAGTTTTTCGTGCCTGGAAGGCTACAGAATAGTCGCCATACATCTCACATGTGCATTCCCGCTCCTCACTGTCCTTTGCTCTCCTCCCCGTCCCGGCTCAGCGGCCGTGACTTTATCACCTCCGTTGTCCGCACACGCCTCCCTCTCCCCAGTAGCTCCCTCCCTGATGGCTCCACCAAAACCTTCACAGCCCGGCACACGAGCCGGTCCGCACCGAGGGGGTGGGGACAGGCCGCGCAGTGGGCGGGGCGACGCTGCGGAGCGTTAGGGCACGTGGGGCCGTGTCGGCCAATGGCGTGGCGTCGTTGAGGGCGGCGAGGCGGGGAGAGGGCAGCGTGGGGCCGGCGCGGGGCGGGGCCTGGGGCGGGGGCGGGGCCTGCCGGGAGAGGGGCGGAGAGACGCCGCCGCCGCTGCCGCCGCCGCCGCCGCCGCCGCGGCTGCCGCAGCCTCTGGGAGCCTGGAAAAGGGGAAGCGAGAGCGGACGAGCGACTCAGTCCCCGGGCGGCGGCTGCAGCGGCGGCGGCGGCGGCCGGGGCGGCGCGACGGCCGGGCCGGGGGCGCTTCTGCTGCTGCAGCGGCAGTGGCGGCGGGCGGAGGCAGGGGCGGCGGCGGCGGCCCGCACCAGCCATGCCGAATAAAAACAAGAAGGAGAAAGTGAGTCGGGGCCGGGGGCTCCGGGACCGGGTCTGGGGTCCCCGCGTCGGCGGGTAGGGGCGGGGCGGCAGGTCGTCCAGGCTCGCGGGCGGGCCCAGGGCGCTGGCAGGATTGCATGGAGCTGGGGAGGCCGCTCAGGCTCTGAGGTGGCGCTGAGGTGCCGCGGTCGCTCTGGGTGGCGGCTGATGCTCCGTGCAGTGCTCTGCGTGGCGGGGGCTGGGGTGCTGGAGCGTTCCGGACTCGCCCCAGAAACCCTCACTTGTGAGGTTTAAGGGTGGGAGGGGAGAAAGGGATGGGCCGAGAGCTGGGGTTACGTGTCCCTACCTGGAGTTTTCACCTCCCTCCCCCGCCCCCCAACACAGACATGAAGAGAAACGGAATTTGAAGGCTGCTGGTATTGTGAATATACTCAATATGATGTAGTTTGCTGCTGACATATTAAAGCCATCAGAAGCTCTCAGTGATATGTATCAATTTAGAAACTGCATTTGAGCTGATGCTTAGCGGTCCAAATATTGAGAACACTAATGGTTTTTTGTTGTTGTTTGTTTTTGTTTTTTTGTTTTTGTTTTGTGATGATTCCCAGGAACCACCAAAACCGGTGAAAAGTGGAAAAGGTCCAAAAGAAGGACAAGATACAGCAGAAACAGAGGTAACCTCTGGACAAGCTCATTGTTATTCTTGATCAGCCTTTAATCTAGGGTCTAACACGGAGGCTCTACAAACCAAAGTGTTTCTGAAGTCTTTTCTTATGAGTTACTTATCCCCCCCCCCACTCTTTTATTAAAGTGTGCACAGCGAAACTGACATTTTAAAAACAGTTTTGTGGCTTCTAACAGAGCTCAAGCCCTCCCAGTGAACTGGTCTTAAATGGAGTCTCTAGCTTTAGGGTCTGCCCCCTCGTTCCTTTTCTGTGTCTCTGGCTCTCTCAGTGACTTCCACGGTCCTTGCTTTCCTTGCTGCAGCCTCGAACTGGTGTCCTGGGCAAGCTTCTCTTCTGCTGATGTCTGGTCCTTTTCAACTAAGTGTGGATGTGTTTTGGTGGCTCTAATTTGGGTACTTTTTTTTTTTTTTTTAAACAGTCTTCTATTTCCTTTCCCACAAGCTCCTCCATCCTCTTTGGTGAATCCTGACTTTTCTTGCTTCCTGGCTTTGGCTTATTTCAAGAATATCTGGAATGATCCCTTGGGTCATTTGGTGGAATCTGTGATCCTTAATAGAGTTGTGCCCTTGGGGGATTTTCAGGGCAGGCCCCTTGACCCCCCTTTTTTGGCTTTGTTTTGTATCTCATTGTCTTGGAACTAGAGTGCCCAAGCGAAGAGGCTCAGGCTTTAATTTCAGGGCACCTGGAAGCTGCTCCTTAAGTCTCCCCTCTCCAGAGCCGGATCGTTGAGATTTTACCACAGACATTTCTAATTTGTGGCTGTTCGGCCTCTTCTTCCCGAAAGCTTCATTAGAATGAGTTAAATTCTGCCCTGAAGATAATCTGCAGGGGTTATTTTAGCTCCAGGTTGTCTTCCCCCCCCCCTCAATTTGGTGTGTTCTGTGCCTCCCTCCTCTGCAGCAGGTGGTTCATCCCAGCAAATCTGTTGCCCTCCCTAGAGCTGAAAGCAGAAATCCAAAAGGTTCCTGAAATACCAGTAGATAGGATCGGCTGTGCCAGTCTTTGCCTGCCCTTTCTGAACAGTGGATCGTGACGCCTTTCCTGGGGCCCACTCGTGTCTGACTGCCTTCCACAGCCAGCCCTTCAACAATTTTTACACGACGTGTAGTTGCTTTGCAGGGCATACACCGTGTGCTTCCTTGTCTTGTCATTAGGACTGCTAAAACTTCTTACGGTTCCCCAAAGCTTTCTCGCTCAAACATACCTGTGTCCTGTTGCTGTTGGGGGGGGGGGGGAAATCACAGAGAAATATCAGTATGTATGTTCATTTCTCCCTAGTTTATCAAAAGAACCTTGCTGTAAGGGTAGGATGGATATTAGGTTTAAACCCCACCCCATCCCAGTTGAAAGATGCCCATACCACTGCTGTGTAGCTGTCTGTAAAGTATGTGGGGATTTTACTGTCAGTCATGTAGGGCTCTGGAGTGTGGCCTGCAGTGTCCCATGTGATGCCCCAGTTGTCTTTTTGTATCTTTTCTAGTGCTACTGTCTAAGAGCTGGAGTCACAGAGCTCGAAATGGCCCCTGAAAAGCACTGAGATGTTGGGCCCTTCACCCCTATCTCAGAAGGATGCACGAGGCACCATGGCATGCTAAGCCCTTGGCAGATCACTGTTGAAACTATTTCCCAGGAATACAGATCCTGGAAGTGCAGTAGCTCCTGTGACCTCTGAGTTACTCTTTCTGATGGCTGTTGTCTCCCCTCAGCCTTGGGCTCTGTTCTTCCCTGCTTTTCCCACCCACTTAGCAAGTGTGATTGACTCATCCAGTGAATTAAGTCTTGACTGTACTCGCTCCTCTCCTCCTATTACTCCGACTTTGAATATTTTAGCCTGAAGAGTGTAAATGGGTTTGGTATTCATGGTTGCTCTTGGAGCCCTTCTAATGTCACGCGAGCAGCGGTGGTCCACACTGTCCCGTGAAGGCTCAGAGCCTAGACAGTTTCCACACTCCAGTTTTACAGCCTGGGGAGGTAAACAGGGCTGGTGTTGCAGCCATGGGTGAGCTGCGGAAAGGCTTGAGAAGTGATCCCAGTGAGAGTCGAGAAGTTAGCCTGTGGTTGACTTAGCACACCGCTCTCCCTCCGGGCCATGGAAAGTCCTTACGCTGGACATTCGGCTGGCCTCACGAGAGACAGGCCTCAAGTGGTTTACCTCGAAGAACACTTTTTGGCTAGCCCGTGGCTTTTTAGATAGGAGGGAAAAGTACTGGAGTGGAAGACAGCATGAGACCCAGGAAGGTCCTCCAGGCTGGGAGTGAGAGCAAACGGGGATTCAGGCCTGTCAGGAGTGATGCACGCGCTCGCCTTGGGAAACGTGTTTCCTCATCTCTTGAGACACTTTAGTGAGCTAAAGATGTTGGGGGCCCATTTTTACTGTGCGGGATAGATTGGGCCCTGCTTTGCCTAAGAAGTTTTTCCCTGTAAGATGCACAACAGCGTAGATCCAGTAGCGTAGTTATGGGTCCTGCTAAAGGTTGTTACTGCTGCTGGGCATTCGCACATTTCTCTTTCCTTTTCTTCTCTGTCCATGAGTATGTTAAACTTTGACTTGTTGCATATTCCTGTGTGTCCTGAAAATACAGATTTCTGTCCCGTGCCAGGTACAGTTTGTTTAGTACAGGTTTGCTTGTCTTTAACTGACAGGCCACAGCTGACCCACGGGCTACTTGAAGTTAGAAAACGTGGAGATGGACGGAGAGAACAAATTATCACTTGGATACGGAGGAACATGACTAGGCACATTTTATGAATACTCCAAATCCTAAATTACACTGAGATCTAGACCTTCATTTGGCAGGGTCAGGCCATTGGATGGTGTTGCTGTATTGTCTTGTCGTGTTTTTAAAATCTGTGCACTTTGTCCAAAGTTGAGATTTTTTTTTTTAAATGTGTTGATGATTTTTACAAAGTGATTTGTTTTGGACACATTAAAGGTGGTTTGAGTCTCGTTTTCCGTCTGTGCGTTTTGCATGCTGGGCTGAGTTTTGTTTGAAAGTCTTTTCAGCATCTCTTATGTAACATGCAGTGCTTGGAAGGAAGCTGGAGCAGCCTTCGCTCAGACTCGGTCTCTTACGTCGACCCTGTTTACCTTTATGAATCTCCTGTCCCTTTGCACTGCCACAGCCCTCGGAGGAAGGGACAGTAAGGCGGAGGCTTGCCAGGGGTCACGTTACGCTGGGAGCCAAATAATGTTTTTCTGTAAGTTAAACTAAAATTTATAGACGTTATTAATCTAATAACAGCCATTACGTGGGAACATAGGTAAAAATTTTATGAAAATATCTTTCAAAATTATTTCGGGGCTTTCTGTTCACTGTCTGTGGAGCAGACATCTTTCTTGAATAAGTTGGAAGGTGGCTGTGGGAGTAGTTTGGAAGGAGCCACATGGTCACTTACCTGACATCCTCTGTGGAAGGGCCAAAGCCTCCATCCATTGGCTGGCTCTTTTCAGACCTGAGGTCGGTGCCCAATGCTCAGGTGCATAGAAAGATGGTGCAGCCTCAGATGGGAGAGCTTGGGAGTTGTTGGGAAATGGCTACTCTGGATTGGCTGCCTTCAGGCCTCAGAAGCACCTGGGTCTTCCATAAGCTGCTTTTCCTCCACCTCCGACTCCTCATCCACGTGTAAGCTGATGGGTGGGAGACCTGGTGCCCACGCTGGTATGGAGGCAGGGGCTTTGTGAGAGGCTGTTCCCAGCTGCGTTTATCCTTGACCTTACCTACTAAATGCCAGTAGTAGGCATTGCTGAGTGTCTCCAGAGGACAGACTCACCCCTGCTGAGCCCTGCACTGAAAAGACGCTCTACAGAGTGTGCACGTTTGCCTCCAGAGTGCGTCTGCCGTCCCCCGGTATGCTTCCATGTTGAACAGCAGTGCTCAGACAAAAGGGAAGGGCCCTTTACATGCCTCAAAGGCATTGAGAACCCAAACAGATTTTATGTAGGTGGTTACAGCTCTCTTACCCATATTTTTCATATTAGAAATTAAAACAAAAAATTCAAGTATTCATCAATTCAGCTAATAATAGCAGTAATACTCATTACATATTAACAAAAATAGCATTTGTGTGAAAATATTTTTTTTTAAAGAAAATTCCCTGAAAAGAGGGGTATTGTTAGGGAGCTGGAGAGATGGCTCAGCGGTTAAGAGCACTGACTGCTCTTCCAGAGGTCCTGAGTTCAATTCCCTGCAACCACATGGTGGCTCACAACCATCTGTAATGGGATCCCATGCTCTCTTCTGGTGTGTCCAGGGACAGCTACAGTGTACTCACATAAGTAGATAGATAGATAGATAGATAGATAGTTTTTTTTGAGGAAAAGGGGGGCATTGCTTTAGGTTTTTTGGACATCTTTAGCTGCTTGGCTCTACAGTCAGTCCATTTTGGTAGCACATGTATCGCTCACACAAATCTTCCCGGCGTGAGACTGAAGTGAACTCATGAAATCCCATCCAAGTTGCTGTGAAGACAGTTTGGCTTCCTGGAGCACCAGCTCAGGCTCATCTATCTGAAATTTAAGATTTATTTTTTAACAATTTATATTTGTTTATGTGCGTGAGTGTTTGTGTGTACTGTGTGTGCCTAGTGCCCACAGAGACCAGAAGAGGGTGGCCCAAACTGGAGTTCCAGGTGGTTGTGAGCTGCCGTGTGGGTGCTAGGACTAAAACCAAGGTCCTCTACAAGCATGGCAGGTGCTCTTAACTCAGAGCCGTCTGTCCAGTTCAGGGAAGGCTTTCCTTCCTTAAGCCATATTTCTTTTGTCTAATATAAACGTGGGAAATAATTTGCCATCACATATCCACGGCACAGTGCTTTGGGCCTGTGGCTCGCTTGCCTTACTAGATGAGTCCTTTGGGGCCAGCTATTTAACAAGATCCGTGCTTCTTTGCAATCTCCATGTGTTAGTTGGGCCCTACAGTGGAGAAATACAGTGGTCAGTGGATTTAAAAAGTGCTTAGAAGGTTGGGAATTTTGCCCAGCCGTGGAACGTGTACCTAGGGAGTGCAGTGCAAAGGCCTTGTGGTCAGTCCTCCGCACTTGATAAATAGTGCCAGAAAAGGGAGAGCTTCAGGTCAGCCTGCTTACTGTTCTATTATTGTAAGTTATAAATAACCTTTAATTATTATTTGTTTTATGATTTTTTTAATCCCGAAAGGAATTTCAGGGCAGAGCTTTCATTCAATATTATTGATTTTAAGTAAGTGACGTCATACTAGCTCAGATGATACGGCAGTTAGGACTTTTCTTTTTGTTTATATCTGAGTCAGGGTCTTATTACCATGTAGCCCAGGCTAGCCTCAGACCTTAGCTACTCAAATGTTGAGATTGTAGGCATGTGCCCACACCTGGGACAGGACTTCCTCTGCTGTTTTGGGAAAGTTCTAAGCATTAGAAAATTCTTAGTTGGCAAAAGAATAACTGTTTCACAGACCTTGCTAGAGAAGATCAGTGGTAAATGTATCTATCTATTCAGTCTGGTTCTATTTAAAGCATTTCAGAGTGGGCTTTCCACTGAAGTGTGTTTCTCCTTCCTAATTACGTTCATTTGAACACTGCGTCTTGGAAGAAGATATTTTTGCTGTATTTTTCAAGGCAGTGCACTTCATGGTGATAAACAGATAGATGATAGGTGGGTGGATGGATGGATTGATGGGTTTCTGGCCTGGGCATCTTTGGCCCTTTTGGCCCCTGTGAGCATGGTGCTGAGGATTGTGGGGATAAGAAGGTTAATGCAGTCCTGACCTGCTTAGAACGTAAGCATTGACTGAGGTGTGCTGTATGCTCCCGTTGCCTCTGGACAGTCTGTGTGCTTGGGAGTTTCTTGCCAGTTCCCCTTAGTCGGTGTTGAATGGAGGGCCTAGGTAGGGCCCATCTCCTAGAAAGAGCCAGATGCTGCTTTGGGTCAGGGCGCCAACGCTTTTAGCGCCTAAGCGGACAGGACCAGGTCTGTGGGACAGGCAGGGAAAGAGATGGGAGAGGTAACCTAAACATGGAGGCACAGGTAGCTGCAGGGGGAGCACAGGCTTGTGGACAGCCACAGGACAGAGCAGAAGTTTCCCTGCCCTTGTAAAGGACATCCCTGGTCATCATGGTCATCAGCTAACTGCCCAGCCACTGGCATGGCTCACAGGATGTCTTCTTGAGGCACAAGACAACTGCCCTGAAAGCTTCAGTGATGGGAAGAGCCTGCCGTGTTTCCCAGATGGTGGGTGTACCCTGGTCCCGGCTGAGCAGCACTGTCTCTGCTCCTCTACTTTCCCCTGGCTGGGAGCAGTACTTAGTAGTTTTGCTGCTTCCCAGGCCGCAGCATCCGTGTTTCTCCACCTGGGGGAGTCAGAGAACAAGCCTAGAATTTAAACTCCAGGGAGAGGCTAAAAGCCTTCACTGAGGGTGCACAGAGCTGCCCTTTATCTTTGTGTGTGTGTGGTTTTCTTGTTGAGAAATGTGACATTGATAGATGAGTTCCCCACACTGTACAGCCTACAGGCGTTGGTGTGGCCACAAATGTTAGCTTTGTCCAGGGAGGAGCTCAGAAGTTGGCCACATCAAGTGATTTCATTTCAACCTAAAGTCATGAGAATTAAAGTCAAGTTCCTTGGGTTAGCCGCATTTCAAGTGCGCAGTAGCCCCGTGTGGCTCAGACCTACCAGATGTGGAGTGTATATAGTGTCTGAGAGAGTCCCGTGAGGGAGAGCTGACAAGTAGCCAGACAGTATTTTACACAACCATTTCTAACATGAGCGAACGGATTGTAGTTTAGCCCCACTAGCTCTCTTTAACAATACAAATTATCAAAGTTCAGATTAAAAATTTAAACAAAAAGAAGAAACAAATAGGCAAGAGAATAGCTAAACTTAGAGAAAAGAAGACACAAGAGAGAGTATCTTGGTAAGGTGTGAAGGCACTATGTTTACCTCTTGGTCCATGACAGGCCTCCCCAAGTTCTACACGTGAGGAGACTCCATTTTCTTAGGTGAGGGAACCTTGAGAAACCCAAGAGAAGGCACATGGTGTCATAGTCGCTCTTGCAGACAGTGTCTTGTATGTCTACATTTTTATAGGTGAAAACATCCATGGTTAAAATACAGTATGAAGGCTGGGGTGTTGTCAGTGTGAAGCATGTGAGTGCCTACTGTGCATTAGACCCTGGGTCTAACTATTTTATTAAATAGTACGGGAATCTATTCTCACTGCACACACAGCCTGCTTTCAGTGTTCAGGGACAGTCTTGCCAAGGATTTGACATTCAGATGGAACTCTCTCTTCCCAAAGGGGTGATAGGCAGGTGTTGGGGTGTTTGGAGCCGGCGAATGAGGGCAGATAACTGGTGGGTGAGTGGGTTTGCAGAGTAGGAGAAGGTGGCTATTCATAGCATGGTACCCCACCTCTGTGGGTCCCTGGAGCCAAGTCACATCCCCTCCTCTGAGCTTCCCCTTTGAAGATTCATCTGTGGAGAACTCTGCCCAGAGACGCCTATGGCACATGACCCCCAGTATTCTTGCTACCAAAGGTCACAGCTCTGTGAGTCCTTTCCTACCACTGGGAAACAGGCTGGCAGGTTTGCTCAAATCCATGGTCAATGATCAGAAAACCCTCCTTCCTCTCTGTTTCTACCTCTCAGCAGGAAGTGTTGCCCTAGAAAAATGAGCTTTCTGTGAAGGGCTAGATATAACTGTCCTAGGCCTTTTGGGCCTAAAATATTTGTATGGTTTGTCCCAGCTGCTGACTGTGCTATTGTAGGAGAGAGCAGCCTTAGACAATGGCCAGCAAACAGGTACCACCTTCTCACAGAACTGCCTCTCATGGAGTAGGTGGAAGCAGGGCAGTGTGGCCCAGGGATTTGGCTTTCTGGCCCTGGTCCAGGGTGCATCCATGCAGCTGGCCACTCAGAGAAAGTGGTGAGGTGGTTGGTTATCAACAGGCTTGGACCCCCATCTGAAACCAGCCCTGGTTAGCTCACGGCAAGGAGCATCCTTTGTGTTTGCCTCCGTTCACCATCGTGAACCCCTTGTGATCCCAGTGGCTTGGCCCTGCTCTCTGGCACAGTAGGCATCTCACATGTCCTCGTGAATTCTCAGAGCTGCAGAGTTTGAATGAAGGAAACATGCTGTTTGTTCCGTGTAGTAATCCCTTATATGGTAAGACGCTTAGGAGTGAGGCTCTGTCACCAAGCCAGTTGCTTATTTTGCTGGTTGAATGAATAATTCTGAAGCACCGAGACTAACAAGCACCCATGTCTCTGTTGCCCAGAATTCTCTCACTCCATGTTCAGGAGGAGGATGCCTGCTGTACAGGAGGTGTGGGGAACAGAAGAGACATTTGGACTTTGGAGGAGGCATCGCCTGTTAGAAAGTCCTCACCCTTTCTTGATATCTATTGCTTCTCTGGGGTAGCCTCTGCCACCATGCCCAGTAACTGTTGGGAAGACTTGGAGAGTGGCCCATACCCACTGTGGTAATAACACAAGTCAGCAGGGGCCTGCCTGGGTGGCTTGTCGCCCCAGCTCCTCATGGCACCTGGTAGATAGTTCTACTTTCCCTCCTCTCAAGAGCTTCCCCTGGAAGGACCCAGAGTCCGAGTGCTCGGGCCCTGAGAAGGTCAGAAAGGTCGCTGCCCTGTGCCTCAGGATACCTTAGATCGCCCTGCAGCTGCCTGAGGTTCCCCAGGGATGCGAGTGATGAGGCCGGAGTCTGCACTCGGAACTCTCAAGAGGAAAGTCATCTATCTTGCTTTGAGTTTGATGAGCAACACTGTGTTTGCGATTAGTACCTCAAACGCAAGAGCACCGACTGCTCTCCCAGAGGTCCTGAGTTCAATTCCCAGCAACCACATGGTGGCTCACAACCATCTGTAATGGGGTCTGATGCCCTCTTCTAGTGTGTCTGAAGAGAGCAATAGTGTACTCATATACATAAAACAAATAAATCTTTTAAAAACAAGAAGGAGGCTAAGGGAAACCCTGGGGTCTCTTAGGCGGATGAGCAATTAGACCAAAGCACACCTGCCGTGGTCTCCAATCCAGGACAGCGGCCAGAGAGAAGAATCAGGGTGGGATTGCTGGGTCACCTGATGGTTATTCAGTTCACCTACTGAGGAATTCTAGCTCTTCCCCAACTCGAAACACACACACACACCACACACACACACACACACACACACACACAGTTGTCAGGTATTGCTATCTTCCATTTGTTTGAACCGACTGCCTATGCTGAGGCTGTTGGCTAGTCCGGTGGAGCACCTTTCTGAGTGCCTGTAGCCTTCCTCTTGTTGAGTTACCGGGAGAAGTTTTTGTATTTTGGCTACTGATAGATTGTCATCAGATATGTAATCCACAAGTATTTTGTCTTTATCAGTTGTATTTTACTTTTTATAATGCTTTTTATGTATAAAAAGTATATTTTTATTTTTCAGGTTTTGTTGTTTTCATTGTAGTTAGCAACTTGCTGTCAAATCCAAGGCAGTGAGATTTGTTTTTGGTGCTTCTAAGAGTTTTATGGTTTTTACTGTTGTATCTTAGGTCTTTGGTACATCTTGAATTAGTTTTTATATACTTTCCTATGTGTCTGTCCCAACTCTGTCCGTTGTCTGCCTGTATTTGTCTGTGGGGTAGTCTCGCTCATTAGTTCTGTCTGACCTACCACTATGTCAGTCAGATCACACTATTTTGATTAAAATTGTATCTTAAAAGATGTTAACAGACATGAAAAAATAGCTTGGGTCTTGGAAAACAAACTGCTGACATTGCTGGGACACTGTGCGTGTGTTTGTGAGTGCAGGCATGTGTACTGTGTGCATACAAGCAGTTGCATGGAGGTGGGCATGGGAGTTGAGTAGGGAGAGTCTGCAAGTAGAGTGGAGACAGATGAGAGCACGATGACCGGCATCCTGATGCTCAGAGGCTCAGCATCTCTGTAGACGGCCGATCCAGGAAGGGAGGCACCAAGGCTACCAAGGGTGTGGCAGCCTGGCTGCAGGGAGTGAGGAGGTGGAGAAAATGGCCAGCAGTCCTGAGCCAGAACCCAAGGTCAGTTCTTTGAAAAGCTTTGGTTAGGGGACGAAGTGGGCATGGAAGACACAGCATTTCACATACAGGGAGCAGGCACTGACACAGCCCCCCATTCCAGGGACAGTTGAGAATCTAAGAGTACCCCGGTGTGCCTGAAGTAAGGGTTGTGTGTTGGGTCTAGGGTTCAGAAAGGGACGTCTGGTGGCAGGATAGGGAGAGGGAAGAGGGGTGTTCTACTCTAGTCTAGAAGTACTGGAATTAAACCAGAGAGGTATTTAACATTTCAGTTATGAATTATTTTCCTGTACACAGGAATGAAGGGGAGACTTTGGTGACTAGCCGAGCCCATCCTGTCACCTGGCTTTAACAGCAGCAGAGTGCTGCCAGTCTGTTCATCTGGTGTCCTCCTTCCTCTCCTCAGGTCGTTCTGAAGCCAGTCAGAGCCAAATGTGTGTTTAGCAATAAGAACCCTTTGTGCTAACCTGCACGACAGAACATGTTAACAGGGCTCAGCCCCTTGATCACGGTATGTGCATACAGTGACCGCGGAGATGAGGTCCTGCTTCCCTCCTCCACCTCTGCTGACCAGCCTCCTCCACTCAGGGCCACACACCACAGAGAGTGTGCAGGCCTCTTTCTCTGTGTCTGCCTTAGCTCACATGGTCTGGTGTCCCCCAGCTCCCTCCCTGTTGCGTAAATGGTGGTACTTTATTTATTTATGGCTGAATAATATTCCAGTGTGCATCTGCTGCCGTGCACCTAGGCAGACCCTGGCTTGTCGCGAGCTCTGCAGGAAGCCTGTGCTGTGCTTGTTTGGCTTCCTTTGGATATAGAACCAGAAGTGAGATAGCTGAATCATACATACGGTAGAGCTATTTTTAGTTTAGTGAGGAACCACAGTTTGGTTCTACATAATGGTGCTAACTTATGTCCTCACCAGCAGTGTGCAGCTCCTTCTCCAGAGCCTCGCTAGCTATGGTGGGCCATGTGTATATTTTTGTGTATACATATGTATATTTGTATGTGTATACACATATATATGTGAGTATGTGTTCACAATTCTGAGGTGAAGCAGCAGCTTATAATTTTGGTCAACATTTTTTAAGATTATTAATAATGCCGGGTATTTTCACATTTGTGTTTTGAGGTGACTCTGTTCAGATCACCTGCCCATTCCTAATTGGAATATCTGCTTTTGCTTTTTTGTTCCCCCTGTATTGTGGATATCAACCGTCTATCAGAAGACCGCCTGGCAGGCCTAGCCTCTTTTTCAATGGGGCATCTCTTTTCTGTGTTGACTGTTTCCTTCACTCTGTAGAAACTTTATTTCATGCAGTCTCATTCTCCAGTTTTTGCATTTTTTCCCCGTGGTTGGAGACTCTTAAGCAGAACCAAACTGCTGTCAGTACCCCCTGAGAGTGAGCAGGAGACAGCCACCCAGGTTGCTGGCTTCAGTCTGGGGCGGCTGAGCCCCTGGCTACCCTTGGTTCTCACTGCACCTACTTCTCCTCCTGGGAGCTCTCTTTCTTTTTCCCTTATAATTTAGCTATTAATTAAATCAAATTAGTCACATATTTTTTGAAAGATGTGATTCTCAACCACAGGTGATTTTACCCTGCTGCCTGACTCGGGACATTCAGTAATGCTGGTGACATTCTTGTCTCAATCTAAGACAGGGCAAAGTCAGGATGCTGTAAACTTCCTACAGTGCACAGCACAGCCCCAACAGCAAAGCTTTCCTGGCTCCTCTTGTGCTGCAGTGGCAACCCTCGGTGGCCATGCCCCTCGGTGACCAAGCTCCACTTTTGCAGTTTGCTCTGCTGATTGCAGCTCTGTTGCTTGTTATCTGGGTCCTTTCCAGTTTGTCTCTACGGGGCTGATGGTTAGGCTGGTAATTTGACCGGCTTCAGGCTGGCCCTTTTGGAGAGGCAAAAAGTGCTTCTTCAACTATGTGTCGTGATAATAGGTCATCTCTGGCACCTTGGGTGATAGCAATCTATACAGTCCTCTATACAACTGGAGGAAGGGAGAACTTTGGAAGGTGTTGGAAGGCAGAATTGCTCAGTGTAGAGTGTAAGGATGAAGGCTCCAGGCAGTGTTGGTATCACCCAGAAGTGGGGAATCTGGCTGGGTTGTGGCTAAAGCCCGGCTCCACTATTGCTGCGGGATGTTGGGTTCACCCACATCTGAACCTTTCACTTGTGGGCCCCAGAGGAGAGGCCCCGGCTGTGCTATTCTCAGTGCACGTAGGGACTGTGAGAGAGCTTGCAGGAGAGGAATGGGCTATCTGGCTGGAGGCTGCAGGGAAACTCAGTGTGGGCAGCACTTGTTCCAGGACTGACTGTGAGCGAGGTGGCTTGGCCATTAAGGAGGAATATTCGCCCTGAGTCACTCATTTCTCAGGGCTCCTTGCTCTTGCCTTTCATGTGGTGGCCTTTTGGCCTCCTCCATCCCCGTAGACCTTGATTCTGGCTTCATCTCCACTTGCAAGTGGCTCTTGGCAGACCTCACACTGCTTACCCACATGGACTCACATTGTCTGATTGGCATCGTGCCTCAGCCTATCCTCTCCCTCCCGTGCAGCTCCAGGTCTAGGCCCAGCTTAGCTGACCTCTGGCTTCCTTCCTGTGGGCCCTGTCCTCGCAGCACCAGGCAGTTGGACTTTCCATACCGGAAGTGGCTGTCCCTGTCTCCCGTGCCCTTTCTCCTTACTCTCCTCCATCCGGACATCAGCATACTGACGCTGCCCATGGCCCCTGCTCCATCTGGGCTCTGGTTCACTTCTTCCATGCTGCTCGAGACGACCCGCCTCACCCAGCCATGACTGCTGTGCTGCAGCTGTTGGCACTGCAGCCGTCCATCTGTCCTGGAAGACACCGTCTGTGAGGCCACACTCCCCTTCGCCACTGTGCCCAGCCCCCTTGTACCCTCCTTGTCTGTTGTCTTCATCAGCCAGGTGATCATTCCCATGGCTTGAGCAACTCACTTAGATATTGTTGACTTCCAGTGTCGCAGGGCCAGTCCCAGTGCACTTGCCAAGTGTCTAGTGGGTGTCTGGCAGGATTATCCTGAGCATGGGGACACAGAGAGGAAGGTGACCGAGATTTTGTGTCATGGGCAGGGTAGGATGGATAGCCAATAGCCAAGATTACAAAAATAGACAATCTAGCTGCTGAGTCTTATTATTTTTTAATTTATTTAATTATGTGTATGAGTATTATATTTACGTGCATGCCTACATGACAGAAGAGGGCATCACACCCCACTACAGATGGTTGTGAGCACCAGGTGGTTGCTGGAAATTGAACTCAGGCCCTCTGGAAGAGCAGTCTGTGCTCTTAACCGCTGAGCCATCTCTCCAGCTCCCCTGAGTCTTATTCTTACGAAAAGAAAATAGAATACATTTTGGAAGAGGCAGGGAGAGGGGGCTTTGGCCTCTTCTTCCCAAATGTAATGGGATCACCACATCGGCCCTCAGACAGTGCGGTCACATTGAGCTTCCTGCTTTGCCTTACAGGCCATTTGCCACTCACTTCACCTGTCCCCCTCAGCCAGAAGGGAGGCATTCTCTCCCTTGGACTCTTCTACACACACACACACACACACACACACACACACACACACACACACACACACACACACCACACACGCGCGCGCGCACACACACACACATACACACACACACACACACACACACACACACACACGCCTGCCTCGACCTCCAGCTTTTGTGGTTTTGCCGACAGTCTGACACTGTTTTCCACATTTAGCTGCTGCCTCCTGCCCAAGTTAGTCTCTGAGTTTCTTCTTTATAGTTGAAGCCAAAGCCTTCTCAGGGCTGGAGCCCACAGAGCCAGAGTGTCTCTTAGAGAGAGACCTGCCCCATCACTGCCACACCACGCCACTCCACCTCATTTGGAGCTCTCTTCCATGTAAGGTCCATTTCTCACCCAAGCTTGGAAGGCCCCTGCGCCTTTCCAGTCTTCTGTCTACCTGCCCCCTCTCCATGTGAATGACCCAGAGCCACACCAAAGTTGTGGCAGAGGGTGTGGAATAGAGGTGAGCGCCTTTCCTCAGAAAAGCTCTTCCTGGCTGGCAGCTCCTGAGATCCTTAAAAACTGACCAATGGCTGGGCAGGCCCCTGTCCTCCAGGGAGAAAGATGCGCCCTTACCATTGACGGAGTGTAGGATCCTAGCTAGCTCCCTGGGCCAAAAGTGCTCAGGCATAACGTGCGGTGGGTGACGTGGGAAGGCTGTGGAGGTGCTAGAGGGAGTAAATAGCCCTTCAGGCGAGGGCCTGGAGGGGCTACAGGAGGAGACATGGTGGGCCAGGCTGGGAAGCAGACATGTCACCACCATGAAACTAGAAGAAACTCACACTGGATAACATGAAGCAGTGGGCAGATTTTCTCTCTGGAAGTTTTCTGCCTCCTAGTAGGCCAAGGCTCTGGAGAGGTCCAGAAAAGAGCAGACTCGGCAGGGTTCAAGGGTAGCTGGTGGCTTGGTGTCTGCAGAGATGCAACACCTTCATCTCCTTAGACATTGAAAACCGTAGCTCAGCTTGGTTCCCAGCAGGGTGGCTGGCCAGTGTCTGGATTTGATTTAATTCTGTTCTGTGGGTTAGCCGGATCATCCCCAATCTTAGCCTTGCTTACATGGGATGCAGTTTGTTTCCCCTGCTGGGTATGAAACAGCCTCAGAGTGGCTTCTGGTTGCTTTCTACTGTTGTTCTTCAAGGTCTTTGTCTGTGAGGTCCTGGACTGGGCACTGTAGACCGTGGGAGGTGGAGGTTGGAGCAGTCTGCATGCAGTACACACATGGGAGCCAGGAACACTCTGTGGGCCTGTCCCTGAGGCTGTGCAGTAAATCTTGTGTGTGGCTGTGTGTGCGCAAGTGTATGTACATGTACTTGTGCATGCATGGGGGTAGGTGCTCTCAGAGGCCAAAGGCATGGATCCCCTGACATCGTTGGACTTCCAGGCCATGTGACCTGCTCAGTGTGGGTGCTGGGAACCGAACCCATGTCCTCTGTACAAGCAGCATGTTCTTTTCCCTGTGGAGCCATCTCTCCAGCTCTTGAAGGAGCAGCCCAGGAAGGCCAACACATAAGCTTTGATTTGGGAGGAGGGCTTCATGGAAGAGGTGAGTTATAGATGGAGCTTTCTTTTTAAACTTCATACTTTATTCATTTATTTGTGTGTGTGTGTGTGTACACATGTGTACATGGATGTTCCAGTGCATACGTGGAGTTCGTAGGACAACTTGTGGAAGTCCTCTTCTTCCATCATTTGAGTCCCAGGGATTAAACTCATGGTCAGGCTTGGTGGCAAGCATCTTTACCCACTGATCACTCTCACCAGCCCATGGGTGAGCTCTTTATTTATTTATATTTATTTATTTTGTTCCAGATGTAAGAGTGAGCGATCCTTTATTAGTTGTATGTCACAATAATACATGCCAAGTGTAGCTGCTTATAAAGGACAGTGTTGTTTAGCTCACAGCTCTGGAGGTGACTCAGTTCTGGTGAGGACAGAAGGGCAGGTGGCAGCTGGGCAGTGGTGGCACATGCCTTTAATCCCAGCACTTGGGAGGCAGAGGCAGGAGGATTTCTGAGTTCAAGTCCAGCCTGGTCTACAGAGTGAGCTCCAGGACAGCCAGGGCTATACAGAGAAACCCTGTCTCGAAAAAACAAACAAACCAAACCAAACCAAACCAAAACAAACAAACAAAAAAAGAAGAGCAGGTGGCAATGGTGGCACTGTGTATCACTTACCACATTTCAGTCCAGGAACACAAAGAGCCCCACGTGCACAGGAACTTCCTGCCAGGCCCCAGCTGTTAAAGGTTCACACCGCTTCCGTTCCAGCATCCTAGGGATCAAGATCAGACCATGCCAGACACAGATCAGAGAGAAAGTCCACAGCTACAGACTGTGTGGGAAGAGTACCAACCCCGACTCTCAGGTCAGAACTCCAGCTGCTGCTCGGGGCAGCCACATCTGGAACGACCTATCCAAGTGTTCTTAGGCGGCATATTACAAACAAAGCAGGCCTTTACTGCTTAGCAAACAGTCATCCCAAGGATGGCAGTCGATAAGTCCGGGGCTCGTGTTGCTGTGGCCCTGTGTGATGATGGGAGGGGCCAAGGGGGTTTGTATCTTCAGGTTGTAGCTTGTTGGCCTTTCAGTGTATGTGGGTGTTTGGGGGTGGTGGTGGTGAGGCTGTGCACATGTATGTACAGATGTGCATGTCTGTGCATGTGGGTGTATGGAGGCCATGTCTTCCTCCTCCTCTGTCACTTTCTACCCATTGCAGCCCCACTGACGGCCATGAAAGAACATGTGTACAGACACAAGTTCCACTTTTTGGGGAAGACAGGGTACAGCGAACATGCTGTATCCATCTTGCCTTCACTGGTATAGATGGTGGCTGTCATTTATGGACAGTGGTAGCAGGAAACCAGTGTCTCATGTCAGCTGGTCATACTTAGAAACCCCACCAAGCGGGGGTCCAGAGCCCGTATGAGCTCCACAGGATCCCTGTGGTGAGCTATCTATCCACTGAACCTGTGTGGATGACAAGAGTCTCCAGCGGCTTCGCTGTTTCTCCCGTCAGTTTCCTCAACTGGGCAGGAGTAGCTCACTGGCCACAAGGAAGTTGACTACCCCTGATGACTATGATATCATCAGTGATGTGCCTTTTAGCAGGGAGCCCAGAGTGCATGCAAAGAAAAGCCAGGAGAGACAGTTCTAGGCTCAGAGAAGGCACCTGTATGCAGCAAACAGAGGAGTGAAGCTGTGGGAACCTGCTGTCACAGGAGGTGTTCTCACTCTTGTCTCTGTTCAGTGGTTGAAGGAGCGTATACGCTCACATCTTACAGTTCTGAGGCTGAGACTGGAATCAGAGCCCAAGGGAGGCCCAGAGTGGTGTGTCTAATCACAGCCCCTCCTCTGTCTTTAAGCCACAGTGAGCTTCATATTTCCCTGACTCTGGACTTGAGGTTCCGTTATCTTACTGCCTTCCGCATTCCACCGTCCTCCTTCCTTCATGAGGAGTGCTCTGCTGACACTGGCTATCTCCAGAGTGAGGGATCTTTCCCCTCTCTGCAGACACTGGCCGTCTCCAGAGTGAGGGGTCCTCCCTTCTCTGCAGACCTTGACTTATTCATAGCTGCAAAGTTCTTTAGCCAAGCAGGGTGACATGTTCACATGTCCCAGGGATTAGGATGTGACTGTTTTTGTGGCAGTCATTACCTAGCCTACCACATTATGGTAACATTTTAGAAGTCAGCCAGGCCGAGGATGGCTTACACTTGCAATCAGCACTCAAGAGGCTGAGGCAGAAGGATTACCACTAGTTAGAGATTAGCCTGTGTTATGCAGTGCATTCAAGGTCAGCCTGAGCTACCAAGTAAGACTGTCCCCAAAGAAAAAAATCTCAAAGGTCTTCAGGGGACATAGGTAGTCAGGTGCCTGACTCTTATAGTCCAGAGTAGCTGAGGGTGGGACTTAAGCCTCCGCCTCCCGCAGCTCCAGGGAAAGGGTGAGAAGAACACTGCCCCAGAGGAGCAGTGTGTGTGTGTGTGTGTGTGTGTGTGTGTGTGTGTGTGTGTGTGTGTGTCTGTGTGTGTGTGTGCGTGTGTGCGTGCGCGCTCATGCTGTGTGTGCATGTGTGCGCGCTCGCGCTGTGTGTGCATGTGTGTGTGTATTTCCTACATTTCGGTTGTGCTGTATTATCAGTTATTTTAAATAATCCATTTTACATATTTATTTCTTTTTCTTTTGAAAACAGATAGCCAGCAGGAAAAATAGCCTCACGGTTGTCCAGTCTTCGACATCTACTAAAATAAAAGTACCAATCCCTCAACCCGTCGTCGTCCCTGTGAAGAAAGACAAACGGCAGAATTCTTCACGGTTTAATGCCAGCAATAATAGAGAGCTACAAAAACTCCCATCTTTAAAAGGTAATTGTGGCTTGTGGCCAGGGGAGCAAGGCAGTCTCCAGCCCTGCGGGCTGCTTGCTTTGGTGATCGGTTTTGTTTTTGTTTTCTCCTGATTCGGTTTCTGGTTGGATTGGGTGCTGCTTGCTTTACTGCGCTAACAGTTTTCATTCCCGAGCTCTGGAGGATAAATGTCTACTCGCTCCATACACCACAAGTGCACTACAGTAAGACAACTGAAAATCTTAAAAGCTGTGAGGAAGCGGCCGTTTCTTTTTCTCGTGGTTCTCTGGCTTGTCTCACAATGCCAGCCTTTAGAAGGGGTCACTCCAGGTCATCACCAGTGTCCAGGCAGGGCTTGCTCCTTTAACCATGGCCAGCCAGATCAGTCCCTCACCTGTGACCAGCCGTGACCTAGGGCTCCTCACTTGGAGCTGCTCCCATTGGCACAGCCGCCTCTTTCCACCAGAGGATGGTTAAAGCCTTAAGTTTCCTCCAGGAGGCTTCAGGGTTGAGCTACGTAAGACTTTGACAAGGAGAATGGTTCAAGGACCATGGTCAGATGGGAATGTCTGATGAGCGCTACATATTCTGAGACCTAAAACTGATACACAGAGTAGCTGTCAGAGTCTGTCATACCTGAAGTTTGTAATGACAGTTGGTTTTATAATTAATCTTGGCCTTCTTTTTTTTTTTTAAAGATTTATTTATTATTATTCATTAGTACACTGTAGCTGTCTTCAGATGCACCAGAAGAGGGCGTCAGATCTCATTACGGATGGTTGTGAGCCACCATGTGGTTGCTGGGATTTGAACTCAGAACCTTCGGAAGAGCAGTCAGTGCTCTTAACCCCTGAGCCATCTCTCCAGCCCCCTAATCTTGGCCTTCTTTAGAGTTGTATTCCCAGTGCCACCCACAGGGCCAGGGTGTAGCAGAACTCCATGCAGATGTGCCTGGGTGAGGGGCAGTGAAGGCTCTCTGTCCTTCATTTGCCAGCAGGTGGGTGGCTGTTCTCTGGATGCAGGTGTTCTAGCTAAGGGGCATGGCACCAACCAGGCGTGAATCCTGGTGCACGTCACAGGGCATGTTAGGGTGTGTCCTGTCCACCTCACACAGGTCAGAGCCCAGGAAGAGCTCAGCACAGGCTGGAGGGTGACTTCTATCTTGTACCCAGTGAAGGAGTCTATGAGAGTCTGCTCGTAGTCCCTGCTCTGCCTCCGCCGGCTGCTCTCTGTGTCTGCCTCCACCTTTTCTCCGTATACCAGTTCTTCTCCTACAGCATCCTCTCTCTCAGCAGACCCAAGGTGCATTGGTACAAGCACTCAGTGCTCTTTCCTGAGGGAGTCCATGGGTTTCTCCTGCCGTCGTACTGTGACAAGGATTGATATGCCTGGATCTCAGACAATCAAATAGGGTGACCCGTGTGACCATGAAGCGGGCTCAGCTGGGCCAAGCACTTTGTGATGTACTCTTGTAAAGAGAAGAACCTTAGCTCTCAGGTTTCCAACTTCAAGTTAGATAGTTTTCCTTTTTTTAGAGTTTCATTGAGACACAATTTATTTACCCTGAGATCATCTATCATTGTTGGGTCCTGCTCCTGCCCCATGCACAGGGTACTGCTGATCTGCATTCTGTCTGTATTTGAAACTGTAGATGAGGGCTGGAGAGATGGCTCAGTGGGTAAGAGCACTGACTGCTCTTCCAAAGGTCCTGAGTTCAAATCCCAGCAACCACATGGTGGCTCACAACCATCTGTAATGAGATCTGACACCCTCTTCTGGTTTAGATTTAATAATAAATCTTAAAAAAAGAAACTGTAGATGATCTTTTTACACACACACACAGAATCTTATTTTATATGTACGGGTGTTGTCTGTGCACCACTTGTGTGTCGTATCTGAAGAGGCCAAAAGAGGGAATCAGATTCCCACAAGCTGGACTTACAGGTGGCTGGGAGTTACTATGTGGGAGCAGGGAGTCTGACTCAGGGCCTTTGGAATTGCAGTCAGTGCTCTTATCCACTGAGCCATCTCTCCAGCCCCATCTGTATTTTTTTTTAAGATTTATTTATTCATTTAATGTATATACAAACACTGTTGCTGTCTTCAGACACATCAGAAGAGGGCATCAGATCCCATCACAGATGGTTGTGAGCCACCATGTGGGTGCTGGGAATTGAACTCAGGTCCTCTGGAAGAACAGCCAGCGCTCTTAACCGCTGAGCAGTCTCTCCAGCCCCCATGTGGATTTTTTTAAAGTGATCCTGTTATTTGCTAAAGCAGTTTCTAAAGCAATAAGAAGCCTTAGCCCCTCTCAAGGATTAAGAGTATTTTGGTTGGTCTGCTTACTTTGTTTTGTTTGTAATTGACCCATAATAATTATAGCATCTATTGAGTACAATGTGATAGTTGGATGTATGCATACAATGTGTAGCAACCCAGTCAAGGCAATTAGTGTTCCATCCCCTAAAGATTTATCATTTTGTCTTGGTAGGTATTTTGAAATCTATAACAATTGTGAACTGACCATGCTGAGGCTACAGAACTTTGGGACTTAGCTCTTTATCTAACTGCCTGGCAACTGTCACCCTTCCAACCCGGCTTCCTCCTTACCATCTCCATCCTCTCCTGACTGTTAGTTTTCCACTGTGCTCTGTAGGGCCAGCTGTTTGGGCACCGTGCTGTTGGCCTCAGAACACGCAAGCCTTTGTGATCCTCGGCTCCGTTTACTTAACATAGCATCCTTCAGTTACCCTGTGTTTTCACAAATGACTTTATCATTTTATGGGTCACTAACAGAGACCAGTAATTGGGCGCCACATTGCCTGTGTCCATTCTTTTTTCAGTGGATACCACAGTTGATATCCTGCCTTGCCTGTTGAAACAGTGTTGCAGTAAACACAGGCATGTGCATAGCTCCTGTGGGTACATCACAGAGTGGACCTTGCTGGGTCAGATGGTGGTTCTGTCCCAGTTTGCTGAAGGAACCCCACAATGACTGTGCTAATTTATATTCCCAACCATCTTTCACATCTTGTGAAAATTTGCTGGGGTTTGTCCTTGAACCGCAGGTCATGGAAGAATGGCACCTCCCTGTGGTTTGACTCATATCCCCTAGATTTGGGTCATTTACTTGTCTGAAGGTCAGGTCCCTCACGATGTTCGGGGCTGAGTTGCACCTGTGTCTGGACTCTGTCCCATCGGAGCACTTGCTTTTGCAGTGTTCTAGCTACCATGTTGTCTGTGTACTTCTTACTTTGCTATGTGTGACGGTTTGTATGTGCTCGGCCCAAGGAGTGGCACTATTAGATGGCGTGGCCCTGATGGAGTAGGTGTATCACTGTGGGTGTGGGCTTTAAGACCCTCATCCCAGCTGCTTGGAAGTGAGTATTCTGCTAGCATCCTTCAGATGGAGACGTAGAACTCTCAGCTCCTCCTGCACCATGCCTGCCTGGATGCTGCCATGCTCCTGCCTTGATGATGATGGACTGATCCTCTGGACCTGTAAGCCGGCCCCAATTAAATGCTGTCCTTAGCCTGGCAGTGGTGGTGCAAGTCTTTAATCCCAGCACTTGGGAGGCAGAGGCAGGCGGATCTCTTGAGTTCAAGGCCAACCTGGTCTACAGAGTGAGTTCCAGGACAGCCAGAGCTACACAGAGAAACCCTGTCTTGGAAAACCAAGAAAAAAAAAGTTGTCCTTATAAGAGTTGCTTTGGTCATGGTGTCAGTTCATAGCAGTAAAACCTTAACTAAGCCACTGTGACTCCATTTGTGTGTTTCTTCTTTGATTAGTTCTGCTCCTAGGGAGTCATTAGAGAGAATCATGTCTACCCTGCATTTTCTTCTACTAGTTTCCTGGTTTCACAACCTAGATTTAAATATTTGATCCATTTCAAGTTAATCTTTATATGTTGAGGAGAACAGAAGTCTGGTGTCACACTTCTACATGTGGCTGTCCAGTTTTGCTGGCACCATTTAGCAGACTGCTCTTCTCCGTGGCATATATTTCAGGTGACTGTCCGTGGATTGATTTATTGGTTTTCAATTCAGTTTCATTAGTCTGTATCAGTTTTACGCCGGTGCCACAGCTTTGTAGACTATATTTGAGGTCGAGTTCTTTGATTCTTCGAGTTTTTTGTTCCTTTTGCTCACAGTTGCTGGGGTGGGTCTGAGAGCAGGTTTCGTCCAGAATCCAGAAGGCCCGCCATCGATTCCCGGCACCACAAGGTTAGTCTGGGGACCACACAGACCCTGGTGCTTGTTTTTATTTCTAGTTTTGTGAAGAATGGCATTTAGTATTTTGATAGAAGTTATATTGAATTGGTCAGGTTACCTTAGGTAGTATAGGCGTTTATATAATGTTCCTTCAGTCAACCCATGGACATGGGGTCATATTCTTCCATCTTGGTGTGTCCCCTTCCATCTGTCCCGTCAGTGCTTTGTAATTCCCTTTCCAGAGACGCATCACTCTCCTCCTTAAGTGTATTCCTGAGCCCGTTATTGTTTATGTTCATTATGGGTGGGAATGTGTCCTTTATTTTTCTGCAAATTTGTTGTCTATACATACTAATGATCCTAGAATTTTTCTTTGAGTTTGCTTTTGTCTTTTGAAATAATCTTGGTATGTTCTCCAGGTTTGAACTTGTGAGCCCAAGTGATGCCTGCAAGTAGCTGGGTCACCACGGTGCCCAGCCTAGCCGGGTCTGCAGGCGCACACCATGGTGCCCAGCTTACCCTGGCTGTCCTTTTTCTTCTTACTGTACCACTGATTGACCCGAGGACCTTATTCGCCCTAGGAAAGTGCTCAACCACTGAGCTATACCACCAGCCTTCTTTTGACTTTATTATTTTGCAACATAAACTCACTAATTTGGCCAGACTATTCTTAAACTTACCCTCTAGTCCAAACAGGCTCTGAATTTGTTAGCATCCTACCTTAGCCTCCTAAACCTGGGATTGTGGTTTGCAGTGCTAGGTCTAACTTACACTCATTTTTTTTTTTTAATGTTGATTTTTGTTCTTGGCAGCATTACAAAATTCTTACATCATTTTTTTCTTTTATCAGTTTTGGTAGGTATTTATTTATTAACGAAACCCTTAAACTTTCTTATATAGGGACTGGAGAGATGGCTCAGTGATTAAGAGCACTGGCTGCTCTTCCAGAGGACCCAGATTCAAGCCCCAGCCCTCACGTGGCAGCTCACCCTGGTTGCAGGGGACCGGCCTTAGTCATTGATCTATTGCTATGAAGAGACACCATAGACACTCTTAGAAAGGAAAACGTTTAGTTAGGGCTGCTTTATAGTTTCAGAGTCTTAGTGCATTATCACTGGGCAGAGAACATGGCTACACATAAGCAGACACAGCGCTGGAGACGGAGTCAAGGTTCTACATCCAGATCCACAGGCAGGAAGAGAGAAATGAAACCCAGGAGCCCACCCCCAGTGACACACTTCCACCGACAAGGCCACCCCTGCTAATCCTTTCAAATACCACCACTCCCTATGAGCCTACAGGGGTGAGGTGGGGGTGGGGTGGGTGTGGGGGGCATTTTCATTCAAACCACAACGTGATCCAGTCCCATAATTCTGGCTTCTCCAGGAGCCAGGCCCACATCTGGTGCACCGATGTACAAACAGACCAAATAGCCATACACATAAAAATAGAAATGACCTTGTTTTAAAGTTAAGGCTATCAGCTGAGGGTGGTGACACATACCTTAAGATCCAGCACTCAGGGAATCAGGAAGGTGGATCTCTGTGAGTTCAAGACCAGTCTGGTCTACAGAATGAGCTCTATGACAGCCAGGGCTACACAGAGAAACCCTGTCTCGAAAACAACAAAGCAAACATAAAAGCCCTCTATATGGTAAGGCCATGCTATCTGCCATAGCTTCAGTTTGGTTGCCCTTGATTTCCCTCTCGTGTTGGATCGTTCTGTCTAGGACTATAGCATGCTTTGAGTAAGAGTGTGAGGATGGCGTCCTCCTGTTGCTCCTGACCTCAAGGAATGCTTTCAGCTCTTCCCACTCAGTACACACAGCCTTTGTTGTGAAATGTGTCCCTCTGTGCCTGTCCTTTCTTCCCTCTGTCTCTCTGTTTTCCCTTCCTTTTTTTTTTTTTTTTTGTACTGGAACCTGTAAGGGTCTATCATTCTCTGAAGAATGATACCCTGGACTCAAACTATGTAAACACAACGAGTGTTTTATTCTGCACAAGTCCAGCATGCTGGGGTCTCCCATTACCCGAATAGAGAGACACACAGGTGAGCTCACAGGCCTGATTTAAAGCACGTTAGGGAATTTCTGGGTAGGTGACCTCTGTGTTAATCTGTTGGGTCCATCTCTATGCAGATTCCTTTACCTGGGTGTAAGGGCTGGGAACCTGCTGTGGAAGGTCTGGAAGCTGCTGCTGACCCATTGTCCTTGCCTCAGGCCAGATGATGGGCGGGGCAGCTTCTGGGGACTTGCCTGGACTTGCCCGGTTCTCAGAAACAGAGATTTGGGCCTAGTCTCCTTAACTCCCAATGTGAAGCCTATCAAAGAATCAGCCTGGCCTTCTCAGAACCCACTAAAGTAGAAATTAAAAGTATGTTGACCAGGCTGGCCTCAGACTCACAGAGCCCTACCTGCCTCTGCCTCCTGAGGGCTGGCATTACAGACATGCACCATCACAGAGTACCATGGGTTCTTCCTGTGTCTGATGTCACGATGGTCATACAGCCTTTCTGTCTATCATTCTGTTAATGTGATAAGTTTATTGGTTACACGTGTCAAATCATTCTTGCCTCTCTGTTATGACTCATAGATTTTGTCCTCTTTCTCTGTTTGTTTGTCTCTTTCTTTCTTGATTCATTCATTTATATGAAAGCTGTCTGCATGGACACCTGAATGCCATCAGATTGCATTACAGATGGTTGTGAGCCACCATGTGGTTGCTGGGAACTGAACTCAGGACCTCTGGAAGAGAAGCCAGAGATCTTAACATCTGAGCCCAGTCTCTTGCTTCCTCCGTTTTCTTTCTTTCTTTTTTTCTTTTTTTTTGGGTTTTCGAGACAGGGTTTCTCTGTATAGCTCTGGCTGTCCTGGAACTCACTCTGTAGACCAGGCTGGCCTTGAACTCAGAAATCCACCTGCCTCTGCCTCCCAAGTGCTGGGGTTAAAGGCGTGCGCCACCACGCCCGGCTCATTTTCATTTTTTAAGATGTATTTATTTTTATTTTGTGTGTATGAGTGTTTACCTGCATGTATCTAAATGTACCAGGTGTATTGCTAATGTATACCAGGCTGACCTCAAATTTTGAGAGAGCTAGCTGTCTGCCTCTGCCTCCCAAGTGCTGGGATCAAAGGTGTGGGCATGCCCGTGCCCATCCACGCCCAGCAGCTCTAGATGTCTTTAACTTGACTTTCTTATTGAAATATAGTTTCTTTTGTGTGTTTGGATGTGAGTCCTCTTATTTTATCATACAATTCACTCATCAGTATTATAAAAACTAAATACAAGGCCGGGCTGTGGTAGCGCATGCCTGTAATCCCAGCACTTGGGAGGCAGGCGGATTTCTGAGTTCAAGGCCAGCCTGGTTTACAAAGTGAGTTCTAGGACAGCCAGGGCTATACAGAGAAACCCATCTCATGTACCCCTAATTCTCAGTAGCAGGCACAGAATCACCCTGGTTTTTTGAATACCTGTTCCCTGTTGTCTCACTGAGACTCTCCTGGTGTGTCTCCTCCGCAGCCCATCTGTTTACCTTTTAATTTCACATGGTTGTCTTTTTCATTTCTGGATGTTGTAGTTAATTTTTTTTTTTAATTTTCCTTGTGGGCTTGGGAGATAGCTTGGTAGGTTGTAGTGCAGGAAACACAAGTTTGGGGACCCAAGTTCAGGCCTCCAACATCCATGTAAAATTCTGGGTGTGGCTGTACCTGCCTGTAAGACCAGCCTCTAGGGTCAGAGTTGGGAGTGGCTAGTGATGTGACAGAATCTCTGGGCATCTGGCTGTCTACCTAGATGAAAACCAGCAAGGTCTAGGTTCAAAGAGAGACTCTGTGCTGAAGGAATAAAGCAGAGAACAATATAGGAGTACACCTGACATCTCAGCTGGCCTTGGTACAGGTACACACAAGCACACGTGTGCATATGCACACACACACACACACACACACACACCCCACATATGTGTACACATATACACATACATGTATACACATGCATACATGCACACATGCTTACAACACATGTGTACATACACATACTGGGTATACATGTACATACATCCATACCCTGTGCACACATACTTGTATGGATGTGTGTACATACATGTATTGCACAGACACACACACATACACACACACGTGTGCTTACTTACACCTCTAATACCCACATCCAAAAGAAATGTCTTACCACTTGAAAATATTCTGCTATCCTCTTGCATGTACTGTCAAACTCTTTTCTTTAAATAGAGCAAACACCGGTGTTTTCCAGCCTCTGTCAGAAAAACTAACACCAGCAGTTGTGACATCAAGCTCATAATGTCTTCTTTCTGCGCGCCTCTTTATTTTTATGATGTGCTAATCACCATCCTCAAATATTTTTAACAAATCGAGGCCTTAGAATGAAAGTCCTCCAGCAGGCTTTGTTTGTTTTTCTTGGGCCAGAATCCTTTTGCCAAATACTTGCAGTTTGGGAATTCCTTAAGCCGTGACACTTGACTAATAAATAGTCTGCCGAGCCAGCTGCTACTCAGCGCCCCACTCCCCCTTGTAGGTGCTCTAAGTGGAGGCTGTCTTGGCTGGAGTACATCAAAGGTGAGGCTGTGTGACTCAGGCGATGACATTTTTCTTCACTGTGGAAGCAACATCATCTGTGTTGGCCTAGCAGAAGTGATGGTGCTGGCCGACTGCTCTCTGTCACGCAGTCACATCCCCCCTATGCAATGCAGAAAGCGCAGGAATAGCTTGTGAGGTCCACTCTGTTGTCCTGACCATGAATCCCACATCAGTCAGCCATACAGGAATGCTTCGTGGCCTCGCTAATCCCTTCAGAGTCAGGAGTGGAGTGGGCTAACAGACATTATTTTCTTACCAACTAGATATATGAAAACTAGGCTAGGCATTATTCTGACTTTGGATTACCAGTTTCCTCTGAACCTTTTATGCGTGACTATTTTATTATCGTTGATTTCATCTTTCTTTCTAATGTTAAAATGCAGGATTTCAACCCTACCCATGCCTTTAAAAAAATTTTTTTTAGCTTAGTGTTGTTATTCATTTTATGTGCATGGATGATTTGTCTGAATATATACACGTGTGCCATGTCTGTGTCTGGTGGCTGTGGAGGTCAGAAAAAGGCATCAGATCTCCTAAAACTGGAGTTACAGGATAGGAGCCTACCTGTGTCGGGCCTCCAGACCACGTTGGCCTGCCAGTTCCCATTGTAGCCCACAAAGGCCTTCAGCCACAACTGCTCCCTGCCAATGGGAGGGAAAGAGACACCCTATAAGGAAGCAGACTCAGAAAGCTGGCAACCAGCATAGCTGTCCCCAAACTACACAGATAAGCTGATAGGAGCTAAACAAAGAAAGAGTGGTCAGGTAAGGGACCTGGGGTATGACTAGGGAGGCTCAAACCCAGATCCTCTGCAAGAGCAGGGAGTGCTTCCAACCACTGAGCTATCTCTCCAGCCCAGCCTATGTATTTTTGGATGTGTGTGTGTGTGTGTGTGTGTGTGTGTATGTGTATGTTTGCATATGTACATTTATGTGTAGAGCATTGGTGTGACTGACCATGGTACGTGTTTGGAGGTCATAGGATAACTTAGGTGTCACCCTTCGACTTCCACCTTCCTTGAATGAAGGTCTTTTGTTTGATGACACACACAGTAAGCTAGCTGGCCCAAGGGCTTCCTGTCTCCCATCTCACCATAGAACCACTGGAATTACATGGATCCCAGCGATTTGAACTCAGTCTCTCATACTAGCATGGCAAGGACTTTACCCACTGAGCCAGGCCCCTGCCTCCTACCTATTTTTGATACCTTGATTTCTGGCATAGTGAGGCACCTCCCAGGCTGGTTATATTCCTCCCTCTCTCAGGCCTGCAGTGGAGGGTGCTTTGAAGACCAGAATCTGGGGTGAGGTGGGGGAGGGGTGCTCATTGTCACTGGGACACAGTACTTTCAAGGAAGGGACATCAAGTGTACAGTGTTAAATTGACATTCATTTGTTGTTTCTATGTAGATTTTATAATGTTTTCTTAGATTTTCATTTTTATCTCTTACTAAATGGATCTTGATTCCTCCCATCCTGGATATAATTGTGGCTGTGTGCCCTACTAAAGCAATTGCAACATCAAAAATGCTGACATTGTAGACCAGCACTTTGAGTTGGTTCATCTTATTGTAGAAGAACTGTTGACATTTGAATTGGGTCCCACTAAAATGTTAGGAATCTAGTGAGTGGGGTAGGGATACAACTCAGAGGAGAGGTACCTGCCTACCACGTGTAAGAACCCCAGTTCCAGCCTCAGCACACGTGGTGGGAGGAGGCAGTGGAGAGAGTTGGCCTTGTAGGATACTTACACACTTATTCAGAGTATACCAAGCCTCTCCGTTTGCTGAGACCACTGTCACCTCCTTGCCAGTCTCGGCACTGCTGACCGCTCTGTTCAGGGTCCTTGTGCCTCCCAGGCGTCACAGGCCGACTCATCTGTGAGCTTATCTGTAACATTTGTTGTCGCTGTTCGTGTCTTGGAACCGCTCCTTACATGACTTCAGAGGGAAGCGTCTGACCCATAGCAGATTGTGTCCACATAACTCCCAGATTAGTGATGTCCCCCTTGTGTGGGAGATGCCTGTCCCTCTGTGCTTGTTCATTGCTGGGTCATATAAAAGCCTCAGTCATTTGAGGTGTGAAGGGTGCTTTGTAATTTAACCTCAGAGGTTGATTATAGTCTCAGGCCTGCTCAGTGAAACATTAGTCCAAGTCATTCCCTTCACTTGGTGTTTGGGGTCTGGAAGATAAAAGTGCCAAATGTTAAATGAAACACAACTTTTTTGTTTGTTTGTTTGTTTTTTAAAGAAACTTATGAAAGTAGAAAATTAATTACGACTTATTTCTTGAGTCTGTTTTCTGTGTTGGGTATGGTGGTGCACACTTGTAGTCCCAGAAGTCTGGAGGGAGAGGCAGGCAGATCTCTATGAGTTTGATTGAGGATAGCCTGAGCTACATAGTGAGACCGTATCTCAAAACAGTAACAACAACAACAACAACAACAACAACAACAAAAACAAAAAACCAAAACCTGGCAAAGCCAGGAGGAGGCCAGTGTGGGCCCTGTCATGAGCCAGAAGCCCTGCAGGCAGGTCGCTGAGTATGGGGTCTCTCTCCTTCCTTGACCTGACTGGCAGGATCCCTCAGTCTGGCTTTTCTGAAGGGGTAATTCCTGCCCTCATCCGTGGAAGCGCTGTGGTCCACCTTCCTTCACAGACTTTACATCCGGCCATCATTAAAAGTTTGCAGCAGACACGTGGCCAAGGAGCGAACCCCGAGTTCCCAAGGCTCCTCTGCCCAGGCTTTTATCTCCTCCCTTCTGATTACCTGTGTGTCCTGTGAGCTGGTGCCAGGCCACAGTGAATTCTTAACTACCATGGGTGACCACAGGTGACCCCTGGCCGACACCATAAGTAATAGCCAGCATTTTGTCAGACAGCTGGACCTGCAGCCAGGCCCTCCCCGTAAAACCTGAACAGCATCTCACAACTCACGTGGTGAGCATGCGTGTGCGTGCGTGCGTGCTTGTGTGCGTGCATGAGTGCGTGCGTGTGTGTATGTACATTATTCCTTGGACATTCACCCTCTGTCCTCTCCTTCCACCTTAAGACCTGGTTCCCAGACAACCTGCTCTCCCCTGTGGTATCCCATGGCCCATCGCTCCTGCTGCCCAGTGTCTCCTGAACTTCCCTGGCTCAGACCTTACTTTACCTCCTCTTAGAGCTGTGGTAAGATGTACACTGTGAGCTCAGCATGTGACCTACACACCACAGGTGTGCCTTCAGCAGCCTACGGGGTCCCGACCTGACCCTCCTGACAGGCCCGTGCATACTGACGTCTCCCCACACTGAATCCCCCTCGCAGAAGCTTTGCCCTGCAGCAGCCCCCAGGCCTCCTGAGCTCTGCTGTCTCTGGGTTTGATGACTAGGGGTCTCCTCCTGCATTGTCCTCCATCTGGTTCCGTTTGCTTCAGCAGGAGGCCCTCAAGGCTCTCCAGCACATGACTCCTTTCTGAGGCTCAGTGATGTCGAATTGCTTATGCTGACACCTCCTTACTCGACAGCTGCGGAGAAAGTGCTCAAACGTGTTACCCCTTACCTCATGCCGGCCATCGCCCCGCTGTCTGTGAGGGCGGGCGGGCCTGTGTCTGTTCTAGATCCAGGAAACACTTGTTGCATTTGCTGGAGGAGGGAAGAGCACTGCAGCTCTGGCCTGTCCACCCCTGTCCTCTCAGGGACTGCTGTGACTGCTGTGGTGCCACCTCTCAGGATACCCAGGGTGCCCAAGATGCCCAGGCATAGGCTCTCTCATGGCTCCCTTCTCCTTGCTCTGCCTCGGGGCTCTTGAAAAGGAGATCAGCAGCTGAGGGTGGAAGCAGACCGTATAAAACAGCTGGTGTGGAAACTCTGAGACGCTTGAATCCTTTCTATAGAGTTCATGGGTTTCCTGTCTTCTCAGAACAAAAAAAGATGTGAGCACCTGCTCTGGTCTGAAAGGCATCCCAGCCCAGCTGCGAGGATTTAAAGTGGGCCCGGGTCTGCGTGCAGGAGCTGGAGTAGGCAAGCTTTGTTAGGTAAGCTTTGTGAGGTAAGCTCTGGTGGCTCTGCTCAGTCACTGGAGACTTGCTCGAATCAACAGGGCCACCCGAGCCTGTCCCTTTGTCCTTGATGCTGGCAACGGACTTTTCCTGGCAGCCTTTGAGCAGAGCTGCGTACTAGGGAGCTTTGATCTGTCTAAGGAAAGTCTATTTTGAACTACAAGTGAAGGCAGAGGTTTTAGGTTAGACTTCTTCCCCAACAGGACCCATAACAGCTACACTCACACAGGTGCCAACACTGGCCAGCCTGATGCCACACACTGCCACTGCAGTACCACAGACTTGCCAGTAAATGCCAGATTGCGGTGGATGAGAAAGGAAAACCAAAGAAAACCTTTGGCTCAATTTAGAAATCAAGATTTGAAGGTTTTGTTCAGAACTACTTTGTAAAATTAAAATCAGTGGGATGTATTTACAGGCAGGTGTTTTGTTTTGTTTGTTTGTTTGTTTTTAGTAGACAACAAAACAGCGACAGAAGAGCAGAGGATGCAGGCTGAGTTCTGGTCTCTTCCGCAGTTGGAAGCGGCCAGAGCCTTCATGGGCCGCTCCAGCTCCCCTGGCACTTGTCCTGTAGGAGGCCTGTCCGTACCAGCCCTGGATAGTGTAGCCATAGCAACTGAGAATCAGTGTAGACAGTTGTAGCACTGGGCGGGTGATGGCTAAGGCACAGGCCACGGCCTCGCCTGCGGTATGGGAGTCTTCTTCACAACCGCGGGTGGTGCTCTGACTGCCGGGATGCAGCAGCATGTCCTCCCTCTTAGTCTTGCACTGCCAGGAAGAGATGTGAGAGTAGTCAAGGCACTCTGACCAGATGGGGGGCTGCCGAGTGCTCAACCTGTTCTTGCCATACACTAACAGAGCACCCTCCAGGCACTATACACTGTCTGAGGGCTCGCCTGCGGGAGGGGGGGGAGCCACGCCCCCAGAGTGGTCAAGCCCAGTGGCCACTCCAGGGTTAGTCTCCACATAGGTTCTATAAGTGGCTCTGCTGTGTCCCCAATCATCACGTGGGGACCTTCCGGTATTCAGTTGGTGGACAGAGGCGTGTTCTGAGGCGAGCAATGGCTGCACCTGCCTTCTGCTGACCTTGTTTGGACTGGGCTTAGTGGCATCCTGCCTGGGTCCTGCACTTTGGTTTGAACTCAGCAAGGGGATCACTATGGCGTATCGGAACTTCTAATAGCATTCTGCTAACCGATGGATCAGTGTCTTGTTCAGCCATCATCAGGGAAGCTTCCTCCTGCAGCAGACAGGCGTGGCTGCAGAGACCTACAGTCATACGTGGCACACACAGGATCACACAGGCATGCTGCTTCATTCCCAGCCAAAGAAGGAAGCTTCGTGGGCCATTGACGGCTCCCTCTTTCCAGTGCCCTCCCCCCTCCCCCTTCAGCTCCGGAGCAAACGACTTTAGCAATGCTGACAATAGTGAGAGCGCTAAAGAGTGGCCAGTGCATCCGTGCCACCCTCAGTGGCCTCCTAGACACTGAGAAGTTGTGTCACCTTTTCCGCTCATATTTCTAATTTTTACACGTGTATGGCTGTATAAACTTCACAACCTTTCTCAGTTCCTTTGACATTAAATTAGTTTACAGTGTCTTAGAATCATAAATAACAGGTCATATTCTCAACGAATAAATTTCTTAGGAATTTCTTATTAAGGAGTTGAGAAACTCCTCACTAAAAACTCTAAGACACCCAGAACAGAGATAGAAGACAGTGCTGAAGAGAGGAGGGTGTCTTAGTTAGGGTTTTATTTCGGAGACACCTCGACCACAGCAACTCTTATAAAGGAAAACATTTCATTGGGGCTGCCTTACAGTTTCAGAGGTTTAGTTCATTATCAATATGTCGGGAAGCATGGTGGCATGCAGGCAGACATGGCGCTGCTGGAGCCAAGAGTTCTGTGTCTTGGCCCGAAGACAGCCAAAGGAAACTGAAATTTCACACTGGGTGGAGCTTGAACATAGGAAATCTCAAAGCTCACTTCAACAGTAATGCACTTCCTCTAGGCCACACCTACTCCAGCAAGGCCACACCCACTCCAACAAGGCCACACCTACTTCAACAGGACCACACCTACTCCAACAAGGCCACACCTCCTAACAGCGCCACTCCCTATGGGACTAGCATTCAAATTCATGAGTCTATGGGAGTCAAACCACCAGAGGAGCAGCCAATGCTCTTGGATTGGAAGCCTAGGGTTGTTAAGGGATCAGTGCCAGCCTAGGGACCTACAGATGCAGGCAGTCCTACCAAGAGGTGAATGGTTTCATCTAGAAACAGAAAAAGTCATCGTAAAATCCACTGGGAAGACCAAGACATTCCAAATCTTGAAAAAGGAAAGGGCTGGCACCTTACGCATCTTGATTTTAAAGCAACAAAGTTACAGTAAACAGGATGACTGTGGGTTTCCATAACAACACCCAAGGCTAAACCAGCATAGAGAGCCAGGAGTAAAGCCAGCTCAGAGCGGGAAAGTACTGGAAACTGGAAGTCCACAAACATAATTACCTCAGAAGGCGTCAAAATCCTAAGTGCTGTCAACCAAAAGTATAAAAAGTCTTTGAAGGAATTGGCAGTGGGGAGTTCATGGTATTAGATTCCAGTGAATTTTTGGACACGTTGTTAAATATTGTAGATAATAAAAGACAAACTAGGTAAACTGTGCTATGTCACCCTTAAAACCTCAGTGTGTGTGAGGGTGCACAGTCGTCAGAATGGGCAGCCTACAGAGGAGAGGGAAATATTTGCAAATGACAAGCCTGATAACAGATTGATATCTTGACCATATGAACTCCTACACATGCACAACAGCGAAACAACTTCATTTAAATATATAGAAGACTCAAGTGGACATTTCTCAGAATATACACTAATGACCCATAGGCCCAAGCATACAGGCTCAGCATCACTAATCATTAATGATGCAAATGAAAACTACCTCGAGATTACACGCAAACCAGTGTTGCTGACGGAAGAGGACGGGGACTTGTGTGCTGTTGGTAGGAACAGCAGATGGTACAAGAACTTTAACAACCATATGGAGGTACCTCACAGAGTTTAGAGTGGATTTACTCCATTCCACGTCAGGGCACCCATCTGAAAGATTCTAGACCACTGAGGTGCACACGTGAAAATGGTTAGTTAGGATGGGGCTGGCACGGTGGCTCAGGAGATGACACATGCTAGAAGAAAAGGTCTGGTTCCTGTAGGTGGGTCCTCTGTTTCATGGCGTGGTATGTGTGTGTGTGTGGGGGGGGGGGGGCACAGACCCAGGTAAATGTAATAAAGAATAGATTTTGTGTTACGTGTCATATTTCAGCCCAGTTGTAAAATATGTTTTTAGTGAACTGTTTCATCCATGGTTATTTTATTTCTAGAATGGGTTCTTTCTTTTTTTTTTTTCCCCCCGAGACAGGGTTTCTCTGTGTAGCCCTGGCTGTCCTGGAACTCACTCTGTAGACTAGGCTGGCCTCGAACTCAGAAATCCGCCTGCCTCTGCCTCCCGAGTGCTGGGATTAAAGGCATGCGCCACCAAGCCCGGCTTAGAATGGGTTCTTAAAGTAAAATTACTAAGCAAAGCCTCTCGGTGCCTGTTGCCTGACTGTTTTCTAAGCCAGTGAGCAGTCGATAGCTCTGTTGTCAAAGCTCTGGCACAACGCAGTTACTGTTCTCTGTATCATTAGAGTTGGGTGGATAAGATGGCTCAGTGGGCAAAAGTGCTGCTGTCACCCCTAGGCTCTGACCCCTGGGACCGACATAGCAGGAAAGGGGAACTGACTCTTGAACTGTTCTCTGACCCTCACATTTGTCCCTTGACATGTGTGCACTAAATAAATACAGACATTTGTAAAAAAAATTATCATTGCCCTAATAGATAAAAACACTCTGCCTTGCAGTTTCTGATTGTTCATAGTTTTGTTTTTTTACACAAACTTGATCATTTAAATCCTAAGGGCTTAATGTTTTTCTAATAAATTTTATTAATCTGTATTTATATTTTCTTTGGTTGGAGGGAGATGTGGAAAAGGTCAGGGTTATTTGAATTGGTCTTAATTCTGGTGAGTGGGTATTGGTGGCACACGCCTTTAATCCCAGCACTCAGGAGGCAGAAGCAGGCAGATCTCTTGAGACCAGGCCAGTCTGGTACACAGAGTGAGTTTCAGGACAGCCAGGGCTACTCAAAGCCTACCTGGAAAAGCAAAAACCAACAGAGTAGATTCTTGTGAGACACAGAGTAACTGTTTTCAGATCTGCTCAGGGTCCATCAGGCGCTGGCCTATAGCTGTAGGGTTGATCCCTCATCCTGTCTGAAGATCCCTCTTCTTGTAAAAGCTGTGGGGTTGGAGAAGTCGTGGCTTGTCTTGGTTTGCTTGTCTCATTCCCAGCGGGTTTTTTGGTGCGAGGAAGGGCTTGAGTTGACTGTTTGCGAATCACTTACGTGCTGTCTTCTGGGGACTGTTCATATGATTCCCCCCATCCGTCGACTTGGTTTATTCTTCATGGTCTGAGAGCGTTTGTTGGTGTTGGGTCACTGCTCCTGTCCCCTGCTCTCCTGTGATGTATGTCTCTTTTTGTATAGGCTTACTGTGTAGTCTGTCCTGAGTTCCTCCTGCCTCAGCTGGATGCTGAGAGTATGGTGTGCCTGCCTTATATCTAGTGCGGCATGTTTTATAGTCTTAGAAGTCTTTAAAAACTACTTTGTATGCCTAAGGTTTCCAAGAGTATGGGAGAAATCACTAATAAGGTTTGAAATCCTTTGATGTAAGATCATTAGGAAAAATACATCAAAAAGTGTCTTCGCTCTTTTGCCTTTGAATTTGTCTATGTTATATAAAGCTGTTAGGCATCTCCTCTCCTGCCTGTCTGTATTCCAGTTCATGAGCATAGCTCTAGTGTATGCTAGCCCCCATCTCACCTCGGATGACATAGGAAATTATTGGCAGGCAGAAGTGTCTGCTTGTGGCCCCTTAGCCCCTTCCCACATTGCTGTTTGTGTCTGCTGAGTCCCTCTGGATCACTCCTCACTCAGGGGGTGACTTGAGGGAAGTGACGTTTGCCCTCAGCACCACCTGCAGGTCTTGAGAGGCAGTGGGGGCGGGGAGGTTGTAGGGATGGAGTTAGTTGAGAAACTCCTGGAGACAAGTGGGCAGGCAGAATCTCATTTACATTACCTTGCTATCCAAGCAGCAGCTGCTCCAGTCGCCCACAACTGCAGTGCAGAGAACACCATCAGGCGTCTTCCACTTGAGTGTTAGAGAGAGTACACTAGGACTGAGGTCACTCGCCTGGCATGCCCTGCCCCCATGCTCTGCTGAGCTGTAGAATCCCGCAGCATCTTTGGCTCTGAAGGAAAGAGGAGAGGGATTCAGATAGACTTTTTTCTTCCTGTTGAACTACCTTAGCAGCTACTGAGAAGGTAAGATCCGTTCTTGTTGGTGAATGGCTGTAAGTGTTCGTTCATTCACTGCAGTGTATCAGGCTAGACCCACAGACGTCATGGAGCCGTGTGTCAGACGTGTCTGGGAGTTAAAGGCGTTTATTTGTCCCGTTCTTGAATTGAGCATTATAAAGTGGCACAGCATAATTCCAGAGATGTTTCTCCGAAGGGAAGACTTTTCCTGAAAAGTCCTGAAAGCGGTCTCCTCCCACTCTCACTGCCTCCCTGCAGACCGGCAGCAGGCATTATCTTGCCAGCATCCTGACAGTGCTCTGACTCCGAAAGGCTCTCTTCTCTGAGAATAGTTTTTTATGTTAATTCTTTTTTGTTTTAAAAATATGAATAGTAGTATAATAAATGAATAGAAAAAACCTCTTAATTAATTTAAAGAAAGCATAACTTAAGGAATCTAACATAATAACATTTTTAAACTACAAAAAATAGAATGGGCCAGACAGACAGCTTAGTGAGTAAAGGCATTTGCCGCCAATTCTGAAGATCCAAGTTTGATTCCTGGGACCAAGGGTGGAAAGAAAGAACTGTTTCCCACAGGTTGTCCTCTGACCTCCACATGAGCTGTGGAGACACACACACACACACCTGACATTGTGTTTTCTTCTCATGCCCCCGCCTCTGTTTTGTGCCTTTTAAAGGTTTTCATAGCTGTGGAGTAGACACACCTTCGTCTGTAGCACTTCCTGACTATTAACTATTAAGCAGCTCCTCCACAGATTTTTAACCCTCATTTTTCTGGGCTGGGGGAGGAAACAAGGTCTCAGGAAGAAGCCGGTGTCCGATTATAGATCCCTCAGTTGCCCTGGTGATAGTAAGGAGGCTGAGCACAAGGCAGAGCCCAGACCGGTTGGTCGGTCGGTTGGAGCTTTTAGTATTTAAATAGATAACCCCTTGCTTCCTGGAAACTGGGGTGCCAGCATGCTCTGCTCAGGCTGGAAGTCTAGCAATGGCAGAGGTTTGCCTAGTGAGCACCAGGCCCTAGGCTCACCCCCTAGTTCTGTTTTAAAAAAAAGGAGAAAAAAACCCTAAATGAATAAAATAAGAGCTGAGAGGTAGAGGGCACAGGACAGGTTGGCGTACGGCACCACTGAACTGGGGGGAACCAGTTTGGGGAACGGTAGATCTTGGAGACGGAGCGTGCCTGTGTTCCTTTCTTCTGGCCGCTCTTGGCGTCATTTATGTGCTCTCTGACGGGGCTGCGGCCCCCGGTGCCACCCTCTAAGAGCTGGGATTCTTACCTAAAAGTTAGTGAGAAATGAAGACTCTGGAAAGCCGGAAAATGCCCAGGTTTTTAATGCACACACACTGACAGCCAAACAGAACGCTCTTTCCGCTTGCAGGCTTTTTTTTTTTTTTTTCCCCCAGTGTCATTTTAAGTTGCAGCTTCTGGCCAATCAGCGAGCTCCATGCCTAGTGACATCACGAAGCAGCCAGTTCCCTCCAGCTGCAGAGAGCTTCAGTTTGTCTTTTTTTTTTTTTAAACTAAAATGGAGGCTGGTTTCTTGCCTTAAGGAGTACAGCGCCCTTCCCGCTGGAGCCTAGATGTTGACATGTAATAAAGCGGGCAGCGGGATGGTGGTGGATGCGGCCAGCTCCAACGGGCCTTTCCAGCCCGTGGCCCTTCTCCACATTCGAGGTGAGTTATTGTGTGTTCTACTGACCGGAACCTTCCGTGGGTAGTTAATAAATGGCTATTGTGCTTTGGATGGGAAAAGCAGGAAGTCTAACCAGCAGAGTCCCCTTCACGTTGACGGGACTGCGCCTGGGCAGGCCAGGGGTGTCACCTCCAATCGGTGGGCATTTTACACATTACTTACGGGGCCTGAGGCTCAGGAGGCCTTGCACGCAGAGTTCAAAGCTGGTTTTTCTGCTTTCTCGCTGCTCTCCCATCCCCCTTTCGAGGCTGTGCTGATGTCAAAGGATGTGAAGTCACTGCCCGGGGAAGGAAAGGGGCGGGCCAGCCGGGCCCGGCTAAGTTGTCTGTTCACTGAGTTTGAGTTACCTTGGTGTTAGTGTTGGGTAATACTGCAAGGGTTTTGCCTCGGTCACAGCTCTGAATTAAGGATGAACTGCAGGCAGAGAATGTGCAGAATTGATGAGAGGAGAACTTCATTTTGGAAGATGTGTGCTCTAGCCATGCAGCCTGAAGGGAGCTAGGCTCCTGCGTGAACCCCTGAGATCTGCCGGGGTTCTGGTTGTTAAATGCTAGGCTCTTAGCTTTACAGTGGTTGCCTGTGCTTTGCATTGACAAAGGCGTTGTTAAGATTTAAAAGGGCAACAAGTTTTCAGTGTGCATGTAGGTCACGGGAATGGCTGGCCTGTCGGAAGCAAATGTGTAGCTTTTTCTCCAGCCTCCTTGAACTGCTGTAGAAGTTGGCTTCCACAGTGGTTAAATGTAAGATGGCCAGAAGAAGCAAAGGGTGACCACAGGTGCCTCGGCTGCAGAACCCAGCAGCAGTATGTATGTTGATTCTGAGCCATTGGCTAATGAGCAGTGACTTGACTGGATTGCAGGTACAAGTCCTATATTAATACATGTAAGGAGGTCCCTTATGGGTATTTTTTTTTAATTTTTAAGTTTTTATGTATGTGTATATTTTGCGTGTGTGTATGTATGTATGTGGACCACATGCATGTCTGCTGGTGCCCAGAGAGTCAGAAGAAGGCTTCCTGTCCTCCAGAACTGGACTCAGGGATGCTCATGAACCAGCACGCAGGTGCTCGGAACTGAGGCCAGCTCCTCCCCAACAGCAACAAGTGCTCCTCACCACTGAGCCACGTCGGCAACCTCAACAACCCCTTTGGTTTGTGAGCCTGCTGGTGCTTATTAGACACCTGATACTCTACTTCTTCTTGGAATTATGAATTTGTTCAAAAATAGAATCATTTGGTTTTACATTTTATAAATAGAATGATTAATTTATGGGAGGCCCTGTTCCACACTTTACCGTGCCCATCACAGAGCGTCCTCCCTGAGCTGCTCAGTGTCTAACTGTCAAGGAAGGTGCCGCGCCTGGTCCTCAAGGTTTTCAGAAAGAAACCTGTAGCCACCTAAAAATGGCTTGTAATGCAAACGGCTGGAATAGCTCCTAATTTTAAGTCTCAAGGAATACTTGATTTCCTCATGAAGACTTCTTAAAGCAGACATGTTAATGTTATTGTTCTAATGACCTGGCTGTGTGAGCCAAGTGCTGAAGGTCATTTAAAATGACTAAAATACAGCCTCTTCCCCCAGAGTCCCCTGCTGGAGAGGGACAGAGGACAGACAGGAAGAGACACCTGTGGGCAGGGAGCCCTGGGGAGCACAGGAACTGGGGTGCTGGGAAGGAAGGAAGAAGACGCAGGAGAGGGTGGCCCTCCATCCTACGCCTCCTTGAGGCAGAGGGATCTTTCACTCCAAAGGGAATACAGCCTGCCCAAGACCACATAGCCCTCAAATGGTAGGACTAGAGTCCAAGTCTAGGAAGCTGTTTTATCTTGTTTGCAATCTTTATAAGTCACTTTTGGAGAGAAATTGTGGCTGTTGGCCGAACGTCTTGCAAGAGGATTACAGTTTGCTCCCCATTGCCTGGTCAGGGCTTTAGTTCAATGGCCCTGTTTTGCATGACAGTTGTATACCCAGAGTTCATTTCTTATTCATTTTGCATACCTTGTGTTTGGCAAGTTTGACAGCCACACTCTAGGCTGATCCTGACTTGGTCCTTGAGCAGATGCAGTGGCCTGCTTTCCCCGTGGGTGGGGGCACTGGGATAGGGGCAGTCAAGTCGCAGTGAGTGCTGCTGCTCACCTGACGTTTGCTCCCAGTTAGTTCGGTAGCTGGTGATGCTGACAGTGATTAATGTGGCGAATTCACCATTCCCAAAAGTTCAAGTTCAAGTGTCAAGGGAAGACGGTTTAACCAGTGCAGGCCTGACTGCCTTCGGGGAGAGCGATGGCTGTAAATTTAGCTTGATGACACAGCTCCTGCACTCACAGGCTGTCCAAGAGAGCAGTCTCCCAAGATGGAAACACACTTTGTGATGTCCACTCTACTAGCCCGTGGCCACATGTGACCATCTAGCACTTAAAACTCTTTATCTTAGATAAGTGTCAGCCAGGGTTATCAAATTGGACAGCAAAGGTCTAGTCTGGAATTGGCACTCTTTCAACTAAAGTCCAGACTGTAAATATTTTTGGCCCTGAGCAAAAGCAGCTACAGCGGTAAATGAAGAGGCCTGCCTGTCGACCCACAAAGTCTTATTTACACATGCAGGGAGCAGGCTGGGTCTGCTCATGGGTTCCGGCCTCCAGACCTGTTCTTGCTACTGCTGCTTGTCTGAGCTTCTGTGAAGACCATGGATCACTCCTGCCCTCCGTGGAGGACCCATCTCAGAGCTAGGCTTCAGGCAGAGACAGCTCAGCCAGGAAGATGCCAGCCACCAGAGAAGGAAGCAGGACAGGCAGTCTAGAACCTCTTCCTGTTGACCTGTATTCAGGGCCATCAGAAAGCCTTGCACCTGATAACCTTGTGCTGATTCATTTCTTAGAAACTTCCTGGGTGACAGTGGGAACACCCAGCTCGCAGCAGGAGAGCTGGTGGTCCTTTTTAAAGTAGCCTCTTTGTCCTAGGAAGTGGGGTTTAATGAAGAGAGCCCCTCTCTGTGGCAGATCCTCGCTGGGTCATGGGTTGGTGGACATTCACTCTGCCAGTAAGAACTTAAACCAGGCAGGAAGCAAGTGAAGTGGATGAGCCCTGTCCTCCATTTCCTAGCACGACAGTGTGACCGTGACTGCGCAGTGTGGGTGGGAGGGGGCACTCAGGACGGGCCTGAGGTAGATGCTGCGTGAGCAGACCAGGGCCCACTGCTACCCACATTCTCCAAACAGGGAAGGGAAGCTGCCCGCCTGCCCGAGTGAGACTGTAAAGGACGCCCTCTCTGGTTGCCATGAGCTGTCTGTCACTCACCCTCTGAGTGGCAGAGTTTAGGAATGACCAGTACACTCTTCCTGTGCATGTGTGTGCCCTGTGGCAGGCATCCTGGAGAAGGTGCACTCACACTTGCATGCCTGCATGTGTGCGTGCGTGCGTGCGTGTGTGCTGCAGGAATTAGTTCTGCCCTTGGAGTTGGGGAGGCTACTCACATGGTTGCTTTATAGTAGAAGCCATTTCTGGTTTATTTTTTCACTGAGACATGTTAATTGTGTAGAAGAATAAGAGGGAAAGCTGAGGAAAGAATGAGAGAAGCTTGGCAGGTAGTAATCACATGGCACCCATGGCACCCATGAAGCCCAGGGTTCAGTCCCCAGCTTCTCATGGAGCACTCTGGCAGTGGAGGCAGGAAGAAGAGAAGCTCTCTCAGGACAACAGCCCCGGCTCTGGAAAATCTGGGTTAGGTGTCTGGGGAGGGCTGGATGGGGTGTTTGGACCTAGGAAGAGAATTGGCGGCAAGGGCGAGGCTGGAGTGCCTGTGAGTCCTCACCCCACGTTGATTTGTTCCATGTTTGTCCCGCAGTGCCGTGCTGGCTCAAGGAGCACCGGCTCACTCACTCGTTCTCGCTCTCTCTCACTCTTGCTCTCCGTGCTCCAGCCTGCTGGGGAGCAGCTATCCTGCGGTGTCTGTCTGAACCTCAGTCCACCCAGCCTGGGGGCCAACTATGTGGGTACTGCCTCGGTTATGTGGGTACTGCCTCGGCTGTTTGTCCCAGCGCAGAGGCAGCATTGTCTTGTTAGTTTCAGGACCAAGGCCACATCCACCTGTTCCACTTTTCCTTTTGAGTCCTTCCAGTGCCAAAAGACATTATTCCTCCTCCCCCCACCCTTTGGAGAGAACAGGGAGCGAGCGCCCTCTGCAGGATTACAGAAATGCAATGAGTCTAAGACAGTCAGAGCCCAGCACAGCTCCTGTCACAGAATCACGAGGTGAGGGGACAGTCCCCTCGTATCCCTACATGCTCACTGTCTCCTGCACATAGGACTTTGTGTCTTGTGATGCCTGGGGAGCAGCAGTTGTTTCTTACCTGAGAGAGTAGGGCTTGCTGTGGGTTATACACTTTTTGTTTGTTTGTTTGTTTGTTTGTTTGTTTGTTTGTTTGTTTTTCGTACACATTTTAAGATTTTTGTATATGTGTGTCTGTGTGAGTATGTGCATATGAGTGCTGGAGCCCCAGGAGACCACAAGAGGGCACCGGACCTTCCGTTCCTGGATTTACAGGTAGTGTGAGCCACTAGACAATGGTGCTAGGACAGACTCAGATCCTCTACAAGAGCAGACATGCGTTTAATGACAGAGCCCTCCCTCCAGCCCAGAGCTGTTTGTTAAACCACGTGATGCTATGTACTCCTAGCCCTCTGGAAGGTTAAGGCAGGTAGGATTATGCTAAGATCAGGGCCAGTCTGAGGTGCATCGTCACTTTAAGGTCAGCCTGGGCTATGTAGCAAAAACAAACCAGTCATGCTCAAGAGATGGCTCCACAGGTAAAGGAGCCGCCGAGTCTGGCAACTCAACTTCAGTCCTTGGATTCACACAGTGAAAGGAGAGAACCAGTTCCCACAAGTTGTCCTCTGACCTTTGTACATAGGCCACACACACACACACACACACACATACACACACACACATACACACACACACACACCCATACACACACACACACATACACACATACACATACACACACACACACACACACACACACACATACACACACTCACTCTTAAATTTTTTGTAATGTAATTTTGAAAACGTTTTAAAGTCTTCCTTTTTAAGTTTGACAAGACCAAAGCAAGCAAAGTCACTACATACTGAGCAGATAGAAGACTGGTTTTATTTTAGGTTCGTGAATTATCCATAAATCAAAAAATGGTTCTAGTTTAAGAATGCAGGCTAAAGTGTAATGGTTAGACGCAATGAGTAAATGCAGATCAGCTTCTTGTTTGTGAAAATACCAAGCTCAGGGGCCCAACAAGATGCGCAGAGGGAGGGGCTGATGATCTGAGTTTTGTCTCAGCAACCCGTGTGCCGAAGCAGAGAATGGAATCTTGAAACTTGTCCTCTGCCCTCTGACATATGTGCACACATGTTCCGAAATATATTTAAAATGTTATTTTAAAATATCTACAAAATGAAGCTGTGTTGGAGTGGTGCTGTTCTGTAATTCTGGTGCTGCAAGACTGATGTCAAAGGACCAAAAACTCAAGACTAGCCTGAGATGCTTGTAAGTTCAGGGCCAACCTGGGGCTACATTGTGACACATACCTGCAGTGAAACCTGCTAACTGTGGACTGGGGCAGTTGGGGAGCACTGTGTGCTGCAGGGCCCTGGTGCTGTGGATGTCCTTGCTTCTCTGGGTGTGGTAAAGATGGGGATTTTGTAACTTACTGCCAGGGAATGGAGACTAAAGTGTCTTATTAGTGACGCATCAGGATGTCTGCACCTTGCTCGGGTGGTAAAGGGGCCGCTAAGTCTAAGGCAGCATGCTGATGCACAGAGCGGAGGATGCAGGGAAGGAGACACCCCAGTACCCATTCACGGGGACAAAGGCTTTACATTCTTCAGGATGTTTGAAAGACGAACTTCAGAGTGTGACAGACCTGTCACAGCACAGGAATTGCTCCCGACCTGGTCACAGCTGCCATGTGTGTTGGCTGTTTTACCCCCTGGTTGCTAACTCACAGCGGCTGCATGGCCCCCGTGTATTTTGGGGTCCATGCTTGATTTGATATTGACAGCATTCTTACTGGCCTTACACAGTAACTAGCTGCCCTTAAGGTTCTCAAGGAGATAAAACCAAGGTTTCCTCTGAGCTTCAGGGTAAGGATAAAGACACGCGATTAGATCCAAAACCTTGGTTATATCTGGCAGGGGAGCCCTTCTCTGTACCTAGAAATAGGAAAATTAAGGGATTTACCTTTTCAGTGTTTGTGAGAGGAATAAACAAGTAAATATAAGCCAAGAGCTTCGAATGAAATGCTGTGAGTCGGGGCTGGTGAGATGGCTCAGTGGGTAAGAGCACCCGACTGCTCTTCCGAAGGTCCAGAGTTCAAATCCCAGCAACCACATGGTGGCTCACAACCATCCGTAACGAAATCTGACTCCCTCTTCTGGAGTGTCTGAAGACAGCAACAGTGTACTTACATATAATAAATAAATTAATTAAAAAAAATAAATAAAATAAATTGTTTAAAATTGGGTCTTTTAAAAAAAAAAAAAAAAAAAGAAATGCTGTGAGTCTCTCCACATGTTAGTGGTGGCCGTGGGGACCCTTTTGTGGGGTGCCTGTGGTTCTTTCTAGAGCCCAAGAGCTAACCGCAGTTACAGCTGGGGCGCCTGCATGTTTGCTCTCCTTAAAGGTCTTTTTGCCTCTGGCTTCCCAAGCCCCCTCATCTCTTCCTGTGTTGCCCCACTAAAGCAGCACCCTCAGTACCTGTGAGCGTGGGTGATCCCAGGTGCCACCTCCATGGTTTCTGTGGAGCATGTCCTAACCCCTGGGAGAGCCTTTTGGGGGGGGGGGCGGGGGTTTCTCTGTGTAGCCCAGGCTGTCTTGGAACTCACTCTGTAGACCAGGCTAGCCTTGAATTCAGAAATCCGCCTACCTCTGCCTCTGAAGTGCTGGGATTAAAGGCGTGTGCCACACTGCCCGGCTGATTGGTCCAGCCTTTTTTAATTTTTTTCAAGTCCAACCTGAAAACTCGAACTTAGGTTTTTAACTGTCAAAGTGGAGTCTTACCGTTAACAGCCATAAGACATGTTCAGTTTTGAAGTCAGTGATGCCGATTGTGACCGTGTCGTTTCCCATGTCGTTTCCCATTTGAGCTTTGAGCATAGTGTGCTCGTAGTCGGATGCTTTCGCTGGGACTGACTGCTCACAGGGATGCATTTCTTTTTTTTGTTGTTGATTCTTTCCCCTCTTTTCTTGAGATGGGGCTTATGTTGCCCAGGTTAGTCTCAGACTCCTGGGCTCAAGAAGCCCTCCTGTTTGAGCCTCCCTCGTGTCTGGGACTTGGGGCATGTGCCACCGTGCCTAGCTAGTGCTGTCGTGTGTAACTAGGAAGCTCTGGCTCTCTGCTTTCCCTTCAGCTTACTTTCATCTTTCGCCTGTCAGACTGGGCAGCATTCGAACTCAGTGACATCTCAGGTGTAACCTTAAGTCTTAGTGTTTTAATTTTTAATATCGTGGTGCTTTAGTAGAGCTTGATATGTTAATATTTTGGGGATTTTTTTCATCTGCATATGACAGCTTTCATCATATGCTGAATTTTTGTGTCTGCTGGTTGTGTTGCTTGTAAGTGCTATTTCTAAATTGTGGTGTTTTAACTTACGAAATCCTGAGAACAGTAATGCTCCCTTCTAGGGAGCAGTCATAACCCTTGCAAAGTTGCTGGCCCTTCAGTCTAGAGATGAGAAGCGGTGTAGATATTGTAGCTGATTTCTGTTCCTGCACAGCTACAGAAACGAGTCTTCCAGCTCCGTGTAGACCACATGCACCTGCGAGCCACATACTCAGAACTCGGTGGTTGTGACAGCCCTGTAGTCTACAGAGCATCACACACACTAGGAACCCCAGAGTTGCAGAGCTACCTTCAAGGGGTCTCTCTGCGGGTGCCCCTTTCAGATAGTCTAAATGCTGTGTAGACACTGGCTTGATGGTGAGACAGTGATGGGTAAACAGCTGCTTTTATAGAAGAAGGTAGCCGGGTCCAGCTATCGGCCACCACACACTCTGACATGCACATGCCTGTCTACCTTGATGAAGGTGATTTGTTTTAGAAAATCCCACCTTTGACACAAACTTTCTCAAGTCTGTGTGAGGAAGTGCAAAGTTCACATAGAGGCAGCTCAGCATGGCCGCCTTGGCATGGCCTCAGCGCTTTGGCTCTGCTGAGGAGACGCCCCCTCTTGGTAAGTTGAGCTGCAAGCTTACTTCTCCAGCCACCTTCCTAGGACCTTCACTTCTACTTGAAACACCAAGAGTCACATTGTGTTTAGGACATGAACATTTGGGCACATTTCCTCAGATATGCAAGAAGCAAGCTTATTGGCTCAAAGGAAACGGTCACAACACTACTTTTTGCCTCTTGTAAAATTTCAGCTTCCAAACCAAGTATAGATTTATGAAAATTTGCATCTGCCATTGTGGCATTGTTCAGTGACAGTGGGACGAGTCCTAGGGACCAGCAAATAAGCACAGCGCAAGGCACATGCCAGCAATGGAGTCAGTGAGGGTGCACTGCAGGCCAGAGGAGTTTCAGGTACCTGGACTTCATCAGCACAGCCTCAGATCCACAGTGCAGCTAAGACTTAGAGGTGGTATTTGCTGGTCAGGTATAGTGGCTGGTGCATGTAGGAGGCGGAGGCAGGAGGATCACTGTTAGCTTCAGGCTAGCTTGGACTACAGAGTAAGACAGTGTCAAAAATCAGCCAATCAGAGTTAACAACCAGCCGGGCGTGGTGGCGCCCTTTAATCCCAGCACTCAGGAGGCAGAAGCAGGCGGATTTCTGAGTTCAAGGCCAGCCTGGTCTACAGAGTGAGTTCCAGGACAGCCAGGGCTATACAGAGAAACCCTGTCTCGAAAAAACAAAAAACAAAACAAAACAAACAAACAAAACAAAAAAAACAGAGTTAACAACCAAAGTAACTAAAGCTGCAGCTGTCACTTCCTGAGTTTGAATGTCAGATGGAAGAGCATTGGAAATGCTCAGGCTGCTGAAGTGAGCTTGTGTGTGTGTGTGTGTGTGTGTGTGAGAGAGAGAGAGAGAGAGAGAGAGAGAGAGAGAGAGAGTGTTTCCCATACTCCTCGACAAAAACAACTCACCACAGGAAGTTGAATACAGAGGCAGCCATGCAAACCTGCCTGCCTTCTGTTAAGTCTCCTGCAGAGACATATACAAAAGTGTAGGATAGTACCATTCCCCCTAATTTAAAAAAAATAAGTTTGTTTTAGTAAAGGTGTGGTCTGACATGAAATAGGCCTATTAATAACCAATTTAAGGAGAGGGTGACATTGTAAAATTTCTCCTCCATGGCCGGAATCTCTGGATGTAACCCACCCAATCAAGGCTCCTCTTGGTCTGCACATAGAACCTGACACTGAGTGAGTAGGCGGGTTCTGACGCCACAAAAATCAGAAAACCTCATCCCAAGACTCTCTAGCCCACACTGGAAGGGAACCTAACCCCGTGCTCCCCAGAGCTGGTGTCTTGTGTGTTCCCACTCAGGTCTGTACGACAACAAACCGAACAAAATAGGCTGAGTGAACTAAGCAGTTACCCCATGGTTGTGGAAAGGGCGCTCAGGCTGTGCAGGGTGGATGTCCGGCTCTCCCTGGCCTCCACACATCTTGGTTAGTTCCTTTTATCTTTTTAAAAATCTGTTTTTGAAATTTTTTCCTTTGATTCGTATATAAATAAGCCACTTTTGTTCTTTTTTGTCTGTTTCGTTCTGTTTGTTTTTCAAGATAAGATTTCTCTGTATAGCTCTGGCTGTCCTGGAGCTCATTGTGTAGACGAGGCTAGCCTCAAACTCACAGAGATCCTCCTGCCTCAGCCTCCCAGATTAAAGGTGTGTGCCATCACTCTCTGGCTTCTTGCACTTTTCTTAATCAGAACTAAAACCACATCTCCCTGGCCTCGTCCTTGCCTTCTGCATCCACCTGCACAGCAGAGTGCTTGCCACATGTTTGCAGTCTGCTGTGGGCGCTTGAAGGCGCTTGCCTGTGTGTGTGTGTTTACTTACAAACACAAATACTATAAAAGTGCGTTTATTCACAGAAAGTTTCTAGTCTTTTTATTTCTTCAGTTAGTAAGGAAAACAAGTAAAATGAAAGAAATGTGAGAAAACAGACCTTTTTGTAAGTTTGTAACGAGGGATGCTCTGAGCTGCTGGCACCTTTATGACCTACCTCATGTGGTTTATGCATTCAGGCAGTAAACACTGGGTTCAGTTTCCTGCACCTTCAGTAACCGTGATTTAACATTTTTGGGCTAGGTAAGCATTTGGAAGGAGGAGGCAAGCATGTAGCGTTTGCCACCTTCCAGAGCTTGGTGTAGGCTCATTTGGTCAGTTTTCAGGTGCTGGGGATAACAAGGCAGAGCATCTTTTCCTGGTGTAGCTTCAGGGCGGTGTCCCCGTGTTCTCCCTTATCAAGGCCTGGAGATGGGGGCTTCCTTTTCTTAGTTCTTCAGTCCTGAGCCTAAGTGGACCTTTTAGTCTTGTGACTGTCAGTGGTCATTTGAAGGACATTTTAATTTTAAAGGTTAGGCCACACTCACTGAGTGACTTTCTGCCCCTCCAGACAGAGCCCTTTCTAGGTTGTCAGATGACACTGTCCAGACATCAAAGCTGTCAGATCTAGGGGAGGGGCCGCTGTCCTTTTCGGAGTCTGGCTTAAGTCTTTACCTTCCGAGTCTGCAACATGTTTTCTTTAGAAGTGCATTTGACCAGATGACTTCTTTTCTTTTTTTTTTAAAGACTTATTTATTTTATGTATATGAGTACACTGTAGCTGTCTACAGACACACCAGAAGAGCACATCGAATCCCATTACAGATGATTGTGAGCCACCATGTGGTTGCTGGGAACTGAACTCAGGAACACACACACACACACACACACACACACACACACACACAGAGGAAGCCCCTCCAACCTTCTGTTTGCCTAGTTTAGTGTAGCAGATCAGAGGGGCCTTTGGCTTATTTGAGTCTTTCCACCCTTTTATTTTTCACAAAGAGACTCTTCTATACATGAATTGTAGGCTAAACTTGGAGCCACAAAGTAATTTCCGACAACACACTTCTCATTTAAATGTTTAAAAAAATAGAGGAAACTTTAAGAAGCATTCTCAGTAAAGTGTTCTTTGGCAAGAAGCAGGGACTTATCAGCCAAGTTAATAGCCTTAACTGTGGCATCCATAGTAACTAGACAGGCTGCCTGGGTAAATATTTACCCATCAGCCCCAAGGCAGAGCTGGCAGTTCGGGGTCCTTCCTACTACCCAGTGTGCCGGGCATCACCACCTTCTTCATATTGTTTATGCAAAAAGTTTGGATGAATGGCTTTGGTGGCAGCCTGTGGCTCCCAGGGAGAGTAAAGTGACCCTCACTGCTGTCATTAGCACAGGGGAACCTTTTTCATCTTCAAAGCTCCTTGCAGGTGTTCATTAGCCACCGTCCTCTTTGCTGGGAGGTGGTAAACAGGTGTTATTAGCCCCATTTTTACAGTTGTGGAATTCAGAGCAGAGAGTTTGCCAGCTTGCCTGAGGTCCTGGAGCAGTTGGTGACAGAGGCCTTGGGCTTTCTGACTCACAGTTCTGGGCTCACATGCTCCAGACAGGCATGGGAAGCTGCTCTTGCAGGTTCCTTTATCTCGGGGATCTCGGCAGAGGTGTCTGCTGCGTTTACAGTGGTGTAGAGTGCGGGCTCCCGAAACAGGCTGGTCAATCTGATGGTGTCATCTAGAAAAAACACAAGATGCAGATCCTGGGGCGGGAAGGTAAGGCTCTTCCCAAAGGCTTGTGGTTATGGTGGAATTAACTCACCAGGGCCTTGAGCGGTGTAGCTGTATCCAGTGCCGGCTGCAGCCTCTTCACAACCCTGGTGCTCATGGTGACCTGCCTGTGTTTGAGTTAAGGACCTCAGCTGCCCCGAGAGAGCCACTGTCTAGCTGGATTTGTTAAAGCAAAGCTGGCAAGAATCTCATTGCTGAACTCAATGTTATTCCTGGTAAAGGTGTTTAGTGCCATCCTGAGAGTCTGGCAGTGTGGTAATTCTCTTCTTTGTGCCAACGCTAAGTAGCGTGGAATTCTTGTAAAACAGAGGCACCTTCCTCCGGAAGCAGGCTCTGGCTCAGCTCACCCATTTGTTGAAGGAGAAATGGTTGTAGATACAAATGGTTCATGACCTGTACGGTGAAGAAATCTCCCTGTTCTGGAATCCTGGGTGCACTGTTGGGAGCATGCTGACCTCGCAGCCTTTTCCGTACCAGATGAGCTTGAGTGTCACACAGAAACCAGGTTGCTCAGCTTACTTCAAATCCAAGAAGTCGTTATCCACGGACGGACGGCAGGACTGAGTCTTCAGCTCCTGCCCGTGGCCATGTAGAGTCTGATGTCCTTTAGGCGAGCGTTTAGAAGTCACCAGCATGGCGCTGGGCCATGTGCTTGGTCCGAGACTTGGTCATGTTACAGGTGCTGTGTGTATTGTGTGCGATTGCTTTCAGAGGCACTGAGAGGGTAGGCGGGAGTGATTGGTAGCACTAGAGCAAAGGGAGCTAAGTGTGGGGGTGGGAGGTGGGGGGAGAATGGGGGAGCGGTCAGACCAGGATGAGGTTTCCTTAAGTAGCAAAGTCCTTCTCGGGCCTGATGGCAGAGCAGCGCAGCAGAACAGAGAGCCTTGGTGCCCTGAGGGTTCCTTATGACTTTGATGAAATACTCAGAAGAAACTGAAAGTGATGCCGGCAGTAGGAGAGTGGACTAGGGAGGCGTGTGTGCCCGAAGCATGCAGATATGCAGAAGGAAGAGCCGAGTTAAGAAGGAGGGCGTTGCCTCCTGCTCCTTGAGGCAGATGCACACTTTTACCCAGTTCATGGCTAGAATACAGAATTGAAGCACCACCATCCTGGCTTTAGATTTGAGACTTGGCCAGAACCTGGCTTTCCTAGTCCTTCTGGCCAGGCAGGCCCTCTCAGTGCTTGCCCTGGTCTGCCAAGGCAACAGAGTGTAAGCGTGTAAGCGGAGTGTCCAGGTTGGCCCCTGGTGAGGCTTGGCTCCTGCTCTGCCCTTCTGGGTTAGCTGACCTCTCGGTTCTCTGTTCCTTTCATTGAATGAACCAGATTGGTGCATGCCCCTGGTAGGCCTGGGCCTTTTGTTTTGTTTGTTATTTTCATGGTAAATGGTAAGATGATTAAGAGCAACTCTGATGAAAAAGCTTGCCCTTCAGGACGAGGAAGGGCCCCTGCCTTTTCTGGAGTAGGAGGCTGTGTAAGGGAGGAGGTTGGCCCTGGTGGCTTTGGTTTTTCCGGGTGCTGAAGAGGAGGCCTCAGCGGGGCAGGACAATAAATGGGTAGCTAGAAGAACAAAGAGGGGAGGAGCCCAGGCCTGGTAGAGTGTAGAATGGCCGGAAGGGTGTGGCCAGTGGCTGTGGGACTGCGGACTGCGCAGTCCTTGCTGATTTAGGCTTTGCAAGGTATTTTCCACTCTGGGGTCCTTACTGTTTTGCCGAAGAGTGGCTCTATCTGTACAAAGGCTGCTTCCTTTTTGTCCCTGCGCTCTGTGAGCCACATCTAAGGAGCTCTACAGAGCCCCAAGGTTTGCTCCTGTTCCTTCCAAGTCATTTTGCAGCTTGCTTTAGACCTTCTGATCGGTGTGGAGTTGGCTGTTATCTCCGGTCAGATGAAGGGAGGCCCTTAGCCTTTGGCATGTGGACACCCTGTTTTCCCAGTGTCATTTCTTGAGATGACTGCTCCCTGCCCTATTGAACCTGCTTGATAGGCTTGCTGAAAGTTGGTGTGCCCTACGTGAGAAGGTCGTTCCTGGGCCCCACTCTGTTCAGTTGGTCTCCACCCTCAGCTTCCAGCCACTTGCTCTTGACTGCTTTGGCTTTGCTCTCAGCTCTGGCCACGGGACTCGGGCTCCCATCTCTCCATCTTCTTCCCAAGATGGTTTGATACTTTGGGGTCTCTGGCATCTCCAGGTAAAGTTTAGGATCTGCTTGTTGGCACACCCTATCTCTTCCCTCTGTTGTGTGGCCTCCCCATATGAAGCCAGTGATGCAGACAGGACCACCTACACTCCCCAGGAGCACCTACACTCCCCAGGAGCACCTCCTAGTCTGGGGGAAAGCCTTCCAGATGTTTATGCCTCTGAAACCCGAAGGACTCATCATGAAAACCTCTCTGGACTTAAATAGTTACAGGTCAGGGTAAGAGCTGTGACTGTTCAGTTGCATGGGAAACCAATCATCTAGGAAGCAGATAGCATCACCCTGTGGCTCACACACCCTCCGAGTGAGCGCCGTGTGAAGGGAGGAACTGCTGCTGGTCCTGCCTGCCTCTAACCTCTCCAGACCGGAGGCCAACTAGAAAGCTGAAGCCTCCCATCTAGCTGGGGCCAAGACGTAACCTGACTCACAGGCCTATGTCCTCTTCAAAGCCGCCATCCTCTTGTTGGTCCTGATGTAGATTCGGTTCTGTGGTGGTCCTGATGTAGATTCGGTTCTCGGTCAGTCTTGCCCATCAATATGATGAGACTCTTTCAAGATGAAGTCTATTCATTCCCTGGGAGATCAGGGCTGTGACTTGTGCCCACAGATCTTAGTTCTCCTGGAGCCAGACTCAGTCATGCCCCAACCCCTGTGCAGCTCCATGGCAGAACTTGTGATACCCAAAAGGAAGAACAAGGGCATTGTGTTTTGGGTTCCAGTATAAAGGACTGCCCTTTAGCCCTAGAATGTTCTTTTGGGGTTAAAATGGGCTTTTTTCCTTTTTTCCTTTTTTTTTTTTTTTTTTTTTTTTTTAAATCTCACTAGTTCTATGCCAGTGAAGTCCCATAGACCCAAAAGTGTTTGCCTTCAGAGCTACCACATAATACTTCAACTGACTTCTGCTACCCCAGAGTCCATGTTTTATATGAAATACCCTGACTAAGCAACTTGGTAGAAGCTAAGGTGATTGTGATGGCAGCGGCTGACAGAGAGAGGAGTAGAGGTGCTGACCTGGGCGGTATAGGGTATCCCCGCAATGAAGAGCCTTTGAAACATTGAAGTGGTGTGTTCTACCCTTATGAACTTTAAAAATTCCTTTAAAAATTATTCACTGCCAGCCAAACATGATGGTGTATGCCTTTAATCCCAGAGGATGGCAGAGGCAGGTAGATCTCTTGAGTTCAAGGCCAGCAAGTTCCAGGATACCAAGGGCTACACAGTGAAACCCTATCTCAAAAAAAAAAATATGTGTGTGTGTGTGTGTATGTGTGTGTGTGTGTGTGTGTGTGTGTATAGCCAGGATGATATGACCTGCTTCCTAGATGATCAGGTTTGATGCAAGTGAATAAGATCAAACATTTGACTTTGAACGGCCATCATTATGAAATGGGATGCTAATCCAAATAAAATTATTTTAAATACACAGCGGCTAGAAGGTGTGGTGAGTGTTGTCATGCTGTAGATCTGAGGAGCATTCTGTACCTGCAAGGAGACGGTGTGTTGGTGAGGATCCAGGGAACATTCTGCTCAGACATATAGATATTGTCTGGTATGGGGGGAGAAGATGACCCGGGGAGCACTCTGTTCACACATACAGACATAATGTGTGTTGATGAGGATCCAGGAGCACTCTGCTCACCTGGGTAGATATTGTGATGGTTGGTGGGGACCTGGGAGCACTCTGCTCACCTGGGTAGATATTGTGATGGTTGGTGGGGACCTGGGAGCACTCTGCTCACTTGGGAAGACATTGTGATGATTGGTGAGGACCTGGGAGCACTCTGCTCACATATGCAGACATTGTGTGAATTGATGAGGACCTGGGAGCACTCTGCTCACATATGCAGACATTGTGTGTTTTGATGAGGACCTGGGAGCACTCTGCTCACATATGCAGACATTGTGTCTATTGATGAGGACCTGGGAGCACTCTGCTCACATATGCAGATGTTGTGTCTATTGATGAAGATCATCATTACTAGAAGATGCTGAGCAGGACACATGCTCTACTCTGGGAAAGCCACAAAGTTTGGCTTAGCAATAAGTCAAGACCCCAAACAGTTGCTTACCTCCTCTCAGAAAGGCTCTCTCCAGCCTGTCACGTTGCACAGCTGGACATTATGAAGGGCCATTCAGCTAAATCTGACTGAGCTTCATCTCATGGCCCAGTTGAGGTGGCCTGTTCTTTGGTGGCCATCAATGGTAGAGGCAACCATTAGCTCCTGCTGCCAGCACTGGGAAGGAGATGAGGAGTGGAAACTTTAAAACCTTGTGTGTTGTTTTCAAGTAGGCTGTCCAAAAGCTGAGTTGGGCTTTCGTAGTTACAGTTTGTCCCTCCTTCCTGAGGCTGTAGTGCCTGCCCAGTCAAGGGTGAGAATTCTTACAGGGCGGCCTCTGTAGGGTGGACATGGTTGGGGGCCTGGCAGAGAAGTGTGGGTGGGTGGGTGATAAGGGGTTGGTTGTATGTCTGTCGGGGCTTTCCTTTGAGTGTTCACTTGTCAGACATTTCTGAGCACATTTGTACTGTTAACAGTTTCAAGTGAGCAGCAAATGGCAGTGGTGCCAGGGGAGTAGCTGTGTGGCACGGGGGTGATGGTGCCGTGTGGCACAGGGTGAGAACTCTCCCAGGGATGTTCACAGCCTGGGGAGAATCGCCCCTTGAGCTGTGGGGAAGATGTGCACTGGTTTCCCTTTATTCATTTGTTAGTTTTACTTGTTTTACCACAAGTGAAATGCTGTCTTTGCTACGTTGCTATTAATGCCTTGATGTGTATAAAAAGCTCACATTTACCAAGGCGTGGGACATTTTGTTACTTTCTTGCTACTTCCATAAGAGAATTTGATATGGCAGAAGCGATCAGAACATCTGCACAAAGCTATCGATGAGTGGCAGTCTCAAGTGGTCTGGGCTGGTCTTGGAAATGTCCAAGATGACCCTGCCCTCCTGTCCTCACGCTGAGTACTGAGACTGCAGGCGTGCTCCACCATGCTGAGCTCAGCAGCAGTGTCCTAACGGAGGAACTGGACAGAGTACAGAACTGATTCACATTTGAGTGGAGTTTGGTTGGATTTTGTTTGGTTGTTGGTTGTTTTGTTCTTGTTTTATGGCATTGGAGGTGTGGGGATGCAACTGTGAGTCCATTGTCTGTAAGATGGGAGATACACACACACACACACACACACACCACACACACACACACACACACACACACACACACACACACTATCCCTTTAGAATGTTCCTAAAGTAAGAGAATGAATTTGCCTATTGTTAACATCCATACAGAAATGTTCTTATCTGAGCTGCAATCATACGGTGTACATTCAGAAGTGAAGCTTTATAGAACCTGGGGCCTGGGACCCACAGAGAGAGTCTAACACTGGGATCTTTAGTCCTTCATCTTACTTCCAACGCTGCTGTCTTCGTATTCTGTTGCTGTGAAGAGACACCACGGCCACCACCACAACTCTTACACAGGAAAGCATGTAATGAGGGCTGGCTCACAGTTTCAGAGAGTTAGCCCACTATCATCATGGGACTGGAGCGGTTGCTCAGAGCTCTACTTCCTGGTTCACAGGCACAGTGAGACTGGGCCTAGCGTGGGCTTTTGAAACCTCAGAGCCTACTCCCAAGTGACACAGTTCCTCCAACATGGACACACCCACTGCAGAAAGGACACAGCCCTAATCAGCTAGGGACTAAGCATGCAAACACATGAGCCTGTGTTGGCCATTCTTACTCAAGCCACCATAGCTGGCAAGGGTCAGCAAAGGCTGGGAGGAAAGGGTCACTTGCTTGGTCAATTGGTCTGTCTGTCTGTCTGTCTGTCAATCAGTCTGTTTTCCCAGTAGAAAAAAAGAACATAACCATGGGCATTAAAGTCACGTTCTTTTTCCTTGTTGAGTGGACGGCTGGAAACCCGAACTGCACACTTGGCTGAGTAATTAACCAAAGTGAGGATGATTTGTGGTACCCTCTCCTCTGTCCTGTGGGATGGCCACAGGGCCTCCAGATGTGGTCAGCATGCACCACAGTTGGCAACACCAGAGAAGATTTTGAAGTGATTCATAGTTGAATGTTATTTTGTTTAGTAATTATACACTAACAAATGTGACGGTGTGTAATTAGCACATTAAATCTCTGATTTCTTGGGTTACTGTTGCTTAGGCTGGGACTTAGTCAAAAGTGTGTCCACTGGAAGGAGAACTCGGGCAAAGGCCTGGCCTTGGTGCTGTGGTGAGAGACTCAGAGGAGGGTTGGCAAGCGGCTGGAGCAGGGCCTTCGGGACCGAGAGGTCGGGTTCAGCCTGCGAATGCTGCTCTGAGGACAGCTCCTCAGCCTCCCTCACACGGGGGGCCTCAACGCAGGGGTGCCTGTCCCAGGAGTCACACTGGCCTGCAGGGTCAGACTGCAGAGCCAACTGGTCCTGCCTCCAGCCTTTGTCTGCTGGTGCAGCTTTTGCTCATGAACCCTTAACTAGTGTGGCCCCGAGCAGGTTACCGAGTATGTTGGTGCTCCACAAAATGACCACGGAAGTGGCTCCCTGCAGAAGAGCTATGGGTCTTGAACAAGGTGAGGGGTGTGAATGCTTGGCCTGGGTCTACAACATACTAAAATCACTAGCCCCACTTAACGGAGCCTGACTGCCGGCGCTTCCATTTCTGGATGACTGTCTGGGCCTCAACATTGCCCCCAAGTAGTTGTGTGGCCAGACTGTTGAGGTGTGAAGTCAGATGTTAACAAGCCTAGCTGCCCTCCTGTGCCCTCTCTCACAGCCCTCTGCAGGCTCTGAGTCAGCCCCACCAGCACAAGCGTGTCACTGAGAAGCCCCTGGTGGGCTTCCCAGACTGCCTGGGAGTGAGGAGGCCAGCCTTGAATCAGAGGCTGTAAGAAGGCAGGGCTGAGATTCCTGGCTGTCAGTTTGACAAAAGTGTTAATAGGGTCACTGAGTTACTGAAAATGTCTGGTCTGATCACGTGGCTGGAGATTCTGTGGGCTCCTTTGGAGAAGCCACAATATTTGCAAGTCAGTCCCACCCTTCCCTGTGAGGCTGAGTTAGGTAATTGTCTGCTCTTTCTCAGGAGATTGTTAGGGTTGTCTGACAACAGGATGTTTATACCGCACAGCCTTAAAGGTCAAATTTGCATGAAAGTGTCTTGTCTCCTGTTCTCTCTTCACTGGGTCTGGGAGTTCTGTTCCAGCTGTCAGTACTGGATTGAAAGTTTTCAGTGGTCTGCACTCTGACTAAACGTGGTCCAGTCAGGACAGGTGCATCCTTGGTGTGGCCTCCACCTGAGAAGCTGAGCAGGTGCTGTGTTGTATCTGGACTACAGCCTCATTTGGCAGCATCAGAGACCTCGTGTGATGCTACACTTGACAGCAGTATTTCCAGAACAGGCTACTCAGAAACCTTTCTCAAAATTGAAGACCCAGAAAGCACGCCAGACCAGGCATATAGCTCAAGTGGAGTACCTGTCTGGCTTGCCAGAGGCCCAGGAGAAAAAGAAAAGAAACTATAGGACAATCCCACAGTTTGACATTTGAGTGTAGAGGCTGTTAGACCTGAGATCAGGCAAGAGGGGACAACCCTAGAGGTCCACTGTCATCCCCCGCCTCTGCATCTTTTAAAATTTAAAATACAAAGGCATGAGATATGAGCCTCTGCCACAGGACTGGCTAGGGGCTGGAGACCCTCGGGCATCTTCATGCAGTATGCAGTAAGACGTAAGTTTGCTTCTCTGGGAACCTTGGGTGGAAGTGGAACCATCTTGTTAGGGACTGTTCTGTCCAAAGGTGAATTTGCTGGAAGCTTTGAGGGAGCCTCAAATCTTACAACTTCCTCTCAGAGCGGGTCTGTTCACTTGTGACTCTGGAACCTCAGAGAAGGAAGGGGCTCAGGTGAGGGTCTGGTGGGACACTGCTCAGCTTCTGTGTCTGGGACTGTACTCAGGACATTCCCGGTGAGGAAAGGTGCCATCTTTGGGGACTTGGAACCTCTGATTCCAGTTCCTCTGATGACCTAGAACCAGGACACTGAATATTGGAGCATTCCCGGCCTTGGGCAGTGTGGGCGTATTGGCCACAACCGTCTAAGGAAGGGATGCCTGGCTCTGGCAGGCACAGGAGACAGTGCAGGGCTGAGCAGCAGCTGTGGACTTCCCAGGAGCAGAGATGTTTTGTAGACCTGAAGTCTCCACAGGCCACAGGACTTTGGCTGAGTGCCAAGTCTAGCTACCCTGTGGTCCCTAAAGGGTGTGGGTGAGGCAGCCCCTGGGCACCTCCCACATGCAGAGGTTGCCCACCGTCTTTCTCTACCCTTCCTTCCTGTGGTCTCACCTGCCTGTCACCTGTTGAACCTAAACCACAGCTATTGGAATGGATCTCACTAACAGCCAGAGTCTGCGACACTGTCAAGTGGCTGTTAGGAATGAGTCTGTCTCATATTTTAGAAACTTACATCTTGTGCCAGGGGATTTGAGGACAGTTGTTTACATGCTGTTTAAATTAAAAAAATTAAGTATAATGCCTCCATTTTAAACATTAGATATAATATGTGAATTTTTTCTAGCCTAACACTTAAAGATTATTCCCATAATTTAAATTTTTAGCATTTACCTTTGTAAACTTAAACAAGAATTGTTCTGTTAACTGTAGTTTTAAATCCTAAAATAAGATGGATAATATAAAATAAAAAATAAAAATAGAGTAAAAACCTGTTAGGCAGACATAGAAGAAATATTGACTACAGTGTTAATATTTGGGCTAAGTTGAATTCAAGGCAGAAAGGTTTTTTGAGTCGCAATTATTTCAGTGTGCACACAGTCTATAGATGGTAGAATCGCCACTAGCCTGTGTGACCTGGCTGGTGCTAAGGTAGACAGAGGGAGAACCACAGGGCATGATGGTCTCTACTTGATCCCTACTGCAGGGGTAGGAGGCAGCAGGTCATATGGTGGATACTGACTTATTGTGGAGAAAGATCTGAGAGTTTTGCATCTTAATCTGAAGGCAGCCAGGAAGAAGTGTCTCTTCTGCTCTGGGCATAGGACCTCAAAGCCCACCCCCACAGTGATGCACTTTCTCCAACAAGGCCACACCTACTGGAGCAAGGCCACACCTCCTAATAGTAATACTTCCCATGGGGCAAGCATATTCAGACCACCACAGTCCCCAGTGGTGTGCTCATTCAATCTGCATATCTGCTTTCAGGGGACCCCTTGGAGTGGCCTCCAGATGCCAACAGTATGAATCTCAGCAATCCCTTCTTGTATTGTTTGGTTGCTTGCTTTACTGTGAGCGTATACTTTTCTAGAGACAAAATTCTTTGAAAATATGCAATATGTGTTATGTGGTGTTAGCAGTCAGCTACCAAAATGTAGTTTCATCTAGAAACCCTGGCTCAGTAGTCCACAGTGGGGAATTTCATTTATAAGTTTGTTGTTCGGGTGTCTGAAGGCAAAGTCTCACTGTGTAGCTCAGGCTGGCTCATGATCTTCCTGCTACAGCATCACAAGTGCTGAAATGACAGGCACGAGTCAGTAATCCATCGCCAGCTTACCTGCAGGTTTTCCTGTGCAGTATCACTTTGTAAGTTTTACACACACACACACACACACACACACACACCATTACAGAAAGGAAAATGAACCTACTATAACCCTTCGTAAACATAAAAACTTTCAGGATAGTTTTGCACCCAAACCTAATTATCCAGTTGTTGACGGTATTAAGATGTGTATAGATGGCCCCTGTGATCCAGTGGTCATTATGATAATTGCACTCATGTTCAGCCGGCCCCCTTGAGCACTGCTCTGGGTTCTGCAGGGTAGGAGCATAATTGAGTTATGCAGAAGCAGACACTGCTCAGTAGAAACTGCCTCGAGATAGATAGGGATTTATTTGCTAAGTCCGGTCCATCGGTGGCCTGCTTGGAAATGCCTGGAGGGGGGATGGGAACTGCCTCTTCCCTTGAAGACGCCCCTGGGGGTTAGTGAGTGACAGGATCCACAGCAGTAAGTACGAGTAAGTCACTTGGCATCAAAAAAACCAAAGCAATGGAGCTTTACTGAAACTGCTGCCTTGGGGAGGCTGCTCCAAACATGTTACGTCATCTAGCTCACAACCCAGTGTGACAGCTATTCCTACATGAGGAAGCTGAGACCCAGAGACAGAACGGTTCTTGCCCAGGGTTCCTCTCATGTCTTCAGAAAGACACTGGGGTTCCAGCTAAGGTAGTCCTACTGCTACCTGGGTTGTTGTGTTGTTTTGGTTTTGTAAAAGGATTGCTGTGTAGCCCAGGGTGACCTCATCTCTGTCTTCTCTGCCTCCTGGGGGCTGGGGTTATAGGTGTGCTTTGCTGCACTCAGCTCTCCTGGGGCCTTGTGCCTCTAGTATCAGAGACATAACAAATACAGTTGGATTAAGGACTCAGAGTTGGGAATTAAAGAGTGGCTGTGCCTTGCTATGGCTCCAGAGTGTCAGGAACATAAGATGCTTCTGCCGTAAGATCTGGACCATGAAGAATGCCTCTTAGGAGCCCCACCTGAGAGATGCAGAGCTGAGAGCAACAGTCAGGAGGCTCCCAGAGGATTCTGCTCACAGGGCAGGAGGCCTTTGCACAGGAATCCTCAGTTACAGAGTCAAGAGGGGATGGGTAGCCACAAGGAATAAGTATCCATTCTGCAGGAAAGCCACCCCATTTCAGATGTACAGAGAGCAGAGGCACCAGGCTGCCATGGTCATAGATGCTGGAGGGAAAGAAGTGTCTGCTCTTGGGTCATTGGGTCAGGTCAGTCAGGGAGCAGGGCTTGAGTCAGGGCCACAGGAGGCTGGTGTCACATGTCGGGGCTGCATCTGGACCTGCAGATGGACCACACTCTGCCTGGCAGGCTTCCCGTCCTTTCTAAGAGGCATTGGTGGTACCTCAGCCCTCAGGCTGCTCTCCTCTCCACAGCTGGATAACCAGCCCCACTCTGGGCTTGTCTGGTTGCACAGATACAGACATTAAGCGGAAGGCACGAGGAGTGTGTTCATGATCTGGGACACGTGCTTATAATTTGTGCAGATATGCAAGAAGAAAGCTCAGATGTGGGTTGGGAGTGAGGCTCTTGCCTGCCGTGCACAAGGCCCTGGGTTCCATCCTTACCTCTGTTTTTTTGTTTTTTTTTAAAGTGTGGAAGGTGGGAGTTGTGAGTTGCCAGCAGCATAGAACGCCATCACCAGAGTTCAGTTGATAGCATGACTTCTCCAGAGAAACAGCATCTGCTGGCCAGCCCCTGAACACCATGCTGAGTGGCCCGGTGCTTGCAAATTTGTAAGCTCTCAGCGTTCTGGATGCTGAAGCATGATTCAGGGCTAGCCTGGGCTAAATAGCCAACCCCTGTCTCAAAAGAAAAAAATGTACTCGAACCTGTGAGTAGGCATGTTTACACATGCACATGTTTCTTACTAGAATGTATAGGTGTATAATTAAGGGAGCAGTTATGTCAGAGGCCAGAGTTGCCTCCCTTCAGGTCTCCATTAAAAGGAAAGAACATGGTTGCCAAGAGGCCTCAGGTTGGCCATTTGCTGCTGGTTGGTTTACTTTCTTGGCTTGGTAAGCTGCCACCAGAAGTTCCTGAAGAAAGCAGAGTGAGCATTGAGCTGGGCTTGGGCTCCAGCGAGGACACTGTTGTCAGTGGCTCCCCCTGGACCAGAGCTTGCTGGTGACAGGCAGTAGGAGGGGATGCTAAGAAGCCGTGTCACTGCAGACTCTCCTACTGCCGTGGCATCGTGGCATCATGGCATTGGAGGGCTCTGCAGGAACACTCAACCTGGGCAAAGCAGCAGGCACTTGTTTCCTATTTGACCAGGAAAGTTACAGGGCCCAGGCTGCTGTGACAGCGGCGGAAGTGGACCTGCCCTGGGCCTGGGTCCCTCAGCCTGTGGGGGCGGCGCTGTCAGGAAAATGGGATTTTCTCAGCACTTCATTGTGTTGAAGCAATTAGTTAAAATAGTTAACATGTTCTTTGCTAGAGACAGTAACTAACAGGCTTAAATATGCAGGTTCAGTCATCCTGCGAGCCACCATGAGGTTCTAGCTGTCTTTCAGAGTCTTGAGTCAGATAGATATAACTATTTCCTTTCTTTTCCTTTTCCTCTTTTTCTTTCCTTTCCTTTCCTTTTCCTTTTCCTTTTCCTTTTCCTTTTCTTTCCTTTCCTTTTCCTTTTTCTTTTCTTTCCTTTCCTTTCCTTTCCTTTTCTTTCCTTTCCTTTCCTTTTCTTTTCTTTTCTTTCTCTTTGTTTCAGATGCTGGCCAGAACCTAAGTATGTGTTTTGCTGTAAGGGACTTTGGCTTCCTTCCTTCCCCTCTGGCTCCCCTCCCGAGTGTGGCTCCCCGTCATGCTGGCTTGGCTCAGATGGCATGTCTGTTTTCCTCTCCCGTTCTCCTCCTGGCAGCTGCTATGATTTATCCGTTTCCTGCCCTGGGATTTTTCTTAGATTCTAATAAAGTTGTCCTCTTTAAATCAGAAGAAGAAAAACAAATACACTTTAAAAAAAGGAAAAGGGGGGAAAGGAAGAAATGTAGGGTTTCCCACGTATACTTCAGGATACATGCATTTCCCTCTCTCCCAGACTGGACATCCTGGCCCAGTGGTGACCCTCTTCGGTGTGACCAAGAGTACCCAGTGAGAGAGGGGTGCCCGTCTCTTGAGGAATGCCCCTGACACTCCCAGCCAGCTCTTAGTGGCCATGTATATTGCTGTGACAGAGTACTCTGCATAACTAGGGAAGAATATGCATCTGAGCTCATAGCTTCAGAGGTTTCGGTACAGAGAGCTTGGCTCCAGTGATTCTAGGGCCATGGTGAGACAGAAAACCATGTCCCAGGGAGTGCGTGGCAGGGGCTGCTGGCCTCATGGCAGACAGGAAGTTAAGAAGAGAGAGACAGGAAGGAGCCAGGGCAGAGAAAGGAATGATGAGACATACCCCCGAAATCTATTCCTCCAGCTAGGCCTCAACTTCCCTCCTCCCTTTTACCACTGTCCAGTAATAATATCACACTGTGCTGGGCAGTGGTGGCGCACGCCTTTAATCCCAGCACTTGGGAGGCAGAGGCAGGCGGATTTCTTAGTTCGAGGCCAGCCTGGTCTACAGAGTGAGTTTCAGGACAGCCAGAGCTACAGAGAAACTCTGTCTTGAAAAACCAAAAACCAAAAAACAAAAACAAAAATAATATCACACTGTGAACCCATCAAGGGATTCATCCATTGATGATCTCGAACCCCTTAGGAGCCCCAAAGCCCATTAGCTGGCAGCCAGTCCGTAACAGAGGTTGGCCACAGCTGGCAGGAACAGAAGTCATGGGTCGTTGACACCAGCCATGTTGGCATCATTAGTTACATGGCACAGTTGTCGGGTGCCTTTTCTTTGTGGGCACCGAGCTGCAAGCTGGGCCTCTCCAAGAGGAGAGCACAGCCTGCGAGGCCTCATCCCAGGCGCCCAAGGCCCGAGGAAGCGCACTCAGATGGGAAGGGCAGCTGTGTACTTTCACTGGCTGGCTTCCACGATGCTAGCCAGATCCCGGCAGCAGGGAGTTAGTTGATGGCCGGGCAGGTTGGGCTTAATTTTTCTCAGTGAGGTTTCTTTTCCTATACTGAGATCCATGAGGTGAGGTAATATAAAGAAAAGTTTATTTAGCTCATATCTCAAGCTTTGTTCTCCACCTGATGACTTTATCTCCTCTTAATCATCTCCCAGAGGCCCTGACTAAGTCTCTATTACTCCATACCTCTCTGTGGGGATTGAATTTTGGCACACGAACCCTTGAGGGGTGATCTTCACTTGTATCCGTGGAAAAGTGGTGGACTCAGAGAGGCATCTTATAGAAGATCCAGAACACCCCAGTGCCTTTTTGTGTCAATTCTAACTCCCAAAGGGTGACAGCATTCACTAGTTTTTTATTTCCCTCATTGACCCTGTTCTCAGTCCTGCAGTGGCCATATGGACAAAAAGAGCCTGGATCCATAGCAACAGAGGGTGTGTCCAGAAGGAAGTGCCTGTGTGTTTGAGATGCTGAGAAAAGAAGCAGGAGACAGTAGACGCTGAGCAGAGCCGCCTGGTTTCCCTTACGAGGATCCTGGTGACCAGCTATGCTGTTCGGCTATTGAAGTTCTGGACTCTTCCTGTGCCAGTCATACTCGTTGCCTGCCCTTGTTCTTTAGATAAATGAGCCGCCTGTTGCTGAGCATGGCCACCAGGTGTGGCAGTGTTGTTTAATATTTAATGAGTGGGAGATGAAGTGACTGGGCTCTACCACAGGTGATGAGCAGTTGCTAATTGGCGGTAATTACAGTGTCCATCTCTGTTCCCCACGGGCATCCTAGAACTAGGTTCTGGGGTAGGGAATATGGCCTGCATCAGCAGACAGCAGCCTGCTGCATCCCCGTGTTTACCTTCAGAGTTTCTTTAGCCTGTCTTAATATTTAAAAATGTTAAATTCTTAATATTAAAATTGTTTTTTAAAGCCTGTTTAAAAAGCCAGGTCTTCCCTTGGGCTAAGTGTTTGAATCCTTCTTGTACTATGTGTCTGTGAGCATTGTGAAGTCATGATTCTCAGGAAAACCTACATTTCTTTCTTTTCCTTCCTTCCTTCCTTCCTTTCTTCCTTCCTTCCTTCCTTATTTAAAAAAAGACAACTTTATTAGAATTTAAGAAAAATTCCAGGGCAGGAAACAGATAAATCATAGCTGTTGCCAGGAGGAGAACGGAGAGGAAAACAGACATGCCATTTGAGCTAAGCCAGTGTGGAGTGGAGCCACACTCGGGAGGGGAGCCTGAGGGAAAGAGGAAGGAAGCCCAAAGCACCTTACAGCAAAATGCATCCGTAGGCTCTGGCCAGCATCTGAAACGGAGAGAGAGGAAAGGGAAGACTGCCCCTGTCTCGTACCTGCAACTCGAGGAGGATCCCCGCCCGCCCGCCCTGTATGCACACTTCCATGGGCAGTGCAAGCTTCAGCCTGCCGAGGCTTACAGAACTGGCTGCCTGCTGCTTCTGGACTTGGCAGAGTCTAGACTGGAAAGCAGCTTGCCCCCTCTGTGTGTCTTCATGTCTTCACTAGAAAGTTCACTTAGCTGAATGAGTTGCCAAGGAGACCAATCTTTCCTGGTCCCCACCTTATCTCCACCTGACCTCCTCCCACCAGCCCCACCCTGTTGTGGAGGGAAGAACATGAATGAACTAGAACTTGGCTTCAGCTCCTGCTTTTACAGGTATGATGACTGCCTTATTAAATAAACAGCACTGCGATTTCATGAGAACCAGTGGTGGCTAGGCATAAAGGAAGGAGTGTGCCCCAATTTCATCCGCAATGAAAGCAGACACCCCAAGGCCCTCCCTGAGGCTTGGGCCAGGAGTGGCTTTAGGAAAATGAGCAGCTTCAAACTCGGGGGACCAGCATCTCTTCCCGTAGCCGAGCAATGAGCTCAACTCAGAGCCACGGGATGGGGAGTCAGGAAAGAATGGCGTGGGGAGCTTGGGCTTCGCTAGCAAGTGTTTACCCACCCGCACTAGCCCTAAGTGCACCTCCACAGCCCAGAGGAAGGATGCTGTCGGGCCCAGCCATGGCTGCTTGCTCTCTCAATGTGGTGTCCTCTAGAATGCCACCAAGCAAACCTAGGCACAGGAGGACAAACAACGCTTGTGAGAGCGATCAGTCTTCAGGGCCTCCCTTCTTCCTAGAACCGGGTGGTTACCTTCATCCTTACAGTCTGTGTCACATGTAGGAGGTCACCTCGTCCTCACAGTTCACGTGACATGAATTAAGGTGGAAACAGGTGAGAAATGAGTGGAATCCACCTGTTTAGATCCCAGCACAGAGGCAGTGTGTAGGGAAACCCAGCTACTTTGTCGGGCTAGTACAGAATCTACCTATTGCTTAAAGATAAAAATAAATAAATAAAAGACACAACTTGATTTTTTAGGGGTGTTACTATGGGAAATACACATTAGAACAGGCAAAAGAAGATATTTGCACTTTGAAATTAGAAAATATTTCAAATTCACAACAGCTTGGAGGCTGAGGGTATAGCTCAGTGATTGAGCGTTTGTCTAGCATGTGCAAGGCCCTGGGGTCTATCCCCAGCACCAGCAAAAATAATGGTGTGACAGTTATTTTCACTGTCACCTTGACACGGTCTAGAATCCCGTGAGAAGGGAGTGAGCACGGGCCTGGTCAGATCAGATTGGCCTGTAGGTGAGTCTGTGGTGCGGGTGGTCCTGATTACTGTGTTAATGGACATAAGAGGACCCAGCTTACAACGGGCAGCACCCACCGTTCTTTACCCGAGGCATCCTGGACTGCATATGTGTGGAAAGGGGCTCAGAAGAATAGGAGTGCACTCGTTCTTCCTCTCTGCTCTTGATGTGGATGTGGCTCGCCGGCCGATCAACCTCTTGCTCTGACTTCTGCGTGATTATAACCTGGGACTATAAGCCAAACAAACCCTTTCTCCCCTACATTGCTTTTTTGTGTTCTTATTTTATCATGGCAAGAGAAACAAAACCAGACATGTCCTCATCATACTTGTCCCCGTTGTCTTCGTTGTCGTCGTCATCATCATCGTTGTCTGGTGGTTTTGAGTCCTAAAGTTGTTCTTTAGTACTAAAGTTATGAACATTTTAAAAGCAAGGCTTAGGCTCCAGTGGCCCCGGCCAGCTTGCTCTGCTGCTTGGCCCACCGTGAGTAGTGGTGAAAGGCAGAGAGCTTTAGTCAATCGGCCACAGTGGACAGAGGAACAAGTAAAGAGATCCAGTGATCTCCCTGTGTATCCTTAGGGGTACTGACCTGAAATTCAGGTTTAAACAGGAAAAGATTTAGAGCAAGTGGCAAGAGGTCCACATAGTTGGGCTGTCCTGGCTTAGGTCTGGTTCTGGTTCCGAGAGGTAGTCCCTATCATTACTTGAAGGGCTCAATCCAGTTTCTGCAAGACGGTTTCTGCTTCAGGATGCATCTTCACCCTGGTGGGTTCCCCCTCTGCTGAGGTGCAGGTGGGGGCAGGCCTGCCCTTGGAGGTTGTGTTCTTCCAGGAAAAGAATGCCTCCCTACTCTGGAGAGGTTAAGGCAATGACTTGTCTCTGTGCCTTTAGCCAAAGTCAAGGAGACAGACAGACACCAAGCGAAGGCAGAGATGCAGGCTTTGATTCTTCGTGTGGGCCCAAGTGAGGCATCAGTGCTTTTTAGCAAAAGTAGCTTCTCAGTGCCTGTCTCAGGAGGTCACGTCAGAAGTCGGTCATGTCACCTCACGTACGTGAGTCATGTTGCCTCATGATGCTTTCATAGAGTGATGTACGCATGCATAGAGGGGAGCATGACTGGGGTTCAGTGCTCACCTAGCTAGCGTTCACAAGACCTCCAGTTCTGGAAACCAAACTCAAGTCCTCTGCAGGAGCAGCACATGAGCAGAGACTGCGCCATCGCTGCGCTGCGGCCCCCAGTGTTTTTTCATTCTTTCCAATGATTATACACTTAGTATTTTCACTTAAAACAGGCGCCACAGACAGAAGCAGCTAGGGGAGAGTGCAGCAAGTAGTTATAAACCGGAGCCCATGGGCCCGCCCCCCTGGCTCTCCAGGTCCTTCCAGTCACAGGAAGTGGAGCTACAAAGTCCTTCCCATTACTGCTTTCGTGCCAGTGGTCCGTTAAGATGCATCTGCCTGTCTGTGCCTCACGCACTGCCTTGTTAGAGAATGGCACGGGCGCTCCAGGGTGCCGTCTGATCCCCCGTGGTGGACATGGGCATGTGAGTGTCGTACGTAGATTCTGATAGCACAAGGTACTGCACTAGGGTACAGGTCCAGAGCTTAGGCACAGATGGCTTCCAGGGCAGCTGTCAGTGCCCAAAGCCGAACAGTCCAGTCCACTGGGTGTGAGCACTGGCTGCATCCCTGCCCCTCCCCTGCTGGTGAGTGTGTGCCAACTCTTGGACAGCTGCTATTATTGTCTGGATGTATTTTTGTTTGTTTTGGTTTTTGAAACAGTCTTGCTATGTATCCTACACTGATCCACAAACTTGCTGTGTAGCCCAAGCTGGCCTTGAATTTGTGATGCCCCCGTCTAGGTCTCCAGAGTACCAGGATTACAAACATGTAACCAAACTTGGCTTCCTGGTGATGATAAAGAATGTTTTGGCTTTACTGTGGTTTTCTTGATTTTTTTTTTTTTTTTTTTTTTTTTTTAGTGATTGCTAGATTCTGTGTCTAAAGTCCTCTATTCTTTCCCTTCTATTTTATTTATTTGTATATTTTTGGGATAGTGTCTCACTATAGCCCTATCTCACTATCTCACATGGGACTTACTATGTAGACCAGGCTAGCCTTGAACTCGCAGAGATCTACCTGCCCCTGCTTCCTTAGAGCTGAGATTAAGAGATGTGCCTGGCAGTTCTTCTAAGATATCCTTCTATAACTGTCTTAGTTTTCTATCTATTGCTGTGATAAAATAACATGACCAAGTTGAGGAGAGGAGAAAAGGGTTAATTTGTTTACATGTCCCTATCACAGTCCATCATGGAGGAATGCTGCTTAGTGTCTTGCTCCCATGGCTTTCTTAGCAACCCAGGACCACCTGCCCCAAGGATGGTAGGTACCACCATAGGCTGAGAGCTCTCCTCACATCACTAATGAAGAAAATGTACCACAGACTTGCCTACAGGCCATCAATCTAATGGAATTGCTTTTCTCAGTCGAAGTTCCCTCTTAGATGACCTAAGCTTATGTCAAGTTGACAAAAAAAAAAAAAAAAAAAAAAAAATCCAACCTACTACTATTTTTTAAAATGTGTTAGCTATTGCCTTTTCTATCCAAGTCTGTAATGCTCCAGTTTATTTGAGCTTTGTATGCAATGTGATCTAACTTTCTTTCTGTCTCTATTTTCTGGGCCCTGGGCCCTAGCCAACCTAGTGTCCTGTGTTGAAAGGCTGACATACTCTCTGTCCTGCAGTCCAGTGCTGCTGTGAATCCAGGGTCCAGCCCTCTGCCTACTGAAGCTTTCCCAAAGTCCTGCTTCTGGAACAATAGCTCCGCCCACCGTGGTTCTTCTTCAGGGTGCTGGGTCCCCACTCTGTCCTTGGAACTTCATCTATGCAGAGTCTGCTGTCCCAGGCCCACAGAGGTAGCTGTTAGGTAGCAGATTGGAATATCTTTGAATACACAGGTGGCTTTCTCATGCAGCCTCCTAGAACCAACTGGATTCCAGTGGTGATCTCCAAGCTGTGGAGGAGGAGGAGGAGAAAAAGGAGGAAGAAGAGCCTCTCTCACTTCCTTTCAGTGCCACTGGGAAGTCCTGGCTGGCACAGACACAGGAAGGAGGAACAGTGTGCCAGGGCTCGCACATTGAAAAGGAGTATTTACAGGAGCAGGAGGGTCAGACTCCACCAGCCAAACAGGGTAGCCAGTTGCATGTTGCTCTTTTCGGTACTGCAACCGCAATCTAAAATTATTCTTTTGAGGGAATATCATCTCACAGTAACATCAGCATAGCATATGCCAAGAGAGCTGCCCCACCCCACGATGTTTAGCACATTTTAACTAAAAATTACCCGACTTTGTTGAAAGGAAAACTTGAGTACTTAGAGGAACGGTTTGTTTTTCTGTGTTGGGATACTCCATATAGCAGACTCACGTTCTCAGGCCCGTGCGGTGCAAGGAAAGGCTCATGCGTAGTCCATCCGTGAAGGAAGGGTTTTTAGCTACAGTGGTGGCACACTGAAGGCCAGTGCTCGGAGAAGATAGCCCTGGCTATGCAGACATCAGGGCCCAGAACTCCCTGTGTAGCCCAGGATGGCCTCAGACTCTCAGATCCCCTGCCTCTGCCTCCTGGATGCTGAGATTTCAGGTGTGTACTACCTCACTAGACAGAAATAGTCATTAAAATGATTCATCAAAACAGAGAGCTAGAGAGACAGGCGAGTTAAGACCACTCGTTCTTGCAGAAGACGAGGATTCAACTAGTACCACGCAGTGACATGCCATGGGCCAGCCCTGACAGGGTCGAGACAAGGCACAGCACTGGACAGAGACAAAGGCTGATGACCTCTGCCTTTAACTCTCGCTCACTGTTCTGGGGGCCACAAGCTGATGGCTTCTGACAGTTTCACAGAGAAAGGAAAAAATAGAAAGAAAGGCAGGTACACACACACACTTGGTGGATAGAGCAGAGCCCAAACAGCCACACTTTATTTTTTTCTTTTAACATTTTTATGCCCTCTTAGACAAAAGGTCTTTATAAAATTAACTCACAGATAAAATGTTACACAAAAGATGAGTTACAGAAGGATGTAGATAGTAAGTTCAAAGCAGTGTTTCATTCTCTAAGCTCAGTATAAGTTCAAAGCCACAGTTGCACATGGCCTTGCCTTATCATAGTGCACACCTCTGGCCTCATCCTTGAACCTGACCTAGAATGAATGTTTCTCCTTGATCACAAATCTGTCCCAGCCTATTTCCCTTTCTAGTGTAATTGTAAAAGCTCATTGCATTCCTTATTATGCAGCCTTTACTTATTTTGTGAGGAGGGGGCACATTCTATTCTTGATTCTAACTTTATTACATCTGTCTGGCAAAATAACTAAAACCATCTCCTTAAACTTTTTTCCTAAAATTATTTGAATCAAATCAGGAATCCTATAAAGTCACTAATTCATTTAAACAGCATAAATCAACATCTTCATGTTGATCTGCAGGAAATCTGCCCAAGAGGGTGGGCTATCTCTGAGGAAGTAGTGACACCAGGCTCTAGGCAGTGAGGGTCTCCCGGTGTCCACTCACACCAAGCCACATAAGTGAGGACTGTGGCAGTGACAAATAGGAGAGTGCACATCAGTAGCAAGAAGCAGTCAGTCCTGGGACGAGGTCCCTGGGACTGTGCCTCACCAGAGCTCACCCATCGGCTGAGCAGGACGGTGGGCCAGCTCCAGAGAGCTCACTTCCCCACTACAGCTCTTCCTGCATGCCATCCACCAGTGACCCACAACCACTGTAACTCCAGTTCCAGAGAATCAAGCATCTTCTGGCCTCCAAGGGTACCATATGTGGGGAACAGACAAGAAAAACACACAAACAACTTAAAAGCAAATCTTCAAAACAAAAAACCCCACAAAGGATGAGGTGTGGTGGCACACACCCTTAATCCCAGCACTCAGGAGGCAAAGGCAGGCGGATCTCCTGGTTCAAGACTAACCTGGTCTACATGACAAGTTCTAAGCCAGCTGGAGTTCTGTGTGGTAAGACCACACCTAACCAGAGACCCTTTTAACTAAACTTGCCATGTAGCAGAAGGAAGGCTTGACTTTTGAGTTTGTTGTTTGTTCTCTCTCTCTCTCTCTCTCTCTCTCTCTGTGTGTGTGTGTGTGTGTGTGTGTGTGTGTGTGTGTGTGTGTAGGAGTCCTTGGCCTATGACATCACATATCCTGTGATTTGGGTTAAAATCCGTACCTGGGATTTTCAGTCAGTTCTGTAATTGAAGCATACACTGTAAGTTAATCTGTACTATTGGCTATTATATTAGTGACTATTCCGGACTCAGAAAAGCCCGCAGTGTTCGTCACTGCCCCACAGGGGTCTTATTTTGTGGCCCAGGGTAGCCTGGAGCTTATTCTGTAGCTGCAGGCTGACTTGAATATAAAGTAATATCCTGGCTTCAGTCTTCTGAGATGCGTTCCTTCCAACTCACAGCATACAGTGGAGGTGTGTGCTCCAGCTGTCTTGATGGTTGGCAAGTGTGAGCTCTGGGCAGTGAAGAACACTCCCAGGCTTTTGTGAGTCCTGAATAGCCAGCCATTAACACCATTCTGAGGCCCAGGGCTGGTTGGTGTCTTTCTTTCGTTCCTTCCCTACAGACACTAAGAGTGTGTCTGTATGCTCCATGCCCTAGCATCATCAAGGACTTAGCTTGAAGCAAGTGTGAAGTGCTTCACATTCATAATACATTGAGGAAAGCAAGGCCTGCTGAAATTACTAATGCATAATGAGGTGTTGGAGGTTAACACGTCTATCCAGGGTGAAGCATGGTCCTCCGCATCCCTAGCATCTCCAGCCTCTTGTGCTGTCCCATTAGCACAGCTGATCCTCTGGAACTGGATACAGATGGTTGCAAGCTGCCGTGTGTGTGCTGGGAGTCAAATGTTGGTCTTCTTCAAGAGCAGCAAGTGCTCTTAACTACTGAGCCAAACCTCCAGCCCCTATTTTAATTAATTAATTTATATTTTTATGACAGGCTCACTGTGTAGCCCTCACTGCCCAGAACTCAGAGACCCACCTCCTCTGCCTCCAGAGTGCTAGGATGAAAGACATGTGCTGCCACTGCCCGGCTTAACTGTGGGCTTCTTGGTTCTATTGCTGAAAAAATAAACAAAGCATAGACAGAATGTACATTGGCAAGCTGTGTCAACTCTTAAGCTTATTTAAGGCATCCTGGCAAGATGGAATGTGACCACATATTCCCAAGGGTCAGAGGCTAGGAAGAGGAAAACTCAAGAAACATGCCCTTTCCATGGAAAGCGTCGGGTTGAGATGGCCACAGGCTGTGCGTGTTGTGATGGTGTGATATGGTGGCGGCTCTCATGACCTCAGGTGTCATTCAGCAATATGTCCCGCCTCCACACACACACACACACACACACACACACACACACACCCCGCCGTCAGTGTTTGCTTTCTCAGTGTGGTTATGGAACCCGTGAGCCAGTGCCTGTTCTCCCTAAGCTTTGCCAATTAAGGATTCAGAGAAATAAAAGTTATCATCAGAAGGCACCTGCCTTCACGTGCCATCTGGGGAAGTGAGGAACGCTAAGCAACCAGCTGCCTGCATACTGTGGTGCTGGATGGCCGGCTCCACAGAGTCTTGCCTTATCAACTAGGAAGTCAGGAAGGGCCTTGTAGAGAAGCTAACCTGAAAGGTGGCAGTAGGAGTGCCGAGGAGGCCATGAGCTGAAGAGAGCGGAGCGGCACCTCAGTCAGGGACGCTTGCCGGGAAGGCTCATCTGGGAAGGTGCTCTCAGGACTCCTCCCACTCGCCAGAAAACTTTATACAAGTTCACGTTGAAAATGAAGCCAGAGGTGAGGGACTTGAAAAGAAAAAAGTTAGTGTTTTTATGAATCATTTAAATTACAGGCTGACCCTGTGTACTCTGCAATTGAGAAGCAAAGGCAGAAGGGTCACTGCAGTTTTGAGGTTAGCCTGATCTACATCAAGTTCTAAGCCGGCCAAGAACCTGTCTTAAAAGTAAAATAGTAATAAAATAAAATATATATTGAGAGAAGTTGACAGTTTTATGAAAATTATTTTCCAAAGTAAACCTTTAGAGAGAAGAATGATTGGTTTTGTATTTTGAATAATCTCTGTAATGCATGGTTTACTGGTGGGTGGCTGGGTTCTCCCTACACATCTGTTCTACACCAGCCTGTGGCCTCGTAACTCTTGGTTGGTTGTGGGAAGGTGTAGTCTCGAAAAAGGCCCTTAGAGAGAATTGTGGACATCTGACCAGAATTTAGTAAGTGAGTGGTTTGTTAAGGGCTTAATCTGCGTGTGACTCTGAAACAGATGAGATGCAGGCACATTTTATTCTATAAGAATCCAGTGGTCTTCTGCATACCTGAAGTGACGGCTTGGCTCTTGAGTAGTATCATAGTACCGTTTGCTAATGCTGGGGGAATACTGAGTGGCTGACGTGCACGCATGCTCTGAGATACTCAGCCAGCCTTGTATGTACATGACCCCCACCGTCATCACCACTGGCCTCTTCTTCAACCCAGAGAAGCTGTCAGCCTCACACTGGCGGTTAAAGCTTTCTAAACTCAGGACCCTGGACTGTCATGTGGAGCTGTCTTTGGGTCCAGTCCAGCTTTATTGCCCACCAGCCTGACAATGTTTCTGCGTCTCTGTTGTCGTATTAAAAATGAAGTGAAAGATGTCAGCATCTTAGTAAGTGCTCACTGAAGAAGTCCTGGTTACAATTGCAGCGACCACATCACTGCCATTGTAGGCATGTCACTCAGAGGGAGGAATGGAAGGAACTTAGAGAAAAATCAAGAGGCTGCCCTTACTGCGGGTCTTTGGGCAGATGCAGTTGCTATGTTTGGGCAGCCAGAAGTCTCTCCCCCATCCCATACCTGCCTCTGCCGCCATCACGCAGACCTGGCCTCCCTGTCTGCTGCTTTTTCTCACCCCCTTTTCTCCCAGACCAGGGCCTGGCATGTGAGTGTTGCTGCCCAGAAAGTATTTGTCCATTGAGTGCCTTCAGAAGGGTTGGTTGTGACTGGTGCTGTCAATCATGCCAAGCCTGTGATGTCAGCAGCGGCCAGCTGTGGGGCACACACGCCCTTTTCACTGTTTAAAGGATACCTAACCACTGTCCACCTCACCCATCTTAATTCACAGTAAAAATCGGAGGCTACGAGTGTCTCCCGGCCATGTGGGTTAAGCATCGTTGTGACTGACAGCCCCCACTCTCTCCTTTCAGATGTTCCTCCTGCGGATCAAGAGAAGCTTTTTATCCAGAAGCTACGCCAGTGTTGTGTCCTCTTTGACTTTGTCTCTGACCCACTGAGTGACCTGAAGTGGAAGGAAGTAAAGCGCGCTGCGCTGAGCGAGATGGTGGAGTATATCACCCACAACCGGAACGTGATCACGGAGCCCATTTACCCCGAGGCCGTCCACATGGTGAGTGACAGCGCTCACAGCACGGCCCCAAGATTTGGAGTATCCCAAACACAAACCAAGCCCTCCCACTCCCACCCTGCAGGGTGGTGGTGAGGGTTAAGCGAATGCAAACAGCTCCTCTGCCTGTCAGGAGATGTCATCTGTTCTTCCCGGGAGTTCTTTGGCTTGACTTTTTAACACCTCCCTGTTGGTGCCCTCGTGTAGTTCAGAAGTAAGTGCCCTGCCCACCCGTGTGCCCTCAGCAAAGAGCAGATGCCCAGGGTAGCAATGCCCAGGGTGGTGAGCGGCAGGCTCTTGCTCCTCCCTCTACTCCAGCTCTCACGCTGTGGACATCGACAGTTCTGGAACTGTAAGGAGCTGTACTGAGTATCTTCAAAGCTTTGTTTGTTCTGGGGTGGCCATTATAGTCAGTCCTGGAGCTTCATCCGTGGCTTAAGTCAGGAGTGTAGCTTCATTTTCTTCTATGGTTATTAAATTTGTTCTTATATCAGATATTAAGATCCATTTCCTCCATTCATTGAAGATAAAAGTATTGAAATTAACTTTCCTTTAAAATTAAATCTCTCTCTCTCAGTACCTATTAAACTTACTAATAGGTCAGTTACAGTATGGAGTTTTTCTGTTTTTAAACAGTCCTGGCAGCCAGTATGGCCGAATTTATACTCTTTAATCCAAGAAGGAAGATTCTGCCTTGTTTGGGCCAAATGCCTACCCTTCAGCCAAGTGTAGGAGACGGCTTGACTCAGCTTCTCATTTGTCTTCCCTGGAGCGCCTGAGACGGACGCTCTAGAGACTTCTTTTATGGGCTGTCCTCACTCCTACTCCTGTTACAGAGTTCCCTAGCTAGAGTCTCTGTCTCTGTTGGAACTCTGTCCCCTCCTGAGCATTATGGCCTCCCTGGGGGGTGGGTGATCAGGTGGCTCCCAGAAGAATTTGACACACATTTTCTGAATTTGCACTGTGGGCTGGGCACTCTTAGGAGAGAAGGAACAGATTCTGACAGGGATGAAGCCAGCCAGCACTTTGTTGACTTGAAACGGCATGATTCAGACCATGCTGGTACTGGGGGAAAGCAAGCTGAGGCTGCAGGGCTGAGGGTGTGGCTTCCGCTCCTTACCATGTGCACGAGGAGAGTAACAGACCCAGAGAGGAGAGTAACAGACGACTCAAGCTGTCAGATGTCGTGTGTGTGTGTGTGTGTGTGTGTGTGTGTGTGTCTGTGTGTGTCTGTGTGTGTCTGTGTGTCTGTGTATATCAGTATGTGTCTCTGTGTGTGTATCTGTGCATGTGTATATATATGTCTCTTTGTATGTGTTTACCTGTCTATATCAGCATGTGTCTGTGTGTGTGTGTCTGTATTCTTGTATGGACTGATGATATATTAATTATTTTCTCAGACTCCCTGACACTGGGGAAGGTACTGGTGGTTGGTAGTCTGTTCATGGTGTGTCTTGTGCTCATCTTAGTGAATCAAGAATCAAGAGAGGGGCCAAGCAGTGGTGGCTCATGCCTTTTAATCCTAGCACTTGGGAGGCAGAGGCAGGAGGATTTCTGAGTTCAATGCCAGCCTGGTCTGCAGAGTGAGTTCCATGACAGGCAGGACTATACAGAGAAACCCTGTCTTTAAAAAAAAAAAGAGAGAGAGAGAGAGCTGGAGAGATGTCTCAGTAGTTAAGAGCACTGGGCACTGGCTGCTCTCCCAAATGTCCTGAGTTCAATTCCCAGCAACCACATAGTGACTCACAACCGTCTATAATGGGATCTGGTGCCCTCTTCTGGTGTGTCTGAAGATAGCGACAGTGCCTATGTTTTACATACATAAAACAAATAAATTAAAAAAAAAAAAACAAAAAAAACAAGAGAGCTCCAGCCAGCCTGGCCCTTCCAAGGCCTGCTGCCTGGGACCCGTTTGTACCAGACACACACACACACACCCACTTCAAAAGTTCCACCTCTTCCAAAACAGTGCCTTCTGCCGAGAATCAGGCATTCAGACACGTGCCCATGGGAGACATTTCAAGCCCAGAGTAGCAGACAGCAACAATGAAAAGTGCAGTGAAGGCTGAGTGGGTTGGGGCTGGAGTGGCTGTCGTGAGACACAGCAACACATGTGGGATTCAGGAAGCCTACCAAGGCCTCCATCCAAGACCTCCATCCCGGTGGGCCCCTCTTTGGGTCAATTCTAATGAGAAGCTTAGCAGCCCTCAGCCCCAGCCTGTGGCCACGCTCACGGCACTTTGCCCATGCTCAGCAGCTACCTGCTGCTGTTTCTTCTGTGTGGAGTGCATGCAATTGTGTTTTTAGAGACATTAATTTCCACTAACTGAAGAATCCACAGCACTGTAGCTGTACAAACATCACCTATTTGACTGGAATGCTGTGTGGCTTCTTAATGGCTTTCAAGACATTATTTATCTTAAAGTTCACCCCTTACCTAAGGAATTTGTAGTTTTGATACTTCTAATGTTTCTCTCAAAAGGAAATCTTATTCTGCTCCCTTACCACTGCCTGCACAGGGCAACCTTTAACCTGCTTTCTCTCTGATTTATTAGAATGGCTCACAGGCTGTGGTCCAGCTGGTCCAGTGATGGCCTTTTTCCAATGGAAAGTCCAAGGATCCAGTAGCTGTTTGGTTCATAAGTGTGATGTCTCCACTGGTTTTGGTATATGTTGGCATCCCAAAGAAGTAGGCTCTAATGCCTATGAGGAAATGGACTTCACCACTGAGACTGAGAGCAAGCAGGCAGAGAGCAAGCTTCCTTTTCCATGTCTTTATATAGGCTGCCATCAAAACACGAGGCCCAGATGAGAGGTGGCTCTTCCCACCTCAGAAGATCTGGAGTAAAGGTGGATCTTCTCTCCTCAAAAGATCCAGATTTAAATCAGGTCTTTCCACTCCAAATGATTAATTAAGAAGAAAATTTCCCACAGGTGTACCTAACCTCTTGAGTTTTAGTTCCAGAGGTGGTCAGCTTGACCACCAAGAATAGCATCACAGCTCTTCCAGCCTAGTTTCTCAGGCTTGAGATAGAACTAGCCAATTCTCATAATGTGTATTTAGACATAATTCCTAGTCTAACTTCTGGCTAGTTTCTCGCACAGCAGACCCTCGTGGATAGGATGGTAAAATGTCCTTTGGGATCCATGGATCCTGATTCCATAAAGGTTAAGGAGAACTCCTATCTTACAAAGCAGCTGACATCAGAGGCCCAGGTTGACCAAGCCCCTCAGTCAGTCAACAGAGTTTCGAGGGAAGGAGTGAGGCTTAAAGAGAGAAAAGACAATTCAACAACATTGTAGCATGACTCCAGCAAGTACTGAAGCAAGTTTATTTTTTCCCAGCCTGCTTTTGTACCATTCTAAGTACATGCAAAGAATAAGGTCAGTTCTTGGTCAAGGACAAACCAGGCATAAACAAAGGTCCCCTAGTCACTGTATTCGGGGACTTATCAAGATGATCAAGATAAAAGGAGTAGCTGGGCAGTGGTGGTGCACACCTTTAATCCCAGCACTTGGGAGGCAGAAGCAGGCAGATTTCTGAGTTTGAGGCCAGCCTGGTCTACAGAGTGAGTTCCAGGACAGCCAGGGCTGCACAACACAGAGAAATCCTGTCTCAAAAAACAAAACAAAACAAAAAAGAAAAAAGAAAAAAAAAAGATGCAAGGAGTATGTATGTTCCTCAGCTGTCTTTTTCCTGAGCTTACTTCCTTGTCTTAGCCCAATGTCAGATCTTCTTGCCAGTTTCCTTGAAGCAGCCCCAAGAGCTTTCCACCTCTCCCCCTTTTTTATTTCATAAACAAGACAGCCTCTGTCTTAGGTTGTTCTGACAAGAATGCCTTCCTTACCCATCATTGAAAATGTATTAACCAAGGCAATACATTTCTTTCTCAGGTTAGTAAGGCTCTGTGCAGAATCTTCCTGTCATTGACTACAAGCCTGTTAAACTAGTGGCTCTGTCTGGTAATCCATTTCAAGCCATGCATTTTTGGCTACCAAAATGTTGATGTTGTTAAAGGCAAGTTTTATCAAAATGGACAGGCATAAGAGTATTCTCAGGACAAGAAGGGCCAAGATGATCAAACTATATAAGCCATTTGTAGAGCTTGATCAAGATGAATAATTTTATCAGCAGTATCCACAGCATCAAAGCTCAGCGGCGCAGCATTCTTGTTAAGTTCATAATCTCGATATGCAAAGTTAAAACATCCAGAGAGGTGTTAGAATTACGCCACATACCCTGCAAGTGTCTTTGCGTTTTCTCCCACTTATAGTGACTGTCATTGTAATTTTTAGAAGTGACACAAATCCATTGGTATTTAGCGTGACACTTGAGATGGCTTCTTACTCTTAAACTCTCAACCTCCTCTCCAATAATTTGAGTAGAATTATAAAGAAATCAGTCTGTGTTCCAAACACCTATCTAAGTCTTCTTGAGTACTCAGAGCATTCGTGTTGTCTTTTGCTAAGTGATTAACAAAAGTGGCTGTCTTAACTTCTTGCATCAGAACAATGGCAGAAGCAGTGGTGCTGGCTGTTACTGTGATCAGAGCTGCTGTGCCAGCAGGAATCAAGCCGCCAACCACTGCCCTCTTGCTTCTGCTCCCTCCAGTATTTGTATGCTTTTTTTTTCAGAATACCAAGGTCCTGTCATACTCACAGGCAATAAAGCGAAAGCTGGTTGATAGGCCACCATCACAGACATGCCAGATTTCAACACAGTAACACAATTAGAAAGTGTACAATCAATACAGCTTACATTAAATACCATAGAAGAAATGAAAGTAGTTTTAACATGATCAACTAATAAAATATTAGGAGACTTAACACATGCACGAACACTTGTTCAAAATCCAGATCCTGCCCCAACTTTGTCTATTTTTAATGTAACTTCATAGAGAGCTGCAGCTAACTTCCAAATGTACCATTAAAAATGACCTGAGTCTGATTGCCAAAGACCTATGGACATCTCCTTTTGTCCAATGTTTGATTCATTCCCTGCCCAATCAATAATTTGTCTATTATTGGAAACACTAAACCACATTGGTAGTTTATTATAACATTCTTCCTATCTAACAGTTTTGTTAAATGCCAGTTCCACATTCTGAGTGGGTTCAGATCCACAAGGTTGTATCTCGTGAAGATCGGGGCAGATCCCTCATAATACTTAGGCATGCCCATCTCTATGCTTTGGGTTACAGTTTTAAAGATATTCTTCTTTCAGTTTTCTAGTCTTGACAATACAAAAGGATGTAGCAAAGGTGGGTCCAGCATGTATGCCCAGTACAGCTTCTTAGGCACCATCATCAGGGCGCTAAGCAAGCTCACGGTCAGCATCTTTCTTTGTCCGAGCATCAGCATATCTCACCAATCGCTCTGGAAGCCACTACACTCTTTCAGCATCCTGAGAAAAAACCACAAACATGCCCTCTTCCCCACTTTAATGCCCATTCAGGACCATGCTGTATGCTAGTTAAGTGGATCCTTCCATTTTACTAAAGCATATGTAGTGGAAGTGAGAGGATGCCAAAAATGCTTAGCAGCTGAACGTCTACGAACATCCAAATTTTAAAAATTTAAGATAAAAAGAACATGATTTAAATACTTTTGTGATGTATAGGGATATAATTCCCCCTTTTTTATTTTGTGAGATTTTGTTTTAAAGTTCCGTGGGCCCACTCCACAGTACCTTGTCCTTGAGGATTATAAGGAATCCCAGTAATATGGGTAATGTTAAATTGTCGACAAAAAGCCTCAAGTGCATGGCTGCAGTAGCCAGTTCTGTTTTAATCTGATTTGGAACACCCAGTATAGAAAAACAACACAGGCAATGACTAATTACGTTTTTAGTTATTTCTCCTGTTAAAGCAGCTGCAACAAGAAAACTTAAGAAGGTTTCAATAGTCACATGTACATATTTTAATTTTCCAAAATCAGAAACATGAGTAACATCCATTTGCCATAATTGATTAGGTACGAGTTCTCGAGAATTAACACCATTGTGTGGTACAGGAAGAAACTGAGGACATTCAGAACAAGTCTTTACAATTTGACTTGCACATTCTCTAGAAATACCAGATTGTTGTCTCAAGCTATTACTGTTTTAATAATGTAAAGAATGAGATTGTTTGGCTAATTATTCTGTGCAAGGCCTGTAATCAGCCTGAAATACAAATCTGCTGTGGCGTTGCTCTCACTAAGGGGTCTGGGCAATCCAGTATGAGCTCTTAAATGTCCTATAAAGTAAGAAGTAGTATATTCCCTTATATTGAATTGGATTTGCATAAATAATTGTAAAATTTGAGAATTAGCAGTATCTACAAAAGGAACATTTTCAGGCAATTGCAAAGCATGAGCTACATATTGGCTATCAGTATACAAATTAAAAGCTTGATTTTTCAACATCTCAAAAACAGTGGCTTCAGCACATGATTAGATTATTTGTGCTGAAGGGGGGAAAACTCAAGAGAATAAACATGTGATTCAATTCCATATACCGTCTTCCCATCAGATGAGCTGTCTGTAAATACAGCAAGCACACTCTCCATGGGCTGCACACACAGATCTACAGGAAATACAAAAGCACACAGAGGCAAATTGTAACAACTTGTCTTTTGGATAATGATTATCAATTTTGCCTAAAAAGTTTGCACATGCAATAGGCCAACTATCACCAGTATTCTGCAATAACCAATTTAATTGCTGTTTGGAATAAGGGATAAATATTTCATCCAGTTCTTTCCCAAAAAACTTTCGTAATCCAGTCCTACAATTCTGTATTAACAGCTTTCTTTGGAGAAAGATGAATCCACATTAATGGTCCCTTTTGCCAAAGGATGCTGTGGGTGCAAACAGCCAACAGTTGACCATCGCCTGTGTACTGTATCTGTTGCTGAGTACTGGCTCCCTCTCCTTCCTGCACAGCCGTCCGTGCTCATCAGCAGTTGTTGGAGAGAGTTGGGATTGGGTCCTCCTGCAGAAGGTCAAGCAGAGGTTTAACTTCTCCAGGTGGCTGAGATGAGGGCTTAGCCACCTGACATCTCCTAACAGCTTTTGAAAATCATTTAAAGTGGGTAAATGATCTTTTCTTATTTGGATTTTCTGTGTTACAGTTTGTTTAGGATATAACTGATATCCCAAATATTGAAATTGCCTTTGAATCTGTTTTGGAGCAACAACCAATCCTCGAGACTTTAAAGCTTGTTATAGAAGAGCCAAGGCTTACAGTAAAACTCTTCAGAAGGATCAGCTACTACAACATCATCCATATAATGAATAACATACACAGAAAGATTCAAAGTCCTAACCTTTTGTATTGAAGCAGCAACAAATTTTTGACATAAAGTAAGGCCATTAGCCATTCCTTGAGGCAAAACTTTCCAATGATATTGCTCCATGGGTTCTTTAAAATTACAAGCAGGCTCACTAAATGCAAGCCTTTTAGGGTCTTTTAAATCTATAATAGTTGATACATATTTTTTTGGAATGGCAGCTGGAGTCAGTAAGCCAGGCTGTAATGCTCCCATAAGTTCCATAGTTCCATTGACCTTTGGCAAATCTTGCAGTCATCTCCACTTGCCCGAATTGTCTTCATAATTACAAATGTGGGTGAGTTCCGGGGGGTTAGAACCTGGAGCTTGTGACTGGACTGTAAACTGCCAATCTCCCCTTAGCTTTATGCATATTTAACTATTTAACATAAAAAGTTTCTTTTGCAATATCAGAGCATTACCATAATTTTGGAAGGCAAGACCAATTTTTAACAGTGTAAACAATCCAGTCTCTCTAAAATCAATACCAAGTGCATTATTTTCATGTTACAAAGTTTGGCTGCCAGTTATTGTAAATGAATGTGCGACAGTGCAGCTTTCAATTTTTAATACCTCATTAAAGAAACATTGTTTTAAATCCTATCTTTTATAAGTCTGACTTCTAGATCAAAGAATTACATAAAATATTATTCCAATTTAGAGGCATCTTTAGAGCCCTGTTTCCCTAGGTTGGCTCATGCCATGTGTTGTTGCTAGAATGACTCCAACCCTGAGTTACCAGTTTTTGTTTGTTTGGTGTTTGTTTGTTTGTTTGTTTGTTTCGAGACAGGGTTTCTCTGTGCAGCCCTGGCTGTCCTGGAACTCACTTTGTAGACCAGGCTGGCCTCGAACTCAGAAATCCACCTGCCTCTGCCTCCCGAGTGCTGGGATTAAAGGCGTGCGCCACTATGCCCGACTGAGTTACCAGTTTTAAGCCAATTTTGGGTTACCAACATTACAAATTTTTAACCATACCCAAAAACTTATATGCCAATAATCTATAACCAACACATGCAGAACATATTTATACAGTTAAAACCAGTCAGAAGCCAGGCGTGGTGGGCACGCCTTTAATCCCAGCACTTGGGAAGCAGAGGCAGGTGAATTTCTGAGTTCGAGGACAGCCTGGTCTACAAAGTGAGTTCCAGGACAGCCAGGGCTACACAGAGAAACCCTGCCTCGAAAAAACCAAAAAACAAACAAACAAACAAAAAAAAAACAGTCAGAAACAAACATGAAGTGGTTATATACATTTACATAGTTAGACTAGACAGACAAATTTTTCTTACTTTTTCTAGCTGTAATTTCATGGGAGGAGCACCCTGCCACCTGCTGAACCCAAATGTTCCAGCAGATAAAGTTTTAACCATTTTTTCTTTTGAATATGAAACACAAAGCAACAGTCAGGCAACAAAACAAAGCCACAGACATAAACTGACAGACATGGACAGACTGACACACCGAGGACAAACAATAGACAGAGGGAAGAGAACTGGATGTCCCACCAAAGGAACCCAGATCCAGGACTAGGCATCCCCCAGTGGGAGCCAGAGAGGAAGCAAGCTATCTCCTGAACTCCTCTTGTCCCTAGCGTACCTCTAAGCATTTGTGCAAAAAGCATTTTACTAGCCCTGTCCCATTTCACAGACTTTACTCACTGCTGGCCCAGATTTTTGTATTTTCCTTTGTGTGAGCTTCCTCTTCTGCCATGCCCTTCACTGAACCCCTCGTATTCGAGCCTCAACATTGAGGGCACCACCTGACCAACCCAGCTCAGTCAGTCAGCAAGGTCTCAAGGGAAGGAGTGAGGCTTAAAGAGAGAAAAGACAATTCAACAACATTGTAGCATGACTCCAGCAAGTACTGAAGCAAATTTATTTTTTCCCAGCCTGCTTTTGTACCATTCTAAGTACATGCAAAGAATAAGGTCAGTTCTTGGTCAAGGACAAACCAGGCATAAACAAAGGTCCCATGGTCACTATATTTGGGGACTTATCAAGATGATCAAGATACAAAGAGTATGTATGTTCCTCAGCTGTATTTTTCTTGAGCTTACTTCCTTGTCTTAGCCCAATGTCAGATCTTCTTGCGAATTTCCTTGAAGCAGCCCCAGGGTCTCTGGTTCCCTGGGGATGCCAAGAGCTCTCCACAGCAGGTTTCCCGGTTCCCCGGGGATGCCCTGACACACTCGGTGTTCGCTGCCACCTAGGTTGCTGGCAGGTGTACCTGTCACAGGGTCAGCAGAGACTGCGGCTTCCTTCTGGGCTCAGGCCTGGGTCACAGTGACGTGGCTGAATGTGCTGAGCTCAGGGTTGTTGGTTGCATGGACCTGTCGCCGTTCGTTCCTTTTTATAGAAAAGAGGAGAGAGTTTGAGATCAGCCAGCATGCCAAGTGCACTGCTCCTCCTGTGGGAAGACAAGGTGAAGAGACAGCCCCAGCATTTGTCACTGTGGCTCCTGCATAAACGTGGTGGCTGGAGATCTGGGCCTGCAGCATTGCTTCTGCTGTCACAGTCAGGTCTGCTGCCCAAAGACTGACGGAGATGGAAAAGCAGTTGGAAGCACTGCCATTTTAACCATTCCTACCCTAAATTTCTTAATTTATGTAAAAATGGAGCAGAGCCCTTCTGAGAGTAAATTCCCTAAGAGGAAAGTTGAGGTCCTGAATTGCTGAATTCATGGGACACTACTTTCTCTAAAGCCTTGGACACAGGAAGGGAGGCCTTGTGGGCAGAAAGAGGTCTGGCTAGGGCACTGTTTGGATAGATTGGCTGGCTCAGGAGCCCTTCGCAGCACATGGAGCTCTGGGGTTACCCAGACACCTGTGCTGGATCACTAACCAGAACACAGCTCAGTGTACTCAGTGAGTCAGGAAACATACACTGCATCCCTTCTGAACTCCCGAGGCACCCTGTTACCTGAGGGCGCTTGCACTGAAAATGGTAATATGGTCTCAGCCCTCCCAGAGACTGCCTGGACGTGTCTGAGGGACAAGACCAGACAGTAGTAGCAGCAGTCAGAGCTGAGAGCTGCACAGGCAGCCTGACCACTGTTACTGTCTAGAGGATGAGCTGATCCGCCCAGAGTCAGAGAGTGGGGCAGGGTGGTGCCCGGCAGGGGCCGTGCTCCAAGGACCCCAGGAGCAAAAAGACTTAGGTTGGGTGGAGTGTGGCTAGAGTCCTGACCCTGGAAACCTAATGGTTGTGAGAGAGTGCACACTGCCCCTTCACTCTGGCTGCCTGCTGAGAACATGTAGGAAGAGCTTTGCCATGGTGGGTGGGGGTTGCCGTGGGACAGGCTGGCTGACAGACATGCCCCAGCATGACAGATAGGTAGTGGAGTAAGCTACTTAGCTGGGACAGCTGAGAGAAATGGGCAGGTGTGGGTGGTGTTAGGGTAGGAACAAGATGTGGTTTGATTTGATTTGAGATGTGCAGAGAGAGAGGCTACTGTCCAGTTCTAGGTGCAGATGCCCCAGTCACTATTGTACTGTGTGCTCAAAGGAGAGTGTTGGACATCCGAGGATAGCCCAGACTTGATCCACAGACTCTCAGGGACAGCTTTCTCTCTGCCCCATATCCCATGCTCAGTATGAAGCTATTCTCTTAGACACTCTTTATTCTCTTGAGCTTCCATGTGGGTGCTGGGAGTTGAACCTGGGTCCTTTGTAAGAACAAGTGCTCTTAACCACTGAGCCAACCCTCAAACTCCTTGTTTCTAATTTTCATTCCCAGTCTTTGATACCTTGAACTCAGGTGTTTTTTGTGACTTGGTTTAATGTGAGTGTTGCTTTTTGCAGTAGGACATTAAACTGCAAGACTTATTTCATGGAGAGTTGGTTAGATTAGGTGACTGGGATATTAAAAACACACGGTATGAAGTGCTGTTTTCTATCTGTGGCATAGAAGTAAATTCGTAAGAATAAAATCAAAATAGCAGACAGAAAGTGAGTCATGAAACACAGTGAAGTGTCACTCATCTAACAGAGGCTGAGTTGTTGGTTACTTATTTAAGTAGGCTCTAAAAATAAACCTAGAGGAAGACAGGCCCAGCGGTTAGCTATACCTGCCTTTGCATAGTGTGACCTTGGGAATTCCACTTTGCCCAGTGTTTTGGTAATTCTAAAATACTTTTACAATGATTATGTACCACATTTATTATCATCCAAACTCCACAAATTAAAAACAAAACTAGACTAAAATCAAGCACTGTGTAACACTATGATAGTGCTGCCCACGTAGGACTCCTGTTGGTTTCCAGGATTGAGTTCGCCCCATTATTTTACCACTCACCCCATTAATCTAGTCACTGTTGCACACTTGATTACATACTGGTTTTCGGGTTTTCCTCAGGATATACTGGAACAAACCTGCAGTGTTCTCCCACCCACATCCCAGGACAGGCATCTCATGGACCCTGGGATGGTTGAATTTGGACACTTGTCGCTGCTTCAGTGAGGAAAGGGCATTGTTCGGGTGCTGCGAGCGTGCAGTGGGGAAGGAAAGGGTGTTTAGAACTGAGGAGGAGAGGATAGTCGCCAGCGGCGTTTCCATATACTTTACAGCCCTGCTTCGAGTGAGGGTTAAGTCACGCGGCCCTCTGTCGTTCTTTGCTTTACCAGCGTTACAATAACCTGGGTTAAAGACTATGAATAACAGTGACGCGCTGAGATTATCTGCATCCTTTAAAGAGCTCTGCTCTTGCAATTTTGAAAAATTCCCCTGTTTGATGGTTTTAAATAGTAAAAGAAATACATGGTTATTTTTATAACAAGTGAAACAAATTTAAAAAGAAAACAACTCTTTCCTCACGCCACCCTTCTCGCTGCTTTAGGCATGCTCATTCCCAACCAACAAATTCATTCTAGTTCTTCTTTTTTTTTTTTTTTTCTTTTGCGAAATCTGCTGAGAAGCCTTGGGGAGGATGAGTGAGTTCAGGTCGTAGGTGATGTCACAGGTGGGCTGAGGAGTGTGGCCAGTGTGTCAGTCAGATGTGCGGAGTTCGCTTGTTCAGTGTATCTCAGTAGAGCTTGGATGGTTGAGCCCCAGAGTTGTTAGGTTAAAACCTTGCAGTCCCTGTACTCAGGCGGCACAAACAAGGAGATGGCAGCAAGTTTGAGGCTGGTCTGCTCTTCGTAGCAAGTCTCAAGCCAGCATGGTTGCTAGGTGTTCCTTTTGCTCGTGGAGCAGATCAAAGAGATTCAAAGAACCAGAGTGGAGGTGAGCCAGGAACTTTGGAGGAGCCTCTGGCCTAGAGAGAGTTATTCTCACACTGTCTGCCAGCCACTCATCTTTCTATATACCTGTGCCCTGGTCTTTGCCAGAACGTCTGGGAAGTGGGCTTGTCCCGGTGTGACTGTTAGAGTCTGGTTTCTGTTGCTAAGCAAGTGTTGGCGATTGATCTTGTTGGGTGAGTCAGTGGTCCCCTCAAACTGCTCCCTGTGCTGTTCATTGTACAAGCACCCAGCCCGCTTATCCCTCCCCCAGTTGATGCCTTTGGGTGGCTTCTGGCGTTGGCTGCAAGCTGTTGTGTTTGTAGGTGAGCTTTAGACTCAGATGTGCATGAACTTTGTGCACACTGCAATGGGTTTCGGGCCAGCACGCTAGCACCCAAGAACTCTGTCCTTCATTTAGATGAAGCCAGCTCTGACTCATTTCTGTAATTGCTAATACTGTGGAGCCATGGCTAAAGAACCCAGAAAGATTTTCCTTGTGTTCTTTGTTACAGGTTTACATTCTGATTTAGGTCTGTGGCTCATTTGTCTGCAGGCTCTTTTAGCCGCCCTATCATTGAAGAGGCTGCCAACCTCCATAGAACAGCTTTGCACAGTAGTTGTACATCAATTGACTATATTAGTGAGTCTGTTTCTGTATTCCACTGTGTTCTGCCATTGGTCTCTGGGACTCTGTTCTCTGATTACTGTATATTGGATCCCAGAGTCATGGGATCTGGGGCTGCCCGGGCTCGCGGGTGCTGTCTCGTTGCTCTCTGCTGTTCCTCGGTTCCTGCCTGGCTCCTCCCCTGCTGTCTTCAGGCTCCCCGGTCTCTCATCTGTCAGTTCCACCCCGTAGTTCATGTCTCACCCTTTGGGCATCACCCCTGGTAGTTGGATTTGTATCTTTTGTTTATAGCTTCTGTGTCTATGCCTCACTTTTTGTCTGCTGATACCCACCTCAGTCAGGTCAGTTCCAGGTGGATGGCCTATTCTGTCAGTGTGCATTGCCTTTCCCTGTTTTCCACCTATCTGGTCTTCACCTGTGTGAAACTGTGCATTTGTCCTGTTGAGTCCTGTATATTTAGTTTTTTTTTTCCTTTTAATGTTTTTGAGGCATACTTGGAGATGCAATTAAGAAATATGGAGACAGTTTGATCCTTTTGGTTCTTGTTTTAACCATTAAGCAGGACCTGAGCTGTGCTAGCCTAGAGCTAACAACTTCTCCATTGCCAATCCAAGGCCCAGATGGCGCTGAGTCCAAGGCACCAATGGTTGGGAGTTTTCCTGGCCTGCTTGATAAAGTAGCCACTCTCCCCAGCCTCCCCTAATACAGTTATCTTTCAATGTCCAGGGGGATTCATATATCAGGGGATGCTCAAGACCTTTATATGAGGGGTATCATGTCTGCAGAAGCACGTCTCCCTGTCCACTCTCAGTTTTCTCCTGCTTTAAGTCATCTCTAGAGACTACACCTAAAACACTGCAGGTGCTGTGTGATGACTCATTACCTAGAACACCTCAGGTGCTATATAATGCACTGTATTGTTTAGAAGACCATGACTTAAAAAGAGAAGTCTCTATGTTCAGCAGAGATGCAGCATTTTATTGCCTTTTTTTTTTTTAGGGGTTCTCTGTATAGCCCTGGCTGTCCTGGAACTCACTTTGTAGACCAGGCTGGCCTCGAACTCAGAAATCCGCCTGCCTCTGCCTCCCGAGTGCTGGGATTAAAGGTGTGGGATTAAACCACGCCCAGCTATGCCAAATATTTTTGAGACTTGATTGACTGAATCCAGGGACATGAAACCTACGGGTAAAATGTCAACTGTACTGGGTCCTCACTAATCCTTGTGTGTGTTTTCATGGCCCCTGGTAGTTTTCTCACATCAAATAGCTACATGATGTTGTGCTAATCAACGACAGGACCTTTCCAGTTTCAGAACTCCCTCCTCTGTGGGACTGACTCAGCCTTGCAAGTTCACATTGCCCCTCCTGCTGGGCTCTACAGCCTGGGAGTGTCCTGGTGGTCATTACAGGCTCCCTTCATCTCTTCCATCTCCTGGGATCAGAAGGATGTAGTGCCATGAATTTTTACCTAGTGAGTTTGGTCTTTAGGACAGTAGAATAAGCCCATCCCTATGACACTTAGCTATGGCCTCAACTGAGTCAGCCATGGGCACAGGGTAGTAGGATTAAAGGCAGTCACGTAAGTGATGGTTCCATGGCCTTTCTCACTTCCTTACATTGTGTGGGAGGTAGGGCATATTGATGGGATATTCTGAAGGCTTCCTAACTCCCTCACACTTTATGCCAATAAAAATATCCATCTGCTGCTAGACAGAGCAAATGTGTTAAAAAACTGATCTTAGAATCCAGGTGTAACTGCTCACTAGACCGCACTTACAGCTTCATGTTAAAATTGGTCAGCATCAAACATTTTGGGATTCAGCATCCAGAATGTACTTAAAACCATTGGCCATGGGAAATAACTCAGGATTCGTTTCTTGTTCCACCTTTGTTCTACTTTGCTTTCTTACAATACTGGGAATTAATCTGGGGCCTGTGCCTGACAGAGGAGTCCCCTGCCAAGCCGCTACATACTCAGCAAACACTTGGTGTGGTTTGGTTTTCTGTTCTGTTTTGTTAGAAACAGAGTCTCTTATAGCCCATGCTGGCTGCGTAGCCAGGAATGGCCCTGAATTTATGACGCCGCGGCCTCCACCTTCCACGTGCTAGGTTACAAGCCTGTGCTCTGTTTTATGATGTGCCAGGGAGGAGCCCGTGCCTTCCTGCCTGCCAAGCAAGCAGGCTGCCAGCTGAGCTCAGCTCCAACCCTCCCACTGTTGGACACTGTTATTTCTAAGCAGATACTAATTGACCTGCCTTACGAGCTATTACTTGTCATGGTTTCTTTACTCTTAAAAATGTTAAATAAATTCACACAGTAAAATGGCTGTCCCATTTCATCATTATCAGAAGTAAGATAGTGTCACACACTTAGTTGTACAATAGCTATAAAATACTATGAATTGTTAGAACAGTTGTTAAAAGAATTGCAACTACATCCCCATTATTTAATATCCTATAAAGATTATAAATTTTTATTTCCCTGATATTTTCAACCATATGTTAGAACATGTAAGTTGGGCATCTGGAGTGATGGTTAAGAGCCCTCACTGCTCTTACAGAGGACCCAGAGTCAATACCCAACACCAGGAGCCTCACAACCATCTGTGACTACAGCTCTGGAGAACCAGTGTCCTCCTCTGGCCTCCACAGGCAAGGGCACACTGTGTGCAATGCACACACCCAGGTACCTCTTTATACACATAAAATGAAATCTTATTTTAAATACTAGAACACACAGAATAAATACTTCTAATCTGAAAATCCAAACTGAATTTTTGAGCACCAACATGATACCACAATGGAAATGTTTACAGTTGACCTAGACCCACTAAAAAAAGTTGTATGCATTTAATGGGGAAAATTTGTTTTAACTTATCTCCAGGTTATATGTTTAAGGAACAAATTAAACCTGAATCCGATCCCCAAAATAACTCACATATATATGCGTGTGTATGTATGTATGTGTGTGTGTATATGTATATACATGTATATGTATATAGTATGTGTGTATGTATATGTATGGATATACACACACACACACACACATACATACTAGTGCAAACAATTCTGGTAGCAAGCATTTCAGATAAGAGACATTCATCCACTGGGCGGTGGTGCCGAATACCTTTAATCCCAGCACTCGGGAGGCAGAGGCAGGCGGATTTCTGAGTTCAAGGCCAACCTGGTCTACAAAAGTGAGTTCCAGGTCAGCCAGGGCTACACAGAGAAACCCTGTCTCGAAAAAACCAAAAACTCACATATATGTGTGTGTATACACACACACACACATACATACTAATGCAAACAATTCTGGTAGCAAGCATTTCAGACATTCATCCGCTGGGCGGTGGTGGCGCACGCCTTTAATCACAGCACTCGGGAGGCAGAGGCAGGCGGATTTCTGAGTTCAAGGCCAGCCTGGTCTACAAAGTGAGTTCCAGGACAGCCAGGACTATACAGAGAAACCCTGTCTAGAAAAGACCAGGGGGAAAAAAGAGAGAGAGAGACATTCATCCATATTTGAACAGACTGTAAAAATGAAAAGCTATTCAAATGTAAGAATTTTAAGGATGGGTTTTTAAGTGCCATGTGCAGGCATCTATTTGGCGGGAAATGGCGGTGTTTAAAAGCAGTTCTGGCTCTGCCTCGCTCCCCTGGAGAGCTACTGAGTGAATGTCGTAGGGCCCGGGTTGGGAGTGAAAGCCTAGCATGTCCCCACCATCCAGGTGCACTTGAGGTGAGCACTCCAGAGAAGCACCGTGCAGGAGCTGAGAGTAGGGACAGCAGTGAGAACTGCATTGCGTTACAGCTGAGAGGCAAAGGTTGAACCGCCTTTGGCAGGTTTTTTGTACTTAGTTCCGTTAGTAAGGTGACCGATGTGCACTTTTCCAGAGGACCTGCTCTGTGCGAGTTTCTGAGTGTCTGCTAGAGGGCTGGCTAAATACATTCACCAAGTTTATCCAAGATTTGTCTCACCGTATGTGTGAGACTGCATGCAGGGCTGGGGAGGTAGCTCTTTGGTAAAGTGCCTGCCATCTATCCTCTATGAAAAAGCCCGACACAGCAGCATGCATGTGTGATGCCCTTGCTGGAAAGGTAGCTATTTCCTGGAGCTCACAGACCAGCCAGAGTACCCACGTCATTGAACTCCAGGTGACACCTGCTGGCACACAACAAACCGATCAATTCAATTTGAAAATTTCTCTGTGGGTTCCCTGTAGGAGATGGCCTTGGTGAAGAAGGTTCTGTCGCGCTGCTGCAGCTGTCCATAGAGCCTTTTATCCCTTTCTGTGCTTTCTCTGAAGGCCGCCTAGCCAGATGACTAGCTCTCAGCGCCGAATGTCTTCATGTCTGTGTTTATGGCATCGTTCCATCCATACAGCTTCTCGTTGTTGATGTTGCTGCCCTTGGTTTTTTATTTTGGTTTTTGTGTCTTGGGGCCCACCTTTGCTGATAGGTCTGGGCCCCTGCTTTACAAGTATACAACATATAAACAAATGGTGACTTGAAGACTTCTCAGAAATGTGTCTCTTCGCACTCTGACTCTTAGAACCCGGTACCCCAGTGCTGTCTGTGGAAGGAAGTGTTTGGAGATAGCCATCATTTGGCCCTTGGCCTCCCAGATAGAAATCATGCTCGCTAGGACTGCGGGAACCGGAAGTGAGGGAGCGGTGGGTCAGAACAAACCAAAGAGCTGAGAAATGAATACTCTCCCAGTGTCTCTGGAATGAGAATCATTGTTCTATTTGACACTGTCCCTTTACATCACAGCTACGTAAGTGGTCACGGACCCACTCATTGGTGATGGCTGATACAGGTACAGAGAAGCTGCACAGGGCTGCTGGACTGTAAGAGTCTTCTTTGTAAATTGTTTTTCAGGCTGCTTTGGCATTTATTTAGTTAGTTAGTTAGTTTTAGTTTTTCGAGACAGTGTTTCTCTGTGTAGCCCTGGCTGTCCTGGAACTCACTCTGTAGACCAGGCTGGCCTCAAACTCAGAAATCCACCTGCCTCTGCCTCCCAAGTGCTGGGACTAAAGGCGTGGCCACCCGGCTTGGCTTATATTTAAAACAGAGAATAAGACCCTTTGAGAAAGATCCCCGGGGCTGTCGTAGTGAAAAGCGAGAGTGTCGGTTCTTTCTGGTATTACAGTCGTGCGTGGCACAGGTGGAGCCTTGTGGATTAGCACAAACACATGCCCGCTCCTACTGTCTCCAGGAAAGACATTTGGGACATGATGAGCAATGGCATGAGCCAGAATGCTTTGCAGATGTTCTCTGTGACCCTCAGAGCAGCCTGGTGTGAAGAGAGGGTTTGCCCTTTTCAGAGACGGCACATTGAGACCCTGGCAGAATGCCCATTCCTGTCTTGACTCTAGATGAGAAAAGGTCACAGTGTCATGCTGCCCTCCCACATGCGACCCGCTCCTGCTTTGTGTCTGTATCTCCATTATTCTCAGAATATATGCATCCATTTACAAGATTATGACAGGCTGGCACACTGCGCAGCACCTCAGGCTTCCGGCCCTTCATCCGGCCTTGGTCCCATCGCTCCAGCACCACAGGTCCCAGGAGCATGGAGGTCACATGAGTGCCATTGCTTTCCTCACCCGTGTCCTTCTACAAATTTGGCTCCTGAAGTTTTTATATTTAAACATGGCACCCGATTAGAAACACCAGTAAAGTTTGGGGTACCAGACTATATGTTCGCCTCTGTCTCCCCCTACCCCAGCACTAGCTCTAATAAACCTTTGGGGGGGGGCAGTGTATTGTGATTCACTAACGAAGTGTCTGGGAGCTCCAGGTGTCAGGTTTCCTTACACAGGAACTCCTGGGATGACAATGATAGGAGCTGTTGTCTTTCTTCATTGTCCGAGACATCACAGTTCTGCTCCTTAAATACTCCTGGGGTGGGTTGCACAGCTCGCATCATCTTTGGTTGTAGAATCACACCCAGCTTGGAGCTCTAATCTGAGGGCCTCCTCTCATCTCCTCTTCCTGGGGATAACCTGGGAAGAGCTCTCTCTCTCTCTCTCTCTCTCTCTCTCTCTGCCTGGGAACAGTTGCTTGTTTTCTCATCGATGCTTGTAGCCGCTTCCAGTGTGTTGGTCCTTCCTGTGTGGTGTGTCCATGCCTGCGGGGCAGTGTTCAGCATCTCTTAAGATCTTCCTCTGAATCCCCAACCTCCTCTACAGATGCTGACCCTCCTGGGTCTCCACATACCCTACTCTGCTTCTGCGATGGCACCCGCCAGAGCCTGCAACTTATGCTTGTCAGAGAGCAGAGAGCCATCTCCTATTTTCTTTAAGGCCCCTTACTTAGCTCTTCTCCATCTGAGGAGACAGGCAGATCAGACAGAGGACTCGGTTCTATTCTAACTTTCATCTCCCAATACAGTCACAGCCTGGGAAGGTACAGGAGGCCCAGGGAGTCTCTGCTGCTGACAGGGTCAGTTCTGCCACTGTAGGGCTTCCCTGGAAGGCACTGATGGTCCACCCAGGCTGTGCGTGACTGAGCTCATCCCATCTCCTTGCCTCATCCTTGAGCTTCGAAGGTGTGTTCCCTCAGGAAGCCCTCTGCCCTGATCCCCCATCTACTGAGAAATGTCCTGTGCACCTGCTTCTCTCCATGGCTTCCCATCCATTGTTTGGGAGGCCCCACAGAGCCCCATGCACATTTTCTGGATCCCAGAGGGCTCCTGTCCCCAGAGGCCAGGAGTTGACACTCATACTCTATGTGGGCACTCAGGCGTGGCGCATAGGCCTGCCTCCCTCCTGAGGCATACATTGTTTCTGTATCTCTGGCCATCGTTTTCTCCCTTGCACGCCTCCTCTTCTGTCTCTGCCTTCTTCATAGAAGCTGCACAGCTGCTCCTAGCTTTGATGCCGGTGACATCACAAGAAATGCCCGGATTGCAAGCTAGGTAGTAGTGACAGTAAAGAAGAAAGACTCGTTACTATAATTCTGACTCTGAGAAGGCTGTTCTTGCAGAGGGCGTGGGTTCAGTTCCCAGCACCCACCTCATGGCTTGAAGCCATGCATAACCTCGGCTCTGGGGCATCTAGCAGCCTCTTCATGCTTCCACGGGCACCAGTCAGACATGCAGTACACAGACCATGAAAATAAATCTCTAAGAAGGACAAGGAGGAAGAAGAGGAGGAGGAGGAAACCCAGGGAAGTACCAGGTGCTCATTTGCCTTCTAGGCTCAACTGCTAGGCTCAGCAGCGTCCCAAGAGGTTGTCCTAGAGCTGCCCTTCCCATTTATGTCTGATATTTGGGTTTGCGCTTTTAACAATGTGGGACAAGGACTTTTTTTTTTTTTTTTTTTGGTTTTTTGAGACAGGGTTTCTCTGTGTAGCCCTGGCTGTCCTGGAACTCACTTTGTAGATCAGGCTGGCCTCCAACTCAGCCTGCCTCTGCCTCCCGAGTGCTGGGATTAAAGGCGTGCGCCACCAGGCCCAGCGGACAAGGACTTTTTGATTACCTATAAACTGGAACAGGCATTTGGTGGGTTTATAGTTGTCATAAGATAATAGGTCACATGTAAACAATAAAAACAAAAATAAAATAAAACAAAAAAAAAACAACAACCCTAAATTAATGCCTTAGAAGCTTTGATGTTTCCATCACTGGCCAGTCAAAGTGTTTTGTGCGGGTCCAGTCAGACCAAGTGCTCTGCTCAACCGACCCCTGGATACACAGCCAGACTGTGCGCTGTGAAGTCTCCCTGTGTTCTCAAGCCGTCCTGTTTCCGAAGCCATCTCCGGCTGCCTGAGCAGTCCCTCGTCTGCCTCGTGCTTCCGTGGTTGTTAGGAGGCCAGCGCTGAGCTGTTTTCTCAGTCTTGCTTCTTTAGTCTTCTGTGGCCTTTATCATCTTGTCCTCTTCTCATTTTTCCCTTCCCCACTCACTAGATGTAACGTCTCATATGTCAGCGCGAACCTCTAAGCAGCCTCTGGGGTCAGCTGTCTTGACGGTTTGACAGTTGAGGGTCAGAGTGCCGGTAGCAGTCAGTTGGATGGTCCCCTGCCAGGAAAGGTCTGTTTCAAGCCTCAAGTTTGATCCTGTCTCCTTTGGGCGACCAACACATCTTTTGAATTTTAAGAAAAGTAGAAAAACAGCAACAACCACCAACTTAAGAGTGGGAAGCATCTGTCACTAGGATTATTCAGTGTTTCTTGGATTGTTCTTGGTAATACTCGAGGGTCCTGGTTGTGATCGTGGAATATGTGGGTTTTAGTTTGCAGTTAACATGTTCCGAACCTTGCCACCTTCCTCCAATCCCACGGGAGCAGAATTCGACCCAGAAGAGGATGAACCAACGTTAGAAGCAGCCTGGCCTCATCTGCAGGTACTGGACTTGGCACCAGCTCGGATAGGATGGAGTGTGATGGTGTGTGCTGGGTGAGAGGGCCCAGGGCCACTAGCTGATAGCCAGGGGCTTCTGATCTTCTCAAGGAGTCTCTGGTCTGAAAAGTTTTAGTGGAGGAGAGAGGGGGAAAGAAGGGAGAAGTAGGAAAAGATTGATTAAATAAGTTTGTGAGTTATTGATAGGCTGATTTTATGGACCCATTACACAAGCCAGAGAAGTAGACTGATTTGTGTGCCCTTAGTGATGATGGCAATTTTACTGATGGCACTGAGTTCAGGCTCTGTCCTAGTTAGAGTCTCTATTGCTGTGATGAAACACCATGACCCAAAGCAGGTTGGGGAGGAGAGGGCTTATTTGGCTTACACTTCCACATCACTGTTCATTATCAAAGGAAGTCAGGACCAGAACTCAAAACAGAGCAGGAACCTGGTGTCAGGAGGTGATGCAGAGGCCATAGAGGGTGCTGCTTACTGGCTTGCTTCCATGATTTAGTCAGCCTGCTTTCTCATCGAACCAAGCCCTCCAGCCCTGAGGTGGCTCCACCGCGATGGGCTGGCCCTTCCTCATCAATCAGCAATTAAGAAAATGCACTACAGGCTTGCTCACAGCGTTCTCAATCAAGGCTCGCTCCTCTTAGATGACTGCAGTGGGTGTCAAGTTAATATAAAACTGCCCAGCACAGGTTTAGAGCGTTTCCCAGGCGTGCTCCTGGCTTTCGGTGCCTGGGTCCTAGGCTCCTTGCTGATACCTGGACGATGCACGGCCACTGTTATGAGGCTAGCAGGAGCAAAGCATTTCTGCATGTCTGCATTTCTGCATGTCCTTGGTGAGGGAGGAAACAGAGGGAGGAAGCAAAGTGAGAAAGAAGCCTGGGAAGGAGCCAGATGCCCCACCTGCAAAGCCCCTGGCTTCCACACAGCCCGGGATAGACTGTCCTGCTATCCAGCCCACTGGGCTGTTTATTTACAAAGGGAACCACAGTGGTTGTGGCTCAGTGGCTGTGCTTTGGTGTTCCTCTCTCAGGCAATCCTAAAGTTCTTGTCCACTTAGAACTCCATGATTCATGTAGACGGCAGACTGCAGGCTCTACCCTCAAGTCTGGTCATGGTCCCAGGGGTAGCAGCTAAGCCATGAAAAGCACTGTGTGCCATTTAAGAAATAGTCTGTGGTTCTCACTAAATAAAAGAATTCCAACTGCAGTTATAATTATGCTAAGCCACAGAATTCAGCGTTAATTTTGAATGCATGTGTGGTTTTTCTTAAGTCCAGTGTTTTGAGCAGATAAAGAATGAATTAGAGAGGTGATAAAGAATGAGTTAGAGAGTTGTGCGTGAGCCTGATGAAGTGCCATGTAACTTGACTCACTGTTGTTTTCTTCTTCTTCCTAGCTTGTTTATGAATTTTTCTTAAGATTTTTAGAGTCTCCAGATTTCCAACCCAATATAGCAAAGAAATATATTGATCAGAAGTTTGTATTGCAGGTAAGTTCCCAGCCAGGCGTTCTTCGGCAGCCTTAAGGACAGCATGGCCACTGTCACTAAGTGCCGTTTTATTTTTCTTAAAGCTTCTAGAGCTGTTTGACAGCGAGGATCCTCGGGAGAGAGATTTTCTAAAAACCACCCTGCACAGAATCTATGGGAAGTTCTTAGGCCTGCGTGCTTACATCAGGAAACAGATCAATAATATATTTTATAGGTAAGTCCCCCGTGTGGTTCTCATCCACCCTTGCTGCTGTCACATCAAAGATGCGGAGGGAAACTGAGTCATGTGCTCATGTCCCCACCACGCCACCGCTCATGCTACACACACACACACACACACACACACACCCATGTCTTACTGCATTCCCTACCCTTGCTGGGTTCCTACAGAGTTGTCCAGTTGCTCACAATGTAGATGCTTCTGTCCCAGGCACCTGCTTGCTACCTTGTTATTCCTGCTCAGTTCCAGGCAAGACAGGAAGGAGGAGGAGGCGGCAAGGAAGTCGGCAGCCTTTGCCTTCGAGGATCTGGGAAGTAGATGAACAGTTTGAGGGCCAGCCAAACACAGAGAGGAGAGCCTGGCAGCTGGCAGACAAGACAGCTTTCCTATCTATGCCCAGACTTGGGACTTCAGGATCTAAGAATGACCACAGACCTGCCTGTCCCCACAACCCCCAGCTCAGAAAGGACAAATACATTGGTGGCTGTGACCCCAGCTGTCTTATCTCTACCTGCCTCTCCCCCATCCCTGTCTCATCTCTGACCACGCCTCATGACTCTTTAAGTTCTAATATCCCAGGTGAGCATGCAGGTCTATACCTATAATAACACGGCTCCGGAGGCCGAGGCAGGAAGATTGCCACAGCTTCATCTACATAGAGGCCCTAGTGAGCCAGGGCTCCATTCACGTGGTCCATGTCACTGCTGCTGTCTGGTTAACATGTGCAGCCATCCTAAGTTATAGCTATGCTTCCAGGGTCTGGCCTCCCCAGACTGTGCAGCCCTGTGTTACCCTAGGCTGCACTGCTGCCCTACCTTGCCTTGAGCCCTCAGATTTCCTTCCTCAAGAAGTCCACATGGGCTGACATGGTTCCTGCTCCCCAGGGGCCGCCTCGGTGACACCAGCTTTGTATGCACCCACAGTGAGACAGAGTGGGTGCTGGAGGAAGAGTCTGTGTAGCTCTTTCATAGGAAGGTCTCCTTATGTCACTCCTGGCTAGCCTGTCACTCACTGGACTAGGATGGCTTCAAACTCAGAGCTCCTGCTTCTGCTAGAACTGAGGGTGTGAGGCACCTGCCCAGCCTGGGCTGTGTAGCTCTTTCTGACTAGTACCTGGAAGGCCAACTAAGTAAGCCGATTACTCAGTAATTGTTGGCTTCTTCCATTGGCTCCTGCTGTGACATCTGACTCTAGAGGAGCCGAAAAGTAACAAATGTTGGCAGTGATGGAAATGTGACATCCGTCTGATGTAAAATAAATAAGCCTCACAGTCTAGCTGTGGGCCAGACCTGAGCCCTTGGCCCTCACGGCAGCGCTCACAGCAGTGCACCGGCCTGCCAGACCCTGCTTCAGCTCCCAGCAGTGACTGACAGTGGCCCAGAAAGGGGAGCTGAGAGTGAGGCTGGCGCCTGTGTGGCCCTCTGGCCTTTCCAGGCCTGGGGTTTCCCAGGATCTTTTGCCTGGTGGCACATGGCGATCTTGGGGCCCTCATTGTGTGGCTTCCCTTTGAGCCTTTCCAGGCTCCCCATAATACACGATATTTCTCTGGTGGAACCCAGCCCAGCCCTGGCTTGCTGACGAGTCGGAGAATGATGTCCACTCCTGGTTTTCACTTCTTGTTGCTCTGCTTCCTCACAATGTCATCACTCAGCTGACGTCATTGTCTACATACAATGGGTACAGCTTAGATTCCAGTCTCTTAGTCCCAAAATCCAGGCCTTGCCTGTAGAGTTGTTTCTCCAGGACTAGCGAGCGGTTTTGATCAGGCAGCAGAAGCACAGATGTGAAACTCGTGCACTGTGGGTGGGTGCGGATGGGCCTCCTGCCTCCGAGATCGTCCCTTGAGTGCTGACCGCTCGGCTGCTTATTCAGAATAAGTCCGCGTGACTCAGTTCTCACAAGGGACTGGTGCTGCCACATGGTGTTTCCGGTCATCTTTTCTAGAGTTTCTTGATACATACACTCAAAAGCAAACACTGCCAAGACTCTAACTGACCTGGGTCTTTTTATTGCTGTTTGGTGTAAAAAGAGTCAGAAAGCTCAAGAGCGGCTCCCAGATCATAGAAATGCAGCACAGTGTGTGTTCAAATCCCCGACCCAGAAGTCCACACACACAAAAATTTGAATATTTTGAGCACTAATGTGATACCACAGTGGAAAATTACACACTTGCCTTATGTGATGGGTCATAGTTAATTCAGGAATGGCCAGGGACTCCTGCCTACAGACCCAGCTGTTCAGGATGCTTAGGCGGAACGATCATTTGAGCCTAATAGTTATCAGCTTGAACTGCATAAAGAAACCTGTCTCTATTTTCTTGCTTAAAAAATTTTTGTCATACTTAACATAAAAATGTTTCCAGCTCTGTGTAAAGAGTAATTGAATAGGATAATTGAATTTTTGGTTTCAGCTTGGGTGATATCCCAAGGTATATCTTATACATATGCAGATGTGAATCTGAATGACCCCTGACCCTGTAAACTGCTGGTCCAGAGCAATCAGGGTAAGGGATTCTCAGCCTGTGCCCGTATCTGTAAGGAAGTGCAGTTGGATCGGTTTGCTTCTACTTTCTGAAGCATTAAGCTGAGGTTCCAGTCTGTCAATTCTCATAGACTCTGTCAATTCTGTTAGTGTGAGCCAACAGTGACTCCCGTGCCGCCTTTCCAAGGTGGTAAACAGCAGGCTAGCACACTAGCATGCTTCACGCTTACCAGGCCAGAGAGCACTCAGGCCTTCCCTTGCTGCCCCACCCAGTGCCAAAGCTTAAATCAGCACCTGTTACTCCTCTCAGTTCTGACCTTGACCTGCCCTCAGCAGAACTGGTGTCATCTAGGGCACAAAGGTCCTGAGTGGCTTCTCAGTACTGTGCATCTCTCTCTGTCCACATGGTCTCTCTGATCTTACTTGGAGCCTTGAGTTTGGGTTTTTGGGGTTTTTTTTTAAGATATATATATATATATATATATATATATATATATATATACACATAAGTACACTGTAGCTGTCTTCAGACACCACAGAAGAGGGCATGATCTGAGATCTCATTACGGGTGATTGTGAGCTACCATGTGGTTGCTGGGATTTGAACTCAGGACCTCCAGAAGAGCAGTCAGTGCTCTTACCTGCTGAGCCGTCTCACCAGCCCTGTTTTATTTCTTAGTAGCCTGACTAACCTTGAATAGACACTAATTCTCCTGCCTCCAACTTCCCACTGTTGTAACTGGAGGCATGGGCTGCCCCTTTGGGCTCTAGTGCTACTTCTCTGAGCACTAACTGCCTCCAGGAGGGAATCGGGAGAAGCTGCCAGTCTCCTCACGACTGACCTGGAAATGAGTGCCTCCTACTTCCATGCTAGGCAGGGCACAGGACAGTTCAACTCCACAGGAAGGGCATGGATCCCACCCATGGTAGGTGCGGGACACAGCGTATGGGAGACTGCTCTAAGCAGTTAGAAGTGCTTAGAACTATGACCCTTCCATAAATGGTATTAATGTGGAAGCCGCATGGCTTCCAGCGGCCGGCATCCTCCTGTAATACCCAGGAAGGAAGAGAAGCGTGGCCTGGCAGTCCTGTGAGCTATGTGCAAGGTGCTGCACCAGCTACAGAGTTAGCTGTCTTTTACATACTTGAGGTGAACTCTGTGAGGAGGAGACAGTCAGGTTGGGTTTTACTACGGTAAGTCACTTCCCTACACTGCCCTGTACAGACTGGCTGACCGCCAGCTCTGTGCGCAAGGGACAGGAAGAGGGCAGCAGGAAGCAGGTGGGTCACACGTTCTTTGGGAGGTTTTCCCTGTGTAGCCCTGGCTGTCCTGGAACTCCCTCTGTACACTAAGCTGGCCTCAAATTCAGAGATCCCCCTGCCTCTGCCTCCGGAGTGATGGGATCAAAGGCGTGTGCCAGCCCTCCCCAGCTGGGACACCACAACCATGCCTCTGGCAATACCCATCCCCTCCCAGCTGTCCCATCAGACTATAGCCAACTTGAGGCTTCTGGGTGTGGCTGCTAGCAGCCTTGGAACCTCCCACATGCTGTCTGGCCTACTAGCCTATCTCACCTGGATTCACAGACTGTCCTCCTCTCCTCCACCCTCCCACCCTCCACCCCTACTGCATGCCTCACCTTGATAAGTCTGTCAGAGGCCTCCTGGGGCTTAGTGTGAGTAGAGCCATCTGAGAGGCCTGGCCATCTGAGAATACAGAAATGTCTCAACCTTCGCCTCAGACTTCTTCAGGTCTGGATACTTAACCTCTTCTGGTCGCTAGCCAATTTGTCTCAGGATACTGGGATTTGGGCCAGAAACCAGTAAGCAGCTTCTATGGGAGGTGCTCCCTCTGATGGGCGAGGGTCTCCTCCACCATCGCGTGGCCTAACTGTACTGCGCTGTATTGTGGACCACCAGCCGTCAAGCAGCCGGGTTCAGTCTCCATGGACTCCTGGGGGTGGACATTCTCCTGTTCCCGGTTCTTGTTCCCAGTTCACTTAACAGACGTGTTTAAGTAGCACGCAGATGCCAGGCTTGGTCTTAGCACCAGGAACACATTCACAGGAAGTCCTTGTCCCTGTCTGGAGGGAGACGAGCTGACACAGAGAGTGGGGCGCATGCTTCAAGAGCTCCCTAGATACCTGTGTCGGGTGTGATGGGCAGAGACTGCACGGAGGCCCCGAGGAGAAGCGGGCTGCATGGGGAGGCGGTGCTGAGGAAGTAGGCTCAGAGCTGGTGGGAGAGACAGTATGGCGCTCAGAGAGGAGCTTCCAGCCATGGGGGAGGCAGGGGAGGAGTGCTAGGTATCGGGCTCTAAAACTGAGTAAGACATCACCTTATGTTGACGTTGGCAGGCGAATAGGATCGAAGGCTGGACAGATGTAAACACAACCAGGTAGAGCGCAGTGCAGACTGCATTGTCTCAATCTGCTGGTTGAAACACAGGTGTTGGCTTCCTGGATACCTGAAATTTTTCAGAATAAAATATAGAAGAAATCTGAGCTGCACAGACTTTCTGCCCTCAGGGTATCCGCCGCCAGGATTTGAGGGTTTTGTGGACTAGGAAAACAGCTGAGCAGCTAGCTGTCCCTCCAAGGTGCCAGAGCTGCTGGCCCCAGCTCCTCCCCAGCTTTCTCTCCAGTCTAACGCCGGGTGCCTTGTGTGTTGCAGGTTTATCTATGAGACAGAGCATCACAATGGCATAGCGGAGTTACTGGAGATCCTGGGAAGGTAAGGCGCTGCCCCGGCAATGAGTAGCTGAAGCTAGAGTTTGACTTTGCTCATCTCTTCTGACCCCTGCCCCAGAGCATAGCCTTGTCAGCCAGGTCCTGAAAGAATGGATGTAAGGAGACTGTAAGGAGAAGGAAGGAAGGGTGATAAACTTGCACCAAATAACAACGCGCTTCCATTTCTGTGGCTCCACAGGCAGAGCCCTCTCACACACCTCAGTCTCTGACCTCAGAAACTATGCAATTTCAATGTACTTTTTCTCAAGTAGTGTTAAAAGCAGTTAGAGAAGAAGGCTGATATTATAAGCATATTTGAAGAATATGTATTTGAGGGGTTGAATAAATGCTAATATTTCAAATTGGTTCATTTTGTTGGCCTTTCATATGTATAGTATAATTCAATTTCTATCATTTTAATCAGAGTAAAGTTTTTGCTTATTATCATAAATTAAAAAAACAAAAACAAAAAGCCTGTAAATATAAGATAAGATTCCCTGACTCACTGTTTCCCTAAAGATTTCCTTGGAGCTCAGAGGTCACCTGGACAGTGTCACTCCAGTGCCTCTAGGGGGTCCATGTGCACTTGAAGCTGAGTGTTCTGAGTTGCCCTGAAGTGAAGTTATCCCATGTATACAGAATGTGGTGGCTCCCTCCAGCCTCTAACCCTGTAGTCTGGGTCCCTCCCCCACACCCTCCCACACCACACATGTGCGCGCGCGCACACACACACACACATATACACAGAAACTGTTTAGTCTGGCCCCTCCCAAGTTGCTGCTTTCGATGTGATTTGAAGAGTGCTGGACCTAGGCTGGCTCTGTCCCTCGCAGCATGGCTCCCTTAGTATGGCTAAGGGCTTGCCTCCGCAGTTCCATGAGCTTGGGCAAGTCCCTTCTGTTAAACAGGAGGAAAGCTCGGGTCCCTGCTGCTGTTGCCCTCTGCCGTGTGTCAGGATGGTGTGAGCCGTGTTAAGTGTGACTCTACCACACTGTCTCTTCAGTCCTGCCTCCAGCACTGGGCTCATCCAGGATCCCACACAGATGTCCGCCCCACGCTTGGTCCTAGAGGACCAGGTCACCACTGCTCTGACGCTCCCTAGCTCGCTCGGAGAAACAGGTTCACTTTGCCTAGTCAGGAAGCCACGTGCAGAAGCCAGCTCATGCTCAGTTTGAGGTCCTTCCATGGTGTGCCTTTCCTACAGAATGACATCACCCGGCCTGCACACCGGGAGGGGACGGGACTCTGGTTCACGCTAGGATAATGATCTGGAATTGTGCCCAAGAATGTCGAAGCCTTAAAGGAAAGTGCTGGGTGGGAGGACCTGGAACTGGGTGTCCCGTCCCCCCCAGCTGTTTAACCCACTGCAGCTTTAGGGGTGTCCGTTTAACCCACTGCAGCTTTAGGGGTGTCTGTCTGCCTCCAGAAGCTCCTGCAGCCCAGCTCCCTCTAGGCTGGGACTTGTGGCCCATAGCAGAAAAGCCAAAAATGGCCTTGCTCCCAGGCTGGAGGGCCGTTTGTGGTTGCTCCTGTCGCTATCCTCTCTATTCTGAAGTAAACGTTTTGCCCATTGGCTTTTCATGCTGAGAACAAAAGCTAAAAGAAAACATGACTCCTGATTATGATCTGGAATGTGTAAATACTCAAACTGAATTCTCTCTTCACAGTATAATTAATGGATTTGCCTTACCACTGAAGGAGGAACACAAGATTTTCCTGCTGAAGGTGTTGCTGCCCTTGCACAAAGTGAAGTCCCTGAGTGTCTACCATCCCCAGGTAAGGCCAGCTGAGCACAGCTGCCCACCTCTGCAGCGGTCCAGCCATGTCTGAGAGTGCCTCCGTTCCCACAGCACTGTACTGCATCGAAAACGGGCTTCTGGCAGTATTTCAGAGTCTGGGGACAGAGAGTCCTTGTAAGAAAAAACGGTGGGAGATGGCTTAGTTGTATAATCGCTTGCCATCAAGTGTGAGGACCACGGTTGAGACCCCAGAACTCATTTAAATGGCAGAGAGATGTGGCAGCCCACCTGTGCTCCCAACCTCAGACGGTAGAGGCAGAATCCCAGGAGCAAGCTGGCTAGCCATCTAGCAATGTAGCTAGCTCCTGGTTCAGGTGAGAGACATTACCTCAGTGGTACAGGCTGGAAAGCATCAAGGAAAACCCCAGTGTCAGCTTCTCAGCTCCACGGGTATTCATACATGTGGACATTTATGACCACACACATTTATGCACACAAAAAAGAAAATTCAGGGCAATCTCTGGAATGTAGATTGTACAGAAACTTGGGGAGCCAGCTTTGAAAGGAGGCTTCTAACAGTGGTGATCTAAACCTACTGCCTTAGAGACAAAAGCCGATGGCCACAGCCAATGGCGTGCTCTGACACCTTGTAGAGCCAACTGCAAGTCTCAGGGTGTAGTCACGCTGCCACCTTAGTCAGTTGCAGCCTCTGACTCATTTCTGTCTGCTTGCATTGGATCTGCTCTCCCAGAGACAGAACTTAGCTATGCTGGGGCTCGAGGAGGTGGCCACCCTCAGTTGCAGCCCACAATCCCCTGCACGGCTGGGCACAGACCAGGGAGCCATTATGCATTAAGAACACATGGGCAGGGAGCTGGAGAGTTGGCTCAGCACTGACTGCACTTGCAGAGGACCCAGGTTCATTTCCCAGCACCCACAAGGCCGTCTGTAACCCCTGCTCCAGTGAAGCCCTTTCTAGTTGTGCACAAAGTTACCCACACACGTAAACAAAATAACAAAATAGTAACAAAATACTTTATTTCCACACTCACACACACACACACACAGAGCACATGGGGGACGGGGGCTGGAGCCATGGCTTACCAGTTAGGAGCACTGACTGCTTTTCCTAAGGACCCAGGTTCAATTCCCAACACCCAAATAGCAGCTCATAGCTGTCTGCAACTCCAGGATGTGACGCCATCACGGACTTACATGCAGGCAAAGCACCAGTGCACATAAAGTAAAGATTATTTTTTAAGAAAGCGCATGGAAGGGCTGTGGGCATCATAGGACAGGCAGTACTTGCTTGTCATGTGCAAGGTCTCAGCTTCCATCCCCAACAAAGATTTGTATCGAGACGTAGAGCTCATAACTGTAATCCCAGCACTCAGGAGTCCGAGGCAGAAAATCATGAGTTTGAGGCCCGCGTGCACTGTATGTAACAGGACCTCGTTTAAAAATTAAACAAGAGTCCATTCTGACCCGATGCACTGTCCTCCTGTTCGCACATTTTCTGTCTGGCATTGCCAGGTAACAGGTCTGCTTGTCTTGTATCATATCCATCTTGAGCAGTAATAATTCATAAAGGAGCTTGGCGTGGGGGACATCTAATCTCAGCGCCCTGAGACTGAGGCAGGAGGCTGGCAGGAACTTTGGGCTACATATAAATGTTATCTCAAAGGGCAAATAAAGAGAGTGCAGAGATTTCTGGTAGGACTCTGCACTACAACTTTCCAGGTATTACATTACTTGTCTATTCTCATCTTCTAAAGACACACACACACACACACACACACACAACTATAAAATCTGTCACAAAGAGATCGGGGAAGAATTATCCAGTGAGCATCCGTCCCAAAGGTATCTCCCTGAAACTGTCGCTCAGCCACAGCAGGCAGTTTCGCAGGGGAGGGTGGTTGAGGGTCATTCTAGAAGGGAGCTTCCATGCTGATGACATCTGACACTCTCTCCCCTCCCTTTCAGCTGGCGTACTGTGTCGTGCAGTTTTTAGAGAAGGACAGCACCCTCACTGAACCAGTAAGTGCTCGATCTGGACTGTGACCCTCACTGTGTCCCTGTATTTCGCCACATTGCCTCTCAGTCGGCCCTGTCACCTTCAGTGGCAACACTGTCGGAAGCTCGTCCCACTCCTGGGTTGGAGGCTCAGCTCAGCTGTGGTGGTCTGATGACGAGTTCCTTCGCCGCAGTGAAGGTTATGTATAATAAGCTTGCCACCTTGTCTCACACTGTCCCACAGTCCTTGGAACATGGCCCCTGAGCAGCTGTGGCCACCAGCCTGGCCCCGTTGAGCCCTCCACACTGGGCAGCAAGTGCTCTGACTCGGGCACAGGGTTGCAGCAAGAGTAGAAATCCCTTGCACTCTAGAGGAGAGTGGAGATGCTCTGGAAGGTTAATCTAAGTTAGTGTTGTTTTACAATCACTGAACAGCAAATGGAGACTAGACTACTGCCTTTTGGTTTAGATTTCTAATGTGTGTGTCTGTGTGTGTGTGTGTTTTATCTTTATTAAATTTTTAAAAATTCCTTGCACCTCCACACACACACACACACACACAAATCAGTCACTAAATATAGGCATGGTTGGCAACGTCATTCCTGACTAAGGTGAGGCAGTGTAAGCAGCTGAATCCACTTCTAAAGGAGCCTGGGCTGCAGTCCGTAGCCCATGCAGCTCATGCGGTCCTGGCATACAGTTCACGCCACACTCAGTGGCTCAGGAGGCTGAGGTGGACAGGTGACTGTGAGTGTGAGGTCTGCCTGGGAAGAGGAAGAGCTGGCTAGAGCAACACTGGTGACAAAGAGCACTTGTTGCCCTTTAGAGGTTCCCGGCACCCAGGTGGTGACTCACAGCGGGCGGTAGCTGCAGCTCCAGGGCATCAGACACCCTCTCCCACCTCGGCAGGCATTCCCATGCAAGAGCGCACTGGCATGGTCACACAGGTTTCTCCCCACACCTCACAAAGAAAAGAAATCCCACCCGCTCCCACCACCCCTTTTACATTCAGAAGTCAAGAAAGAGAGGCGTGGGAGAAAGCTACACTGAGTTTTCTCCCTCGGGTTTTCTTTGTGTGTGCTTTTCCTATGCTGATGACTGAAGAACTCACCGCTCAGCGCTTGTGTGCCTTAGTCCCTGTTCGCTCGCCTCAGGCGGGATCCTCCCACCCGAAGCATCTCTACCATCTGGGCCCTGTCCCAGCCTGACCCCGGGCCTGCTTAGCCCGGATTGACTCTCTTTCCTCATCTGTGTGAGCAGAGCATGAACTCAGGTGACACTTGTAAAGGTTTCTGCCCCACTGATGCAGTGTAATGACAGATAGGCAGGTCGGTAAGGGGTGAGCTTAACTGCGGGAGACAAGACAGAATGCCGCTGTCCCGTAAACATAGGATGCCAGTCGCAGGCAGGGCTGTGCACAAACAAGCCAGAAGTCCCACACACCCAGTGTGGTGTGTCCACCCCGAGCTGTTGTTTGTAGCTCCTGTTGACAGATGACATCTGCTGACAGATGATAATATGATATCACTGTCCAGCTGCAGAAAGCAGAGCTGATTTTCAATATACTCAAAGCATTTGGACTCTCACCTGGTACATTTCTTCCTTTGAAATTTACATTTTATAAAAATGCAAAGGCCACTGTGTCTGACTTAGAAGTAAGCAATTCGTTTTATGTTTTGGTTGGTTGGTTGGTTTGGTTTTTGAGACAGGGTTTCTCTGTGTAGACCTAGCTGTCCTGGAACTCTCTCTGTAGACAAGGTTGATCTCAAACTCAGAGATTTCTGGTCTCTGCTTCCCAAGTGCTGGGACTAAAGGTGTGCACCTCTGCTGCCAGCTCTGAAGACTTAAGATGGAGGTGTGGACTGGAAAGGAGTATGTGTACTCCGCACACAGGAACCTCACATGCCACCCCAGGGCTCCAGGTTGCCATGTGGATTGCTTTAAATACAAGTCGTGGCAGTTACTGCAATCAGATTCCCACCAATAAAGGACTTATCAGGAAGACTGAGTCCAGCTTGAGGCTTGAGAGGGCAGCAGAGCTGACAGCTGCAGGACCACGTAGCTTAGGCGCTTAGACTTCAGACAGATCAGGACCGAGGGACGAAGGACTCCAGCTGCCTTTCTCCGTTCTTAATCATTGCTTCATCCAGGACTCCACCTCCTGGGCTGATGCCACCAACACAGGGCAGGCCTTCCCTTTAGTTAATCCTCTCAGCAGAGGCTCAGAGGATGAACCCTTGGGTGTGTCTCATTAATGCCTTAGGCGACTCTTAATCCAATCAAACTGACAGTGGAAATTGCCCATCACTGTGTTCCGCTTAAAAGGCTGCCATCTGTAAAGAGCATTTGCTGACCCTGTAATTGATATTTTTCACGGACTCCAAAGTTTCCTGGGCACACTAGGCATAGATACTGTTTTCTTTGTTGCCAGGCTAGAGGCTCATGGGAGATTTTACACAACTGTGTCTCCTTTCATCCGCCTGTCTCCCTCTGCTAATGGGATGACCCACGTGTCTTGGCAGTCACGGCTTTGCCCCTAGGTACACCAGGACAGGCTCGCCAGGACTCAGGGCAGGGTCACTGATGTGTTTCCCCTCTTCCCCGTTCAGGGAGCATGCGCTGAGCCTGGAGCCTGGCGCTGGTGTTGTCTGGCATTAGCACACGCAGGCATGCACACCTTTGGCAGAGTCCTGCCCTTCTCACACGCAGACCGGAAAACTGGGTGCTGCTCACAGTAGCTCAAAGATCAGAAAGAGTCCAGTGTGAACCTGGTTCAGAAACTGGCTTTCCCATCAAGGCAGTCCATATTGGCTGTGCAGCCCCTACATGACTTTAAAAACCCACTGACCGCTGGAGGGCCAGTGTGGGTCAAGAGTAATTCCTGTCTTCCATATTAACCATGGTTCTGATTCAAAGTAGATACTCAAGAAATGCCTGGTTGACTTAATAGTCGGAGGGAAATCATTAAGTGGTAGACTTTAGAAATGTGTTCTCTTAAGACTTTAAAGAGTGTGTTTGTGAAAGTCTTACCAGCCTTGCCTAGCCTAGCACCCCATATGTAGACTAGACAGGCCTCAAACTCACAGAGATCTGCCTAACTCTTCCTCCTAAGGTCTAGGATCAAAGACATACAACACCACGCCCAGCTCAAGATAGTTGTAGATTTTTGTTAGATTCTAAAATTAGGAGGACTTGTAAAATGAAATTTGAAGTTTTATAATAGATAGGTAATAGAAAAAAAAATGTCCAGGAACCTAAATACCCAGAGCACCAAAGCAGAATTATTGTATATGACTATTTCTCAGATACCCGCCCTGCCTTCACCTTTGTAATAACTGGAAGTGACAAGTGAGTGACAAACAGCTCTAAAGGGCAGCACACACTCCTCAACAGTTTTGGTCCCAAAATGGGAGCAGAGATGCTAGCTCTACACCCTGTCACCACTGTCATCTGTGGTGGAGAGGGAGGTGCTGCCAGCAGCCTGGGACTATATGCACGCACCCACACACGCACAGAGTCCATTAGTAATACTGTGAAAAGGCATTTCAGGATGAGTCAGTGACACAAAGACAGTAAGTTTCAGCCGGGCATGGTGGCGCATGCCTTTAATTTCAGCACTTGGGAGGCAGAGGTAGGCGGATTTCTGAGTTCGGAGCCAGCCTGGTCTACAAAGTGAGTTCCAGGACTATACAGAGAAAAAAAAAAAAAAAAAAGACAGTAAGTTTCTCAAACTGAGAGAAATGGACATTTATGCTTTATAGTTAATTGCGGGTGTTGAGAGAGAAAAGTCAGTCACAACTTCAGTTGCTTTAAGAGAAATACACCTATAAATTCATGTGTTTGAATGCTTGGCTCATAGGGAGTGGCACTGTTAGGAGGTGTGGCCTTATTGGAGGAAATGTCACTGTGGAGATGGGCTTTGAAGTGTCAGATACTCAGGCTAATAAACCTAACAGGGCAGTCTCCTGCTGCAGCCTTGGATCAGGTTGTAGAACTCTAAGCTCCTTCTCCAGCACCATGTCTGCATGTGCTGCCGTGCTTCTTGCCTCTGAGACTGTAATTCCACCCCAAGGAAATGTTCTCCTGTATAGGAGTTGCAGTGGTCATGGTATCTCTTCATAGCAATAAACCCTAAGACACCAACCAAGGCAAGGGTTCCAACTTCCCAGGAGAATTGCACTTGCCTCTCTATACAGTACACACACACACACACACACACACACGAGAGAGAGAGAGAGAGAGAGAGAGAGAGAGAGAGAGAGAGAGAGAGAGATTGATTTAGATTCTGTCCTAATTACATTGTTCAAAGGATATAACTTATAACAGTGTTTAAAGATTGTAAAAGTTTAGGTGGGGGAGGTGGCACATATTTCAATTCCAGCATTCAGGAAGCCAACAGAGGCAGGCAGATTTCTTGATTTTGAAACCAGCCAGCCAACCTACATAGTGAGTTCCAGGACAGCAAGGGTTACACAGAGAAACCCTGTCTCAAGAAACCAAATATTTTGTATAATATTTTTTTTTCTTTATCTTGAATTTCTTTCTGTGGGTCATCAAGGTAGCTCAGTGGATAAAGGTTTCGATGCTAAGACTGACAACATGGGTTCAGTTCCTGGGGCCCATGCGGTGAAAGGAGACACCCAGTCTCTGCCAGCTCCTTCTGACGCCACACACATAAACACACAGGAAATAAGTAGGTGTGATAGAAAAGAAAAAAAAAAGAATTTCCTTTACAAGTGAAATCCTAAGGTAGGCTTTATGAAGTTCATTGTATTAAAGAAGAGTGCTGATCCCTCAAATCCAGACCTCAAACCTCCAGACTTCAAGTAGGCATAGTCTGTTGTTAGCTTCCATGTTTGAAGTCTTTAGGCAAAGGAGTGTTCTCTATAGACAGCCTTGGCTTTGTAAGTTCTGTTCAGGTTTCTTAAATCTTCAACCAATGGGAAACTCAAGCTAAGTCCCAAAACGAGGGTTTCCTTTCTCCTGTCTCTTCACGTTTCATCTTTCCATCTCGCCTCACAGACAAGGCCTCACACTGCTTCAGAGAAACAAGTGACTCCTGTGCACAGGTGCGTGCACAGGTGTGTGTGCACAGGTGTGTGAGCAGGCAGGTGTGTGAACAGATGTATGTTTGCAGGTGTGTGCACAGGTTTGTGAGCACAGGTGTGTAAGCAGGGGTGTGAACACAGGTGTGTGAGCAGGGGTGTGTAAGCACAGGTGTGTGAGCAGGGGTGTGTAAGCACAGGTGTATGCACACATGTGCCCTTATGAAGATAGGCCTGCTGGTGCTCATTGCACTTTTTAGAAAATAATGGCTAAACTCTAAAACTGTAGTTCATCTTTGTTGAGCCAAGTCAAGTATCTTGTGCGGGTGTAGTTTGGTAAGATATTTTGAAAGCATAGAGGAGCATCTTCCTAAGTTGCCCAGCAGGCACTCCTTGTAGCTTTCTGACTTAGGCAAAGAGAGTAACGTGCAGTAGCCACAGAGTAGGGAAGCACTGTGAATTTATAATCTGACTCCCTGGGCCTCAGACAAGGTAGCACTGCGCTCAGTGGAAGCTTGGGCTGCCATGTGCTTCCTCCTGACCAAGCACTCTCCAGGACTCATCCTTGGGCTCTGGGTGATCACACAGGGGGGGCATCGGGAACCCCGCTCAGGTCCAACACCTTCAGTGCATGCGGGCTTACATCTGTGAGATTGACAACATGCTTTTGATGTGTTTTAACAAAGTTGTAAACTGTGTGTGACAAGCAGTCAGTTACCTTGAGAGGTGCAGTATGCATTCGTCTGAAGGTTGCTAGCAGTGTCTACACTGGCTGCTTCCACTCTAGAGCACTCCACTGCTCTTCCATCAGAGGGGATGGATCACATTAAAGTATATAAAACTAGACTGTTTTGTTTTGGTTTTGGCTTTTTGTTTGTTTTTCGAGACAGGGTTTCTCTGTGTAGCCCTGGCTGTCCTGGAGCTCACTCTGTAGACCAGGCTAGCCTTGAACTCAGAAATCCGCCTGCCTCTGCCTCCAAAGTGCTGGGATTAAAGGTGTGCGCCACCACTGCCCAGCAAAACTAGACTGCTAATGAGAGAAAAGGCGTGGGGATGATTCTCACCGTTTCCGTCTCACGTGTCTCATGCTTGGCAGTGGGGACGTCATTTTCCTCTAGAGCAGCAGTTCTCAGCCTTCCTGATGCTGCAGCTGTTTTTGCATAGTTCCTGTGGTTGTGGTGACCCCAAACCTTAAACTTTTTCATTGCTACTTCATAACTGTAACTTTGTTACTGCTATGAATTGTAATGTAAATATCTGATATGCAGGAGATCTGATGTGTGACCCCTGTGGGGGTCGTGACCCACAGGTTGAGAACCAGTGCCCTAGGGTGTCTTGGCGTCCTGTGAGATCACTTTGTTTGCTGTTACTGTTTTGTAGGTGGTAATGGCACTTCTCAAATACTGGCCAAAGACTCACAGTCCAAAAGAAGTAATGTTCTTAAATGAATTAGAAGAAATTTTAGATGTAATTGAACCATCAGAGTTTGTGAAGATCATGGAGCCTCTTTTCCGACAGTTAGCCAAATGTGTTTCCAGCCCTCACTTCCAGGTATGTGGGTCCGGGTGCCGGGGGTGGGGGCCAGGTGCTCCTGTCAAAATGACTTTCTCTACATGAAGCTGTTTATGCTCTGGTCCTGCTGTGATCGACTGGTGGAATTCAAATTTTTTTTTATTTAACATATACTTCAGAATTAGATGCTAAAATTTTAACCAGATGGGGTGACTCATTCCTGTAATCCTAGTACTTAGGATGCTAAGGCAGGAGGATTGCTACAAATTGAGACCAGCCTGGGCTATAGAGAGACTCGGTACCCAAAAATAAAGTATAATCTTAGTTCTGGGTAGTTTTACTTCTGGCCCCTATGCTGCTCACTGAAACCACTCTTCTCAGCCACTGTGATTGACAGCATTGTCCCTGCAAAGCTCTGCATTCAGGTGATGTGCTGTTACGTTCATAGGACCCTAATTTCTCATAATTGAGTTATCCAAATCAATGAATACCTCAACAATTAAAAACCTTTAACTCTGAAAATCTCTCTCTTCATAAGGTGCTTCCTTTCTGACATATAAAGTTGTATCTCTTTACATCTTTAAAAAGTTAAGGGCTGGAGAGATGGCTCAGCAGTTAAGAGCACTGACTGCTCTTCCAGAGGTCCTGAGTTCAAATCCCAGCAACCACATGGTGGCTCACAACCACCCAGAATGAGATCTGATGCCCTCTTCTGGTGCATCTGAAGACAGCTACAGTGTAACTAGTTATAATAATAAATAACTCTTTTAAAAAAAAAAAGTTACTATTTCTCCCTGGCAGTAGAGGGCAATATGCCTTTAATTCCAGCATTTAGAATATTTCTGAATATTTTTTTTAATTTTTATTTTTTTTACTACTAAAATCCAGTTTGGAAAGCTAGTGTCCATTACCCACTTTCTACTCTCAAGTTCTCTGAGCTGCCTTGGCTGTGTCTCCTTCCAGGGACACCTTCTGCTGTGTCCAGCTGATGTGATGGTCAGCAGAACTTTGTGGCCCTGGAAGCGATGACTGCTTAGCCACCATGAAACTAGCTGAGCAACCCAGGACTGCGTGAAGAGACCAGCAGTCCCGAGAGACTGCTCTCAGTGTCGAGGCCCTCCCATGCAAAGCCTTTCCAGAGTTATGAAGGAAGCCATGGGACCAGCAGCAGACCTAAAACAAGGAAGCCTGACAGCTCTGCTGGGGACAAGGCTGGGTTTGCTTCTGCTGAGAAGGAACCCCTGGACAGGCTTCCCACTGCATTCATTATAGCCCTGGGAAGCCTGAGCTGTTGTTATTTTAAACATCCATGGGCAATTTACTAGAACCGGAAGATTGTGTTTCCAAAACATAGGGAGTGAGCAGTTTTCACCAAGGAGCATCGTTTAAAACTCTGTGTATCCCCTCATCCCCACTCTGGGTACCAGCCAGGACGCAGGTGTGAGAGCCCCTGGAAGAGAGAGAGAGAGACCCCAAGAGTATGTGAGAACCTGACCCTCCCCAGAGATAGAAAAGAATGCCTACAGACATGGAAACCTATTTTATCTAAGGGTGGGGTGGGGTGAGAGTTTAATTAGAATTTCTCTGCATGGGAGATTAATACTTCTCTCAGAAACCATTAACTATCGAACAAAAACTAGTCAAAACCAAGCATGAGACACCTTCCTTCAAGTTATTGGGGGGGGGGGAGCCCTCCCATGTTGGTTTGAACAAGAGTGGATTTCCAACACCTCGCCTGCCTGCCTGCCTGCCTGCTGCCTGCTGCCTGCTGCCTGCTGCCTGCCGCCGTGCTCCCTGCCTTAATCACCATGCACTCTAACTTTCAGTTGCTTCACTGTGTAAGCTGCCTTGGATGTGGTGTCTCTTCACAGCAACAGACGACTTAGTTGCCGACTGGAATGTGGGGCTAAGACCCTTTTGCTGGTGACACCATGCACTCTGGTCACAGGACTTAGAGAAATCAAGCTGGTACTGGCTGGAAGCTTCTTGATTGCCAGTTTCCATAGTGTTGCAAGGTGCTAGGGAGGCTCCAGTAACTACTCCCCAGGGAGGTACACCCAGTGGAACCGTACAGTAAGGGCGTGAACGTCTGGAGGGATAACCTACAGCTATCTAACTGGATTGAAAGCCTGCCTGATAAGAAGGATCTCACGGTAACCCTGTGCGGGAACCAGCGGCCCAGCGTTCATAGGCCCTGGGGAGAACCTACTGCCATCAGTTTGCTAAACGGATTAACGGATTAACGGGCTTCCAAACGCTGACTCTGCACCCTTAGCTTAGTGCTGCTCACACCCCTATCAGAGAGCCTGCTTTGTAGAGTGGACAGAGGCTAACACAAAACCATAGATGACCCAAGTGCAGAGTAAGTGACTAGAGTGTTGGCCTTCACATCCCTGCCCTACTGTCTTCCTCCAAGGCTCAGGGAAGCCCCAGAAGAGACAGGGTTGTAGGAGCCAGAAGTCGGGGGGGGGGGGGGGGGCGGGGGCAGCTGTGGAGCTGTGTATTCTGGACACAACAGTTGTGGCTGCTACACAAGACCATTCTAGCCAGTGTTCCAGGATGGGTGCATGGCTCACAAAGGCCTACTTCTAGGTGAAAAGTTCGACACTCAACAGTTGCTGGAAGAAGCCTTTGGTTGGGTTTTTTGGGTTGTTTTTTTTTTTTTTTTTTTAAGATTGATTTATTATTATATCTAAGTACACTGTAGCTCTCTTCAGATGCACCAGAAGAGGGCGTCAGATCTCATTAAGGATGGTTGTGGTTGCTGAGATTTGAACTCGGGACCTTCGGAAGAACAGTCGGTGCTTTTAACCACTGAGCCGTCTCTCCAGCCCCGGTTTGGGTTTTTTGAGATGGGGTTTCTCTGTGTGGTCTTGACTGTCCTGGAACTTGCTTTGTAGCCCAAACTGACCTCGTGTCATGATCCTCCTGCCTCAGATTCAGAGTGCTAAGATTACTGGTGTGTGCTACTATGTGTCAAATTTGATAAAATTTCATGTGGAAGAACAAGCCCAGGTAGGAAGGACGCCTGCAAGGCATTGACCGTGTTTTCCGGGGAAGCAAAGGCGAGTGAGCCAGGCCTGCTCTCCCCGCCTGTGCACACTGTGCCTTTCCCCATGAGCCAAGGGTAGAGTGTACAGGGACAGCCAAGGTCTCCCCAGAGAAGCAGAGGCACCTCTGACAGGGATTGTGACTAAAGGATTCTAAACCTTGGAAACCAGCCCAGCACAGGTCATCCACCGCCGAGACTCTTCACTCTTTCCTGTAGGGGCCTCCCCGATAAGTCCAGTCCCCATTGACTCGGATCAGTTCTAAAACCTTCCAGAAATATGTGGCCAGCTCTTTCTTAATATTTAGATGTTTTCCCTGTGCCTTTTCTGTTTTAAATTTTCTCACTCCCTGGCCATCTTGGTCGCTTCTCTTCTGGAAGTTGTCCTGCGCCTAAGGCAAGGCCATGGTGGCTGCGGAGGAGACAGCATCTGAGGTGTCAGTCACCTCTCAACTCCAAGTTGTTGTGAAAGTGCAAAGGGCCCAGCCTAGTGGATCAGCAGATAGGCACCTGCTGCCAATCCTGACAGTCCACACACGCATGAAACAAACTATGTATGTTTTAGAAAGATAAGTCAAAAGTGTACATGGGTACTACGTGTGCTGGTGCAAGCTGACTCTGAAGGCGAGCAGACAGGACAGAGTGAAGTTGTTTATCCTCACGAGGGGCCCAACGCTGAAGAGATCTGAATGGAATACCATGCTACATTGGTCAGAACCAGCGCCTGCCAGTACGGCGGCAGGCAGCACGGCTGAACTGGGGCAAGCATGCAGGAGTGCTGAGTGCTCAGGTTGTCGCCGAGCGTGACATTAATCAGCTGAGAGAACAGTTAATCCCAGAACTGAGGCAGAAGGATCACAAACTCTAGGCCAGGCTGGCTACTGTTCTCAAGAAAAACAAAACTGTGTTAAAAACTAAAACACTTTGTAATTTGAGCCTTCAGTTCAAGCACCCTGTCTCCTGTTTTCTTACCAGGGTTGAAACAACCCTCGTAATATCCAAAAATATTTATGGATACCTAAATGTTCTCTCTGGACTCTGAGTTCAAGGTCTGCCTGGGCGACGTTTTGAGTTCCAGGCCAGCTATGGCAGCACAGTAAGACCCTGGCTCAAAACAGAAAGGAGTGAAAAAAGACGACATGACGTTTGCCGAGCAAGCCTGGGTGGCCTGACCTCGGGATGCAGAACCCGCGTGAGGTTGGGAGGAGAGAACCGAATCAGTTGACCTTTAACCTCTATGCACATCATAGCACATGCTCACATCCGTGTACACAGGATAAATTAAAATTCAGGGCCAGCACAGTGGCTCAGCGGGTGAAGGCACTCGCCACCAAACCTGACAGTGAGTTGGATCCCTAGGACCCATAGCGAAAGGAGAGAGCCAGCTCTCATGCTGCCCTCGCTCGGGGCTGCGAGGGTTTGCCCCACCACAGCATAGACACAGAATAAAGAGATCTCCTAAAAAATTACAGGTAAGGAATTGGCCAGGCATAATTGCACATGCCTGTAGCTCCCATACTTCGGGGGCAGAGACAGGAAGATTATCAATTGTACATTGACTTAAACTACATAGGTTTTTTAAAAAAAAAAAAAAAAGCAAAAATGAAAGCAAAGAAAGTCTTGAACTCTTAAGCAAAAATTACCTGTCATTCATGGTGGTGCTCACCCTTACTTAGTCCCAGTGCGTGGAAGGCTCTGGTGGGTGAGAGACTCGGTGTGAGCAGTAGTAAGGCATCCTAAAACTGCGTGCGTGTGTGTGTGTGTGTGTGTGTGTGTGTGTGTGTGATAGGCATGGGTGGAGACAAGTGTATACTGCAGGATGTGTGTGTGGAGGAGTTGGCTGTCTTCGACCGTGTGGGTCCCAGGCATCAAACTAAGGTCATTAGGCTTGGTCACAAGCACCTGCACCTCGAGCCATCTCCATAGCCCTTTTTAAAAAAGAAAAAGCAAAGACAGATGTACGCTGTATTTCTGTCTGTGTTCTTTTACCCATTTGCAAAGCTTACCTCTCCTCACTTTCTCTGAAGAGCTGCTAATCCTGGCTCCTGAACCCTCCACCGCCAGCTCCTTCCTCACCCACTCACTCAAGGCTTCCGGTGGCAGTCTTGCTCAGCTCTGAAGCTCTGCAGGTGGCCACTACGCCACATGCTGGCTGTGCTTAGGGACTACTGTACTGGGACAGGACTGACCACGCTCCCTTCTGTATGTTTGTGAACTGACGGTTCTTCAGGCCGTACCTGTGTGTGCCCATTGACTAAAGGACAACAGTCAGGGCAGAGGCGTGGGCAGCTGCAGATTTGGCTGGGGGGGGGGGGGCTGTGAGTGCTTTTCCTGGCTTTTCACCTTTCTGCATTGGGAACATGGGACTAATCGAAAGGAGTCCTAGCTCTACAGTTCACCCAAAGCAAGGGCCGGCTCACAGGCCCCAAGATGTGGCTCTGCGATCTTGGAAACTCCTGACCCTCTTGCTGTCCTTGCTCTCAGCATCTCTCACACGGGGTCTGCCTCTGATACAGCCTCCATGCTTACAGACAACCCTCTTGCCCAAACATCATTTGTCATTTCTAGAAAATCAGTTATCGTCTCCGTTTTCTACTTCCAGCCAAGCTCCGCCTGTGTCCACACTAAGTGGATGGTGCGCACACAAGAAACCTCCTTCAGATAGGGCAAGCAGGAGTGAGTGGGGAGGGACGCCGCTGCAGAGAGGTGGCCCGTCAGTGTGTTCATTGCACAAACCTGAGGACCTGAGTGAGTGAGTGTGCATCACCTGGCCACACCTGTAAGCCAGCACTCAGGAGTCAGAGACAGGAGAGTCCCTGCCAGCCAGTCAAGTTCCATGAGAAGCCCTGTCTTGAAAGCTAAGATGTTAAGCCATTTAGGAGGACGCGAAGTGTCAACCTCTGGCCTCCTCATGTGTGTGTTCATTTACACATGCATACACCACTGCCTGGTGCATCCATGCACACGCGCATCTCTTTCACCGAGTGTCAGCATCCAGCCTGGGGTCTCACGAATGTTTATTGAATAAATGGAGAAGCGAATGCCAGCGTGTCCTCTTGATACCTAAGTTCTCATTTTGCCTCTTCATTGACTGCTCTTCAGTGTCACAACCTAGACTGTTAGAATTGACGGCATTGGTGATAATTGTGTGATCCAGTATAACTTGCTGTATTCACAGGTCTCGCAGTGGGAGTGTTTGCCTTGTACCTCTGTACGGGTCACCAACACCTGTGCACCCCTGTCTTGCAGGTGGCCGAGCGGGCGCTCTATTACTGGAACAACGAGTACATCATGAGTTTAATCAGTGACAACGCAGCGAAGATTCTGCCCATCATGTTTCCGTCCTTATACCGCAACTCAAAGACCCACTGGAACAAGTAGGAACTGGAGGACGCTAGCTCCTGGTCACCTTTAAATAGTGCATGCCTTGCTGTGACTGCGGTTATGCCTCAGCTTTTTAGATGAACAGCCGTTTCTTTGTGACTTTTGTTGTTTTGTTTGGGGTGGTGGTGTTTGGTTTGATACGTAGTTTCTCTGTGTAGCCCTGGCTGTCCTGGAACTCACTCTGCAGACCAGGCTGGCCTCGAACTCAGAGATCCGCCTGCCTCTGCCTCCTCAGTGCTGGGGTTACAGGTGTGGGACTGCCACACCCAGCTCATTATGAGTTTTTCAGTTAAGCCTCAGTGTGGATTGTCCCTGTGACCTCTGTGGTTGTTTTGTCTCCTCAACCCCATTTCACGCCAGCTTAGGGCCTGTGTCTGAGCACCTTCCAGGCCGCTCGTGGAGCCTCAAAGGTCACTGCAGAGTTCATCGGACTCAGTCCTGCAGGAACGCAATCCTTAGGTGGCCCTTCAAGTCCCATGACATATCAGAGGAGTCCATCACTAAACTCGATGGCCACCCTACTGTGGGCACTACCTAGAGTGTGAAAGAGAAGAACGGGTGTCTTAAATGGCCTGAGGACTGTCCCCCCTCCTTTCATTTCACTTCAGAGGAAAAGGAAGTCAGTTCACCCATGGAGAGCTCTCTGACACCCTGCAAGGAACTCCCCATGGGTGCCAGATGGGTTGAAAGCTGAGCTTGTACTCCGCTTTAGCCAAATGTGGATGCCATTGCATCCCTCTCCTCCGAGGAGCATCCGAAGCAGTCTCTGTCACTGCCTCCTGAGTAACTTACTCAGAGTTCTTCTCAGGACTCCACGTTTTCTATTCTGTCTTCAGGCAAAGTGGCTTTGCCTGCTGTTAGCTAGGAAGGTGGACTTCCTGGCCTGACAGGTGCCTAGAAGCCCTGACTGGAGAAACAACTGAATCAGAACTAGCAACTTGTATTAGAGCCAAGTGAGCTTATTGTGGGGAGGTAGGACCTCAGAAGTAAGGGAGACAGGGGCTCAAGAGGAGGGAGGGAGGTGTGACAGGAGGCAGGGAACGATGAAGAGGACCCGGTGTGGGCGTCTCACTCTGGCATTTGCTCTGCAGGACAATACACGGCTTGATATACAACGCCCTGAAACTCTTCATGGAGATGAACCAAAAACTCTTCGATGACTGCACTCAGCAGTTCAAAGCAGAGAAACTCAAGTAAGTGGCTCCTCGCCCAGCTTCCTGAGTATTGCGCAGCCTCTGTCTGTCCTGCAGAGTTACTCTAACTTTGAGCTTGTAAAACAACCCTGCTCTGCTCTGGCTTAGGAAACCCGTCACCAAAAGGCATGTGTCTGAAGCCAGGGTCCTTGCCCTTCCACTGCCCAAGTCGCCTTTATCTTTTTCAGAGGCTGTGTCTCCCCTGAAGCTGTGCTCTGTCCCTAGGCTGGGTGCATAGTCATGTGATTCATTAGTTATGAAAGGTCACTCTGGGGGCTGGCAAGATGGTTCAGTGGGTACAAGTCTGATGACCTGAGCTAGATCCTGTGTAAAAATGGATGGGAAGAAGAGACTCCACAGAGCTGTCCTCACCCTCCTCAGAGCTGTTCTCTGCCCTCATGCCATCTCACAGCCAGAAAATAAGAATACAGTTTATAGCCGGGCGTGGTGGCGCACGCCTTTAATCCCAGCACTTGGGAGGCAGAGGCAGGCAGATCTATGAGTTCGAGGCCAGCCTGGTCTACAGAGTGAGTTCCAGGACAGCCAGGGCCACACAGAGAGACCCTGTCTCAAAAACCAAAAAAGGAAGAAAAAAAAAAACTTACTTAAGTAAGTCACTTATTAGACCAGGCATAGCAACACAAGTCCATAACCCCAACTCCAGAGGCTGAGGCAGGAGGATTGCTACAGATTCAAAGCCAGGCTTGGGTATATAGTGAGACCCTATCTATTTAAAGAAAAAGGAAACAAAGAAGGAAAAAACCCTACTCTTCCTAACCCAGTGTGAACCATTGGCAGATTTTATTTTTAACTAGCCACTTAAAAGTGGTTATGGTGGACGAACTATAGGATGTGTGTTTAGCTACCACCATTTCCCCAATTTTTAGATGCTCTGTTAGTTGTGACTGCATGTCAAGCTCTGTTTTGGTTCCTGGTAATACAGCAATGGTTGTAACAAAAGTCCTTGGCATAACAGGGCAGGTGGCGTACCCTGGGTAAAGTACAGAAGGCGTGTCTTCAATGCACAGGGTGGCAGAGCCACAGGGAGCCACGCCAGACCAGGGCACAGCCCCCGGAGCAGAGTTAGTGTGATAGAAGTCTCTAAGAAGCCACCTCTCCCATGGTGCCTCCTCCACTCCTAGAGAGTGATGGTGTTTCAGAAGTTGCCTGTGGTAGTACATTTTGAGGGTTTAAAAAAAAATAATAATGAATGAAAAAAATCAGTGCATCTAATGATGGAATTAGAAGCAACCCTGGTTCCCCTTGGAATACTGTCACCTCGGGGTACCAGCTCTGGCCTCCTTGGCTCCTCTGCAGACTTGTCTGCACAGTGGGTATAGACTGTAGCAGGCAGGCAGCCAAGCTGGGAACATTGGACCAACTTGGAGGGGATGGGGGAGGGAGGGCTATGTTTAAAGTCTTGTTAAATTTTTAATTTTTAGGTGTCTTTAGTCTCACTCTTGGCTAGTTTTTAGGTTTCTTTTCACGTTACACGTGTTGAGAGCCGTGGTGTGAGACGTGAGGAGGACCAGAGAGCACAGGAAAACGTGACTGTGGCACGGGTGTCCCCCTGCTTTCGCCCCCTAACCTGCCTGCGTGCGACTCTTCTCTAATACAAGTGATGTTTTCTTGTTTTTCAGAGAGAAGCTAAAAATGAAAGAGCGAGAAGAAGCATGGGTTAAAATAGAAAATCTAGCCAAAGCGAATCCCCAGGTACTAAAAAAGAGAGTAACTCGGGAGTGTTGAGGCTTTGCGTGAATGTCTGAGATAGGGCCTGGCTCCACCCCAGGAAGGGAGGCCAACGTCACTAACACTGTATGTGCAAATGTCCGCAATAAAACACTTTCCAACTTTGTAACTTCCTCTTGTATAAGTACTTATTTGCCACACGTAACTTTTACCACAGAATCGATTTTTTTCTCTTCTTTTTAAAAGTAAGATGTGATGTGGTAAAGAGAACACCAGGATGTAACCTCTAAGATTGTAATGTCCTTTCTTGCTCGAATGTCATAGATGCTGTCACTTGAACCGTGTTCCTCCGTTTTATTCTCATACATGAGAGGGATGGGGGGGAGGCAGATGAAGAATGCTGAAAACTAACTGAATTCTGCCCTGCTCACACTAACTGTTCCTCTACCCTAGCCGATGCAGTGTGCTCCCGCAAGGCGAAGCCAGGCAGATGGTCCTGTCTGTCAGAGCTGCAGGTGACTCAGCAGCCTCTGTCCAGGGTTGGCTTTTAGGCTGGCAGAGCCTGGGACAGCTTTGCAGCCATAGCTCTTTGGTGTTGCCTCCGCTGGTCCGAATGATCAGTTATTGGGGTGTTGCCTCTGCTGGTCCGAATGATCAGTTATTGGGGTGTTGCCTCTGCTGCTCCGAATGATCAATGTTACTGGGTGTTTCTTTTCTCCTTGTTGCGTGTGTCTGATTATAACAGCCACTTGATGAAATGTCTGACCTTCTCCACACTAAGATCTCTCAGGCTTCTCTCAGCTCTCCAGGGAAGAAAATATCTTACTAAACAGTGTATTTCTTTTTGGTTGAGAAGTGTGTATTAAGTGTGTACATAAATTATTATGTAAGTTGGATGTGGGTTTTTTTAATCTTTGTCATTTAATAAAAACAATATATGAAGATATCAGTGTGTATTTTCCTATGAGACAGCATTCTAGCCTGCATCCCTTTGAAGAAAGGATACTTAATGACAGTCTGTTGCGGATCTGCGGTTCCACCTAAAACAAGTAGCTCACATTTCCCTGGCAGCACTTTACATGCTATAGAGAAGTTCTTCTAAGGCTTGTAGCTTAATTACAGAGATCTGCACGTATGGACAGGGCTTATGTGGAGAGTGGGCAGAAGCACCGGCAGTTGTTTTAAAACTCGGCAAAAGCCTGTGTGGGCAGGGTTAGGTGACTCAGCCTTGCTGGCATTGCACTGGTGGCCTTGCTTTGTTTGGAACTTTGTTTGTTTGTTTGTTTGTTTGTTTTTAATCTGGCCGGTGGAGAGCCTTGGAAGGCTTGCTTTGCCTAGAAAATGGAAATACTCTGTTGAAAACTGCACAGAGCTCCCACTTACAAATGAAGAGCGTTACGGGGTCAGCACTGGGGTCGCCACTGCCTTGCAACAAAGCTTTCTGGTTTATCCCTTTTGATCGCTCTTACAACCTGTTGATGATGGCTGTGGTGGGTTTGGCATTGGAGCTTTGGTGACCTTCATTCCCACTGTCCTCACCGCCCCCCCCCCCCATCACTGTGTGAACCATCTGTGACAGTCAAGAGTCTCGTCCACATGCCCCATGACACGCTGTCTCTAAAATGGAAAATACTTCATGTGATAAGACTTCAGAGCTGGAAATACACCTTAGAACTCATTCTCTTGAGAGAAAAAGCCTTCTCTAGTTTCTACTTAGTACTTGGCATTACATGACTCAGTGTGGCGGTAGTTATCTGAGGTTTTAAGGGGTCTCCAGATCATGTCAGCCTTGGTGAGAGTGCGCATGCACTTCACTATCCAGAGGAAGGTTACCAGTGATTCACTGTGCTCACTAGTGTCTAAGGAGATGTGTTCCCAGAGCAAGTCTCATTTTTACAGTCCAAGCAAGTGTCTTCATCTGCTCAGAGCGAATGGAGGAAGGATCAGGAAGTTGGTAGAAGGCATGTTTTGGCAGTTATAGCCACTTTCCTGGGTTTCCATGCCACGTGATTTGTGTGGAAATCTAAAGCACTGGTTATATCCAGCACGTATCTGTTTCTCCTAACCCACTAAACTGACTCTAGGGCATCTAACTGCGTGCGTGCGTGCGTGTGTGCGTGCGTGTATGCACAGGTTTCTCTCTGTCTCTGTCCATCTCTATCCATCTCTGTCTCTCTCTCTCTCTCTGTCTCACACACACACACACACACACACACACACACACACACACACACACACACACCCTGCTGTCCCCTGGGATATTGTGTGAGTGAAAAACAATTCTCTGAGGTACAGGTGTACCTGGGCTGTGGTGGGGATGAAGCCCCAGGTCCACACCTCATGTGGAGACCTGTACACTCTTGCCCTCCTATGAGCTGCTGCCTGTTGAAAGGCCGTGCCAGCTGGAAGTTCATCTGCCATGAGGCAGCACAGCCCGTGGGCATGGGGTCCTTTCCACTTGTGTACAGCTGTGTGGAAACTCTGGCTTTATCCCGGAGTCCTAAGATGGCACATTTGCTTTAGAACAACACAGCAGACCTTCATTCCTCTCTGTCCCTCCCCACGTGACTTTGAGGACAAGGTGCTGTGTATCCTGAAGCAACAGTGGAGATTTCTGGCCGAATTGGATTTCGGAAGGAGGTGTGGCTCATGTCTGTAGGGAGGGTCAGAAAGAAATGGCACTGAGATGAGGCGAGGACCAGTGAGAGTACAGAGGGAGGCCTGACCCGACAGCTGTCACTCAGTTTGCATTTGAGGCAATGGCCCAAGACCCAGGTGGGTTAGAAAATACCAGAGAGACTCAGGGCTGGCCCTGCAGTAGCTGTGGTAACACTGGAGAGAGGGCAGACACTGTCTGTCTACCTTTATCCCTCCACATGTATGGAAGGCGCAGAGTGACCCAGGCAGACTTGCAGTTTAGAAAGCTCTTCAGTTATGTCAACAGCAGCATGGTGTGCTGGAAAGGCCAGGCGCACGGGGAGCTGACCCTTGGGACATGTGGGAAGAGGCTGCCGAGATAGCAGGTAGTGCCAGGTTACAGCCAGTACCCAGCCTGGAGGGTAAGGCGAGCAGAACACGTGGTTAGTGACCAGGAAGCGGCTTGTTAAAGAACTAAGAACAGGAACCAGACGAGGCTGAGCGGAGGAGCTGCTGGCCAGGAGGGGTAAGTCTAAACACAAGACTCTGCTTCCCCTCCAGGCTTGGGGCTTCCTGGCAGCACCTATATGACAAGGGAAGAACTGGGCATGACCCCCAAGCTGTAGCAGACACTCTGTCCCTCCCTGACCTCACACACAAAGAGGGAGCAGGAGCTGTGGCTTTGTCCCTCTGCTCACAAAGCCTGAAGTCAGTGGTTCAAGCAGGTGGAAGGCTACCTGCCGTTACACCCTGCCTGATGCACCCAGATCATAGGGAACAGAGAGCACAACGGAGAGGTTAGGGAAGCTGAGCACAGGGTCCCAAGACCCAGCAGGCCTGACACCAGGGCCTCGTTAGAGGGATCCTAGCAGTAGACCAGGCTGCCTTAGGTGGCCTTAGGCTATTGGGCTATGTTGAAAGGTTTACGGTCTTAGGAAAATACTGGGGACATGGAATGAAGGGAAGAATTTGTGGGCAGCTACCCCAAGGTGGATGTGAAGGAGGGTGACAGCTTCTGCTATGGACAGTCCCCCTTGAGTGTTTTGGCCCAGAGATACAAAGGGCTATAAGCTGGCTATCTAGAGATGAACTCAAGAGGACGTAGAAGTGATCATGGGGCCGGCTAGCAGAGGGTCAGTCCCACAGTCCAGACTGCAGGAGGGTGAGTCCCTTTCTAGCAGCCTACAGGCAGCAGCCCACGGGCTTCATCAGCGGGCAAGCAGGCAAGCGTGTCTCCCACTACGTGGCTTTTTGTAGAAGAGGGACTCAGAGAAGTTCAGTGGGCCAGCAGCCCATGCAGGATGAGGGCCCTGAGTGCAGACCCAGCTCCTAACGGACAGTGACTCCATACTTTGCATTGCAGTATGCAGTGTATAGTCAAGCCAGCGCCGTGAGCATTCCGGTCGCAATGGAGACAGATGGGCCTCAGTTTGAAGATGTGCAGATGCTGAAAAAGACAGTGAGCGACGAGGCTCGTCAGGTAAAAGGTGCATTGAGCACAGCAGGGCAAAGCCCGCTACAGATGTGCTTGACGGGTCCGTCACGTTCCGCTGAGCCATCGGATTGCTAGGAAAGTTCTTAGCAATTAAGTGTGTGCCCGAAGTTTGTTGCTTTACTTATCTTAGCAACAGAAACCCAACTCCTAGCTGTTGTACGTTAGCTTGAGCAAGAGCAAAGCTTTGCAATAGCATCTCACCCTTCACTTTCCCCTTGCAGCCCTCTCGCTCCTGCTGTGATCCACAGACGCTTTCCCTTAGTTCTTCATAGCAGGTGCTATGCCCCGTACCTCCCAGGATACCCAAGGTGGGAAGTTTGGCTTCCTTCAGGGCCCAGGGGCCCAATGGCAGGCCAGGGCTGTGCCAGCAACAGTTCCAATAACACTGCACTCAGTGCAACGGTTGAGAGCATTTATAACCAGAGATCTCTTTCTACCAAATTGAGAAAATACACAGGAAGGTTTAAAGACGGTGATCCGCTGAGCTCCTTGGTGTCCCTCTGGGCATGCTCCCTGTTCCGAGCACGTGTAAGCAACGCCCTGAATGGACCTGGAGATGATGGCCATTCTGACTCGTAGCCTTTAGCCCCCTTTGACCAATGCCAGAGTCCCTAGACATTAGTACTCAGATTCTAGGATGTGGACGGGGATCCCTTATTGCTGCCTTCTGCCCGTGGCGTCCTGTGGAGCTCAGTTAAACACACAGAAGGATTCTCTAATCTATTTGTTTGAATCAGATAACCCATCACCTGACTAAAACAGGACGGAGCATTACCAAGAGCGGGCACTCTAGCCAGCTGAGCCTCCCCCCAGCCACACCTGCAGAATGTCTGCAGAACCAGAACCTTCTGAACTGGGCTGTGGTCCCAGTATAGCACACAGAAGCACTCCAAGGCCTGGAATGAAGAGAGGCTGCATCTCTTCGTAATTGCTGCCGACAGTGCTCTGGACGGCCGTGTCTCGTGTGTAAATAACATAAGCAGGGATGATGGTGGCTGTTTCTTTTCCCCATTGCAGCATGGTTGTCTGATTTGGAGTCCTAGACTGCCTGTCAGAGTGCAGAGCAAGGAAGGCCCAGCCCCTGAACTTGCCATGTTCATCCTCAGGCCCTCCGTTTAAATGGAATGTTGTTTAAATGGATAAATGAGTGCACTAGAAGTGCAATGGAGAAGCTCAGTGGCCACCTACTAACCTACTGACCTACTGACCTACTGACTTACTGTCAGCAATTAGTTGAACTCCACACTTTGCTCCTAATGTTTTTTTCTTTGCAATGACTCGAGCTCATCTGGGCGTGGCTACTCAGGCCTGTAATCCCAGAGCTCCAGAAGCCGCAGCAGGAGAATTGTGAGCTGATGGCCATTCTGGGCCACACAGTGAGACCCTCCTGGAAAAAAGTAAGGAAGAAAGAGGCAGCCAGTGGGAGAGAGGGATAGACAAGAAGGGAAACCCATGTGTTTTCCTGTGTTCTAACCAGGCAGTTTTCCTCCACGATTTCTTTGTGACTTTAACAGGAATTAAGGTCATCTTTTTTTATTCCCCCCTCCCCCGCATTCCTTGACTGAGGGGAAGCCTCCTACCTGCGAATTTGTGACCTTTTACTCAATTTTAAGACACTCGGGCCATAGAAAATTTAGAAGTTGAAGACTTGTGAGGCATTTACCACACACTGAGTATTTGAAGGTTCAAAGGAATTTTTCCTTTGCTGCATCCTTCAGCTTTGGTCACTACTCGCCATAACTTTCGCCCTGTGCTTTACAAGGTCAGCAATTGGAACAAGAACACAAACCAAAGTCACCTTACACCTTTAAAATGCTTCAAAAAGCAGGCTTTGGTGTTGGAGGGCTCTGGAGCCAAGGGGCCTCCCAGCTGTTGTTCACCCACCGTGGGCGACAGGTCCCTTTCTAAGCAGCCTTGGCAGGGTTGCCATGAGAGGCTCCCATGACACATCTGCTCTCTGTCTGTGTGACTCTCGAGATGACATCAGCTGGTTAAAGTTTCTGTAATTGACATTACTAAGTTGTCAGCCGTGCACCTTGAGAGCTCTGTGGCTGGAGCCTGTATGGAGGCAGGAGATGCCTGGCACTGGGAAGTCAGTTCTTCCCAGAGTAACTTATCCATTAGAATCCAGCAGGCTTTTTCTCCCTTAAAGTGGCAAGCCTGGGATATAGCTCAGTTGCTAGAGTGCTTGCCTAGTGTGCGGGAAGACCTGACTATCCCAGCCCAGCATAAGCCCTGCGTGCTGATGCCCTCCTGAAGCCTCAGTGCTGATTTCAGGTGAAGGCAGGAAAACCAAGACGTCAAGGTCATCTCTGCCTATATAGCAAGTTCAGAGGTCACCCCGGGCTCAAAAACCAAGCGATTCTGAAGTTCTATGGAGTGGAGACAGAGCAGGAGGTCCTAAGTTTAAAACCAGCTAGACTACCTAGTAACGATTAGCCTGTTTTTGAAAAAGAAGAAGAAACTAAAATACCTGTCTGAAAAGAAAAGAAGAAGAAGAGGGGGAAACAGAAATGAGTTGCTGAGGAAACACAGAGGACCTAGAATAATTGAAACATCTGAAAAAGATAACACTGCTCAGTGTCCAGTGCCTGTGGGTTAAACCACTGAGCCAGTGCGCAGCTGAGTCTCACTGTCTAGATGGAGGTGTTTCTGAGCTGTAGGCTCATAGGTAATGTCTGAAGTGATAAACTCCTCTTTGCTTGAGAACATTTGGAATTGGGCTCCTGATATTCTTGGTTGTATGACAGCAGAACATACCAAGCCCCAGATGCGGTGGCCCAGGCCTGTGGTCCTGGCATTCTGGAAGCTGAGGCAGGATTGTGCACGTGTAAGGCTAGCCCAGTCTACCCAGCAAGACCCCAGCTCGAAAAGCAAATAAAGCTATAGCTAAAAAACTACGGTCTGGGCTTTGGCGGCGTGAACACTTTCTGTGGCCCTCAGACAGGACAGGACAGGTCAGGACAGATTGGGAGGTCCTGCTGGGACCTGGGGACAAGAGACTAATGCCAAGAAAGGATCTGGGTTGATGCAGCGGGGGAGGGGTAGAGAGATTCAGTAGCATATTTGCCCGTTAGAACCACTGTTTGGATTCCGTTTGTGGAACTTGTGTAACCCTGTATGGAATACCCTCCCCACCCCACCCCCAAAAAGTGTGTGAGTCCCCTGTGACTGACGGTGATAACAGAGCCGTTTGAAACGTTTACACTTTTCATTTTTAACAGTTGGTCGGGAGAAAAGCCATGACAGCCACGCAAGTCAGGAAGGTGTAGAGACGGACTGGGCAGCTCAGGTACTCCTTGGAGAATGCATAGAGTATGCTTACGGCTTTGTATCTACAAAGCGTGCTGGGGTCCCATGGCGAACATGAAGTATTTTCCCTCGTCTCCATGATATCACAGCGTGTGATGGGCAAGACAGCTAAAGTAGTGTTGATCGGTTCAGCCTCCAATTAAGTTCTAAAGTTTGAACTCAGTGCCTTTTCAAGTGAAGGAGGCACGAGCCATTGTGCACCAGACCTTGTCCCCTGTAGGACCTCTGGCACTGGCTGTTTGCACCAGAGCGCCTAGGCTCCTGTGTCTCACACAGCGCTGGCTCAGCCAGCGCTCCCCTGCTCCCTCGCCCACCCACCCCTGCCCACATGCTGCCAGCACAGCCTCTCCCTAAGTCTTACTCATCCTAGACCACCATCTGCATGATGTCTCACTCGTCCTGCCTCCTGTCTCCTTCGTTGCTCCTCTGTGCTTTCTCTTCTCGCTGCCTCCTGCATCTGTCTGCATCTCGCTGCATCTGTCTGCAGGGCTAAGCAGAGAGGCCCCTCATGTGTGTCCAGAATCTCCCATCAGTTCACTTTCCACAGTTTGCCTTCACTGGTCGCAGCTCCAAGGACTTGCCTATAGCCCCTCGGTTAAGGGGTCTTCTTTCTGACACGGCGGTGTCATAGGTCATTATACATTTTGTGTGTTTTAAAACGTTGGTTTGCACCATGACGGACATAAAAATTCAGGGTAGAATTTTACCTGAGTTTCTAATGGGTTCAAGACAAAGCACTTTGAGGGTGCCAGCTGTGGTGGTGCACACCCCAAATCTCAGCACTTGGTAGGCTGAGGCAAGGGGGTGACGAATGTGAAACTACCATGGCCTTCAGTGAATGCACTCTTACAGGTGTGGTGAGCAGTGGCCGCCCGTATGGGGACTGTGAGGTCTGCCATCTCCCACTGGTCTAGGCAGGAAAATGGAAAAGCTTGCCTTTGCCACGTTGACTTTCCAGGTTCCAGTGACAGCTCTGGAAACAGTCCTGGTGTGGTACACTAAGCCCACTGCTGCTGTTCATGATTACAGGCAGACAGACCCACAGACCAAAACTCTGAAACACAGGCTTCCGTGTGTGGCTCGGCAGGTGCTTGAGTTTCCACAAAGCATGCGTAAACCAGACATCTGCACACAGAGCAGCCGTTCACACGGGTTTCTTCTGTGTCACATGATGGGTTTCGAACCATGGGGTTTCTCTAGGTTACACCACAAAGGTTTACTCTGTTGGTTGGAGACGCTGAGTGGAAAGGAAAACCATTGGGGTTAAGCAGTGTAGGTCTGAAAGCCCCGCTGGCCACCAGTGAATGTCTCGTGGCGCATTGCCTGTGGACAGCTAAGGTGTTTTGGTGTTTCCGAGTGCTGGTTCTAGCACGGCAGCCTTCCTGAGAGATGAGTGGGTGCTCAGCCCAGACACCCCTTCCTGGCCACATTCTTTACAGATGTAGTTAGTTAAATCCCCAGGTGTGCTGCCTGGTGTTCATAACCCAGCACCTGGGGGGCTAAGGCCGAAGGACTGCCATGAGGGCAAGGCCAGCCTGGGCTACATAATGAGATCCTGTCTCAAAACATGTACATATGTGCACATGCGCGCACACAGTCTAAATCCTGCTAAAGTGAGATTCCTAAACTTCAGAAAGAGAATGGAAAAGAAAAGGAATGTTTTATTTCTTAGACTCAATATTAGAAACTTCCAAGTCAAATAACTTTTCTGAGTACATTTTTTTTTCCAGCTGTGTGACACATTTAACACCTGGTATTGCAAAAAAAAAAAAAAAACTTTTAGAATTTCTTGTAGACATTTTAGCTCTCTTACAGTTTTAAATCTAGTTTGTTTCTCATTCTGTTTTCCCTTTTTTAAAAAACAGTGTCTTCTTTCTGAAATGTCTAACAGACATGGGGTCATGAAGTGATATTGGTGATGTCTTGTGAGAGAGGGAGGTACTTAGGGGAGTCTAACACCTGGAGAATTCTGCAAACACTAGCATTGTAGAAGCCCACAGCTAGCCCTGCCCACGAGCTGTACCCTGGTCATTACACAGTGCTTAGGGTTGAGTGAATGACTAAGAATGGCCTCCTCCTTGTGGCCGCTGAGGCTGTAGCACATCTGTGACCCTTGTTTCCCCTGTGTTTTCCTCTAACTGCTAACCCAGAAGTGCACTCCCTCCTCGGTTAGCCTAGTGCATAGCCAACTGCGTTGCATTTGTGATTCCAGGCACAGAAGGAGCTGAAGAAGGATCGTCCCCTCGTGCGCCGCAAGTCCGAGCTGCCTCAGGACCCCCACACCGAGAAAGCCTTGGAAGCTCACTGCAGAGCCAGTGAGCTGCTCTCCCAGGACGGGCGCTAGCGTCTGGAGCAGCACGCCGAGCTGGGCCTGTCGGTTCTCTTCTGGATGCTGTAGAAAAGACATACTGTGTGTGCCATACCAGTCAGTTACACTCAATGTCAAAGCTTCCTCTGACCCCGTTCTGTAGGCAATAATGCACGTCCGCCTCAGCTCGAGATTAGGAGTTCAAACAATGGTGGCTTCTCTGGCCCTGCTGGCCAAGCAGGGGGCTGGGGGAGTCGGTGACAGTGTCATCACCATGTTGTCACCACCCCAGCACAGCCCTGAGTGAGATCCAAAGTCAGAGCTGTAGGAAAGCACCCTGACTGTCACCTTCTCGTACCCAGTAGACCCTGTGGTCCTCTGAAATAGGGATTCTGTGGTAGGTAACACCGATGCTGTGGCAAATCAAACGCACATGGTAAAAGGTGTCTCCTCCCTTTACAACCCTGACGCTGTCCCCACGCTTGCTGTGCCAGCCGCCCGTGGTGGTTGGTTAGGTCTCTCAGAGATGGCTCCTCGCTTTCCCGTTCTAGCTGCCTGCCGGGAAAGAGGCCAACTTTTGCGCTGGGGCCGTCCACAGTGTTTCTTTCCTTTGGTTAATGGCACGGTCACCATGTCCTGCTTACCTTAATGTCTACCGAAAGCCATATTTCATAGTCTGTGGTAGAGGCCAGGGTTCCACCTCAGCGCAAGGGAGGGTTCTGAGAAGTGCTTCCTCAGCCCACCTTGAGGAGAACCGCCACGTTGGAATGACGTGTTCATGTTAGTTGCAGAATCAGTTTTTCACCTACTTACACATGATCCTTCAACAAGGCTCTCGAGTGGATAAAGATCACAGGATCTAAGAATTCCACATTGGTAGAAAGTGACAGTAAACTCAGCCCCTTGGCCTAGTGCAGCCTGCAGCTGCCTGTGGCCTGACTGCGGGCCGCACTGTGTGGGCGCCCTCAGTGAGCCTTTCTTTCTGTTGGAAAAAGCACATGTCACCAAGCTCGCGAGGAAAGGCGCGGTGCCCGCGTTCGCACCAGTCTCCACATGCTGCTCCGGCCTTCACAGAATTCTTGCATGGATTAAGCTTCTGTTTTAGATGGGATAGCACGAGGAGATACATCCTTAAACTTAGTGCTTTGTCTTCTTGTCCTCTCAGGGTGGCCAGTATTTTGACTTATTTATCCTGCTCAAAAGCTGCTTGAAATGTGTGCTGCTCTCTGAACAGTGGCGAGTCTTCTCTTGTCTCCAGCATATATATAACTCAGTGTTACATGTCTTGATGCATAAGATAGGTTAAAAAAAAAGAAGAAGAAGAAAAATGGGGCTTCTTTTAAAACCTGATTTTAATCGTGGTCTCAGGGATCCGTGAAAAAGTTGTGAAATCAGACATTGCTCTCTCGCGGCCTTGGAGGCGGGTCCCACGGGGAAGAAGGGCATGTGCAGGGAGGGAGAGCCAGCACGGCTAGTCAAAAAGGCGGCCCCAGCTGAGGGTGAACAGGTTGGCCACTTGGGTGAGAACACTTCCTGAGAAACTTGACAAGTACCTATCCACTTTACCATTATGAAATCTATAATTAAAAAAAAAAAGTTGAGATGCCTTCTCCTTTTGAGGGAAAAAGGGTGCTTTTATTGTATAAAGCAGTGTCTCTGTGTTTTGATAGCCCACTGTTTGAACTCTCGTCTTTAGCTGGTAGAGTCTCAGATATCCCTGACGTGTGGGGCATTCCGAGTGTGGTGAGAGGTCCCAAGAGGCTCCTTTGCCCTGCGTGAAGAGCATGCTATCAGTGTACGGGTGATTGTGCAAAGCTCAGCGCGGGGGAGCATCTTCTGCTCTAGGTTTTATTTCTGCTCTTTATTGAAGACAAACATTCGCCAATAAAGAAAAGGGAAAAAAATGTTTTGAGAGAAACTAATTTTCTTTGGCAAAAGTATTACTTAAATTTTTGGCCTATTAAGGTTCCCCTAGTTAGTACTCGGATTCCCCATGCTAATTGTTCAGCTTGTATGTTGTTAAGACACTGTTGATTCTGTACCAGACTGGTTTCAAAACAAAAAAAGTACCACGTTGAAAATAAACTGGTGACTGTTTTTCTTCATATGGCTCTAGTTTGGCACCTTCACTCTTTCCAAAACGTGTCTGTGCGCCAGAGATGTCACAGTTCAAGTGTCTTTCTAGTGTGGCTTTGTATGGCTTCCTTTGAACATTGTACATACATTGTATCTTTGTTTTATGGTAATAAGTAATAAAAAATGTAGACTTCGTATTTTGTACAAAATGTCCTATGTACAGAATAAAAAAAAGTTCATAGAAACAGCAAAAATAGGTTAAGTGGCACAGTTATTTTTCTTTAGAAAATATCTGTAACTTTATGCTTTAGTGAAACGTTAAGTACCAACATATTTTTTAACATTTTGTAATTCAAAACTTTTTTGTTTTGACATTGTTTATGAAGAAAGACTTCATGCACTTGCCATTTAATATGCTCTTTTATCTAATTTTAAAGAACTCTTTAAAATGGTGTATTATATGGACTAAATAAAGAACATGTGAATTTTATCGCTCTATGAAACTAAATTTAGCCATGGCGTTGGGCAGTCTGGTTCCGACTCGCTGTTACTGTCAGGTCAGGGACCAGCCACTCCAGGGGCACTGGCTTGAGGTGGGAAGCAGGTGTCTGCCCTGTGTCCCCCTAATGAGCATCAGCTGTGCGTTAGCTCCTGGTCTAGGTCCTTCTCAGAAGCCGATCCTGAAAGCCACCATACGACCTCAGGCGTGGAGATACGCAGTTTTGATCTCAGCACTCGGAAGGCAGAGGCAGGCAGAGCTCTGTGAGTTCGAGGCCAGCCTGGTCTACAGAGTGAGCTCCCAGGACAGCAGCCAGGGCTGCGCAGAGAAACCCTGTCTCGGAAAGAGAGAAAAGGAAAGGGCAGAAGCAGCTTTTGGTGGGCAGCACTTGCTTTCCGACAAGGCAGTGTGGACACAAATCCAGAGGTGAGAAACTGAACCGAGTTCTACCTTGATGGCCAACTAAGAGAGCAGGGCAGACAGGCATGCTGGGAGGAGAGCTGAGAGCCTTGCTGGCCCTTCACTCTCCTCACAGCATTGTTCTGGAAGCCTGTGGAAAAGAAAGTGAGAGGATCCTCGCTGTGGCTGTGCTTGGTCCATGTTTCTGCAGCCAGGGTATCCTCTGGGTCAGTGACCCTGGCCCTATCACATGTCTCTGCATGTCCGGCCCTTCTGGTGCGAGCTGTGCAGTGGAGGCCTTGGAGCTTCCTGAGGGCCTTGGCTCTGAGGCTCGTTGGTTACAAGTGTTTGAGGAAAAGACCCCTACCACAAGCATCTACCTCACTGGTTAGAAGACATCAGGTCTGGGGTAGTGACTAGGAGTACTGCTTCCTCAGGCTGGGTGGAAACTCCCTGAGATTCCTCGGCCTCCCCTCTTGAAACTGGAGAAAATCAGCACATTTGGTAACAGCCCACAGCACAGGGATTCTTGGCCAGAGGTGGGCTGTGACTGATAGCCACCAGAGCCACACAGAAGCTCTGTGTCTCCATCCCTGAGAGCTGGAGTCACCAAGTCAGGGGTGGTGGCCAAGAGTCCTCGACACCACCTTCAAAGTCCAGGTGCCACAAAGATGGTGAGCTGTGGAAGCGCCCACTAAATCGTGAGCTGGTGTATGAACACTCCGGGCAGAGGGTAGGGTGGGCAGGACCTCTCAGCGAACTCTCAGTGAGGCCTCAGCATCCAGGAGAGGTGTGGGCACAGGACGGCATGGAATCAGCACCTCAGACGTCTGTTTTTGTTTTTGTTTTTTTTTCAAGACAGGGTTTCTCTATGTAGCCCTGGCTGTCCTGGAACTAACTCTGTAGACCAGGCTGGCCTCGAACTCAGAAATCCGCCTGCCTCTGCCTCCCGAGTGCTGGGATTAAAGGCGTGCGCCACCACACTGGGCCAGATGTCCGTTCTTGCCTCTCACAGTGCTTCAGGGATATTGTTGCTGTGTAAACTTATGCAAAGTCTTGGAAAACCAACACATTAGCCCCTGTTCTCATTGACTTTGTGTTGCTAATACTAACATGAAACATAAAAATCACCAGAAATTCCACTCCCAGTTAAATGTTTGTTAGAGATGATTCGTTGGGAGAGAAATGGGTTCCACTACCAGAAAGCTGAAATTCACCCTTCAGTTAACATTGGCTTCTTTGCAAGGGGGGTGGGGGGGTGTTTTGAGGTTTGGCTTAAGAAGGACGCATTGTAAGGAGAGAGAGAGGTTGGCCTACACCAGGGAAGCTACATACCCTTCCCTGCCTCAGCCCACTGTCTCCTTCATGGCTTTTTGCAAACAACAGCATTATGTTTTTAGGGATTTTATTGTGGTTTGATTTTGAGACAGGGTCTTGCTCTGTGGCTTAGGCTGTTCTGAACTCACTACATAGCCCAGACTGGCTTCAGACATGCAGCAGTCCTCTTGCCTTAGCCCCCCAGGTTAGCACGTTCTCTGAAGAACCTTGTGAGTGGTGGTAAGTGGGAAACTGGAATTTGTTGGGCATTGTGGCCTGCACTTGGAACTCTGGCATGTGGGAGGCAGGGGCAAGGAGGGTCAGAAGTTCAAGACCAGACTGGGCTATGTGAGACTCTGTCTCAAAATAAAAGAAACTTAGAATACAGCTTTTTCTCTCCCTAATGTCTTCCTGGTCATATCCAGTTCAAGGCCAAATCAGCCTGTGTTGTGCTTGTGGGAAACACACCAAATACAAGCTGGGTTGAGCTAGAGCTTTCCAATGTGTAATTTTAGAAACTGATATCTAACAGACCAGTTATTAGATGGGTCCTGACCCATCTTTTCAATTCTGTGATGAAAGCAGGTGGGAACAAACTTTTCTGCTGCTCCTTCAGACAATGTGATGAGGGAAAAGGAAAAAAACAATGTAAAGGCACAAGGAACCCCAGGAGCCAGGCAGAGGACCAGGGGACCTTCCACTCATACATCAGTGGTTCTCAGCCTTCCCAATGCTGTGACCCTTTAATACAGTGACCCCCAACCATAAAATTATTTTTGTTGCTACTTCATAACTGTAATTTTGCTACTGTTGTGTTTTTCAATGGTCTTAGGCAACCCCTGTCATTCAACCCCCAGAGGTTGAGAACCATTGCCACGCTGTGAGAGCGAATTCCCAGTCTTGACATGACTAAGTCGGCTTCATCTCTCTCTCCAGGATGTATCTTGTAGGAAGATGTAGCCCTTAAACTAATGATAACTTCAGAGGCATCTGGAAGCCAGTAGGACCAGTTCTGAGCCCCCTGCTCAGATATGCTGATATAATTACCTTCAGGAGCCCTAATTTCCAACCTTGTTTGGGAGATTTGAGCCAAAGCTTCCACTCCAACAAGGATAATTGGACTCCCGTTAAGGCATGATTGGAATGAGAACATTTAAAAGCCTGTAAGGTGACTCCACTGAGCACTGCCCAGGGAACATTGCCAGAGAAGACTGTCCATCTTCTAAGCAGGAAATAAGACTGAGACCCAAGCCTCCTGAAAATCAAAATGTTGATACCACACAGCCCACAAAGTCACTCCGAAGCCATGTGCTGCTGTTGCTGCTGAGCTGAAGCAAGGACTAGCTTGTACAATAAGTGTTGGGAGGCGGGGGTGGAGAAAGTTAGTCAAGGATTTACTGTGTACCCTTGGCTGGCCTCGAACACAGGTATCTGCCTGCTTCTGCCTCCCAAGTGCTGAGATTAAAAGTGTGTGCCACCACACCAGGCAACAAACAGTACATGTTCTTCCTGACTTCAGCGCCATCAGATCCCAGGCGACTCCATGGTGAATACATGTGCTAGAGAACTGTAAGACAAAGGCCTACTGTATAAGCCCATCACCACAGCCCCGCTGCTAGAGGAACACACTGGCCAACTGCAGTGAGCCTGTTCTCACGAGCAACCTTATCTGCAACCCAGAGCTGTGGAAGTCTGGCTTAAAAGACTCATAGGTTCTGGAAGTCCCCATGCACCCTTAGGCATAAGATACTCCTAGAACGCCTTAGCAAGCTGAGGCAATCGAATATTATCTGTATTAGGGTTTAGGGCAGCAGCTGAAGAGCCATGGTACAATCAACAGGCAGATGCCCAGGCTGAGGAAATGGGCTTGGCTTGGGTGTCAGCTGCCTTCTGCTCACCTCTGGCCTTCAGCACGGGCAGGAGTGTGCGGAGGCTCACCTGGAGGACTGTACCCCTGGGAAGCTCATTTGTGTCTTCACGGTTAGTTACATATAGTCTGGTCTTAGTATCCATCCCTTCCAGGAGCAGAGCTGACACTAAACCGCCGCCATCCCACCACCACCACCCAGACCATATTATCAGCATGGTATACCCATCATGGCCCTGGTCCCCAAAAGAACAAAAAGCATTCTTAATTAGGCAGGATAACCATGGCATAGCTGCTACCTTTGAGAGCTGGAGACAAAAGCCAGTCCCCTTTGGGGAAAAGTTAACCTGTCTCCCAGCAGCTCACAAGAGGAACAGAGTGCAGGGAGGTCTGTGAACTTGGTCCACGAGTGACAGAGTAGTGCACCACCGGTCTCATTGGCCGTATGCACACTGTCTTGACCTGAAGCTCTTCTCACTATACAGCCCCAGGCAAAGAATCCAGAGCCTGTGGTCAGCTTTGCAGCCCATCTGAGAATGTGGAAACCTCTAGAAATGAGACTGAATGGCTACTGAGGAGGGCTGAAGGGCACAGCCCCAGACAGCGCTGTCCTAGCCCAGAAGGAAACAGGCACCTGAATGGGCAGAAGTGCTTGTGAACAGGGCTGATGACCTGACTTCAGTCCCTACCTACATCCTACACTGTGGCTGGAGAGAAACCAACTCATGCAAATTGCCCTGTGACCCCAACATGCATGTGAAACACAGACCACACACACATACACACACCTATGCTCATACAGACAAAATCATTAACCTTTACAAATTTTAAATTACCCATTCCAGGGCTGGAGTGGTGGCTTACTGAGTATTGGCTGTTCTTCCAGAAGACCTGGGTTTGATTCCCAGCACCCACATGGTGGCTCACAGCTATCAATAACTGCAGTTGTGATGCTCTCTTCCGACCTCCACAGCCACCAAAACACACACACACACACACACACACGAAGGGAAGGAGCAGGCAAAATACCCATACACATAAAAGTCGAATGTTAAAATGATGCAGTTCATGGTGTTTTACTATGGACTGCGACAGACTGGTTGGGGGGGGGGGTTGAGGAACTGTTCCACATGAAGAATGGACTCTCACCTCAGGGAACTGAACACTAACATTAAAGAAACTGGCACAGTGGGTGAAACTGACCCCAAGGGCTATGAACAGAGCTGAGCTGGTTCCCATTGAGAAGGTGGAGGGAGTGGCTGAGTTAGGATGTAGGAGCAGCTGATTTGTGGGCTCTGTGGAATTATACTGGGGAAAAGGCAACTGTTCGTGCATCTGTTTTAGAAGTTAAGGTGAAGCCGGGCGTGGTGGCGCACGCCTTTAATCCCAACACTCGGGAGGCAGAGGCCAGCCTGGTCTACAGAGTTCCAGGACAGCCAGGGCTATACAGAGAAACCCTGTCTCGAAAAAACAAACAAAAAAAAACCACCAACAACAAAAAAGTTAAGGTGACAAACTCCACACGCAGACATAGGGCCAAGAGCGTGTGGCCATGTAGCAGGGTAACCCAGGTGCTGCTGCAGTGGCACAGAGGTCAGCAGCAAGTGCCTGAAAACCAAGAGTGAGGACCCAGGCAACACGGGAATGTGCGAAGCAGTGTGGAGGGGAACAAGGAAAGGGGATTTCACATCTTACTAGAGATGCCTGTGTGTTTAGCAGGAAATGGTCTATGTGGTAGAGATGCCTGTGTGTCTAGCAGGAAACGGTCTATGTAGAGTTTGCTAATGTTACCAGAGAAGTCAGTGTCAAAACCTGGGCCCTAAGCAGCCTTAAAAAGCTAGGCTTGCCCGCTCATTTTCAGTAGGATAGATAGTTAAAGAGACTTGTTGGGAAAAGCAGACGAGATTAAATTCAATGTGGTCACATTAGGAAGCAAACAAATGAGCTCTGCTGACTCCCGAACCGTCAAGTCTACCTTTGGAGTACTAACTGGAAGGCGAGATTTAGAGAGAAGACAAGAGGTATGTATAAACTAAGCAATCCTGGTTAACTCTAGTCCCACACATCATTGGCAAAACTCCAGTGTGGTCTGTAAGGTGGTCTCAAGTTGAAACTGTGTAAAGTCTCTTCCTAAGAGACAAGTTCCTCCTCTGGCTAGCACCTACTTATCATTAACTGTCAGCTTGGTACATCTCAGAGTCACTTGAGAAACGAGCGTACATTGGGCAACTGTCATTATTGGTTGTTCTGTAAATCCGTCTGTGAAGAGTTGGCCTGATTGGGAACTGAAGGTTAAAGGGACCACCGCATGGCCAGGTGGCTCTGGGTTAAAAGTGAGTTAGTTCGAGGCTGGCCTTGTCCTCAGAACAAGTTCTAGGACCTGTCCTCACCTCCCCCCGGAAAAAAAAAAAAAAAGCCTAAATAAAAACTTTAAAGCAAGTTAGTGACCCACCAAGCAGGTATCTTCTATGGCTTTCTCGCTAGGCTTCTGCTCTGATTTCCCTTCATGAAGGGATACAAGACTTAAACTCAGAACATCAGTACAATTCTTACAAGGGTTGGCCTTGAGCGGGGACATGGGGAGCTGGTCCACTGAAATAGAAGGGAAGCTTTTTAAAAATATATGATTTATTATTATTTCTGAGTATACCATAGCTGTCTTCAGACACACCAGAAGAATGCATCAGATCCCATTACAGATGGTTGTGAGACACCACGTGGTTGCTGGGAATTAAACTCAGGACCTCTGGAAAAGCAGTCACTGTTCTTAACCACTGAGCCATCTCTCCAGCCTGCAGAAGGGAGTTTGTTTGTTTTGCTGTTGTCTTTAAAGATGGTGGGAGATTTGAGCTTTCTGAGCAACTTAGTTAAAAGATGAGGTCATGAATTACAAATGAAAGCAATGGCATTCTCTCCCAGTTTCAGGAGTATGGAAGATCCCAGCCCTCCCAACAACAGTATACCACCCCCCTAAGGAAAGAGGTTTTTCTTTAAATGGTGAGTGACAAGGGCCTCATCTTCCATGGGATGCCACCTGCCACAGGTGACAGCCTGGAGTCTACAGAAAGTAGCTGCATTTCTGTTTCCTGTGACAGGCTCTCTCTACACCATGAGAAGGCATCAAACGGGATACACTGCATTAAACTACACTGCTCTGCAGAACTATGGCTGCAGGAAGCACCACTGGCTTAGGCGATGGTACTCCACCGCTTCCCAGCTGGCTGGCTGCACGTAGCTGGAGGGCAAGGAGCTGGCTGAAAGTAGACACCCATAACAGAAATTCTACCTCCACCTACATGCCAAAAGAGACATAGGCATGCCGTGTAGGTGTGAGGAATATTCCCGAGGAGGATGCAAAGCCAGCAGAGGCAGGTAAGCAGGGGCTCCCACTGGCAGTGTCGCCATCCTATGCAGATCTCAGGGCCACAAGTCAATGCTTCTGGAAGGACAGGAAAGTAACCCCAGTAGCAGGTGAGGAAGGGTGGGTCACTTCAGTTTACTGTTGGTGGCTTGCAGATTTGTAGGACCCTTAAAAATGCAACTGAAAGTTTTAAAAGGTAAGTGTTGAAAACATTTTGAGACAGTCTTACCAAAAATCCTACTACCCAGCCCCCTGAATGCTGGCATTAGAAACACGTTCCACCCTGCAGGGTGTCATGTATTTTGACTCTGCAATTCTGCTTCAAAAATTTAGCCATCAGCAAAATTCACCTAGTCTGAGCAGTAAGGCCAGCTACTCCCGGCCGCACTGTTTTCCATGCTGAAAAACAGAAACCAGGAATTATCCTCACCTGCCTGAAGTGTTGCTAGATGCAAATGTGAGCAGAGAAGTGAGAAAACCCCAGCACACGCTCTCACTCCTTAAGATTTTATTTTTTTAAATGTGTTTGTTTCTGTATGTGGATTTGTACATATGAGTGCAAGTGCCCACGGAAGCAAGAGGGTGTTCGGTCCCCTGGGGCTAGGGTTATAAATAGTCTGTCCCTAACGTGGGACTCTAAACTCGGATTGTCCGGAAGAACTGTACATGGACCTAACTGCTGAGCGGTCTCCATAAAATATGGCCAAATTGAAACTAGAAAGGTTCTGGCACTCATTCCAAATTCGAATTCATCCTCACCCCAGGACTAACTTTTCCTGCCGGCCCAACACCTTCTTCTCAAACATTCCACACTGCAGCCAAGAGGGAGCTTGCAAAAACATCCCTCCAACCAGTCACCCCAGGATAGCCCGTGAGCCCTCTACAAGCAATGTCCCTATTACCCTACTTATCGCTGTACCTTCAGTCTGGCACCGTGTGGGACACTCAAAACTGCGTCTGATGGACGCAATGTACAGATAAATGTGGGATCAGCGAGAACAGCAAGATCCAAGTGGAGAGGCAATCAAATGTGGGTACGTGTGTGTAAGGTGGACGTGCTGACATACGCCTTCCATGCCAGCACTGGAAAGGTGGAGGCAGGAGCATCAGAGTTGGGACTCAGCACGGCTACCCGGCATCCAAACCAAAGAGCAAGCGGATGGCAGCAGGTACCCCGTAGGAATGAGACAAAGCGCATGCAGAAAACGGAGAAGAGTTCAAAGTCAACAGGATATCAGCTCAGCACAGCTGCACCAGAACACGGCAGCAGGACAAGGGCGGCCCCGGGAAGGTCTCTGCCATCTCGGCAGGGCGGAGATCTCCGCAAGGCGCAGCCTCCACGGCGCACGTGACTGGATGAGTCACCGCGCCAGGAAGCCGCACGAAACCTCGGTTCGGCAGCTCGAACGCAGGCTGACTTAGGACAAGGCAGCGACGTCTAGAGGAAGCCGCAGAGGGGGCCGCGTCCCTTGGCGGGAGGGGAGTGAGGGCCGCGGACGGCCCGGACCCAAGCTTAGACGCTTGGCCCACGGCACACAGGACAGGGAGACCGACTACCTTCACCTAAACGCTGGCGCAGGGAAATGACGCAGCGCATCGACCAATCGGGAAGTGTCTGACTCTGAATCTCGCGATATTCACGGGAGGAAAATGAGCCAATCGCAATGCCCCTTCTTCCAGGCCGCGGTGATTGGCTTGAGGACTCACATGATCGTTCGAGGCCACACGTGACCGCTCCCCTGGCGACACGTGATCGACCTGCCACTCTGCAGAAGTGGCTTCTGGACAGCGGCAAACAGGCGTCCGTGGAACTGAACGGCAGGTCCTGGGTTACAGCCCCGTCACTTTCCACTTGATAGGCGGGGTTGGTGACCAGGGTCCCATGTGACCCCCGTCATGGAACCCCGAGACGCGACCGTAGCGTGGATAGGACAGGGCCAACCTGTCCCCTGTAGCAGCTCTGAGAACTGAAGTAGGTGGGAGGCTGGGGATGCCGAGAGATTAACGAAAGAAACCAGTAAGCAGGGTCAGGAAACTCGTCCCACCTAAGTGGCGTGTACCGGACACGTGGTAACGTAAAGAGGTAGAGGTGCTTGCTATGTAAATAACTATGGAGGACCAGAACTCACATAGATGAGGACTTTGAGCACCCCGTCTTTCCCACTACCACTCACTGGGTGCCTCTTTCTTTCCTTCTTTCTCTAATTTACTCATAAGACAGGGTCTCGCCTTGGCTAGCCTTATTGTCTGTCTGTCTGTCTGTCTATAAAACAGAGTCTCTTCTTGGCTGACCTGGAACTCACTGTGTAGACCCTAAACTCAAGAGATGTCCCTGCCTCTGCCCTAAGAATAAAGGCGTGCACTTCCTGGCTTGACTTCTGTCTCCCTCTCTCCTTTCTTTGTAGTAAACTGCCTGTCTCCGACTCTGTCCCTGAGTCTTACTGTTCTAGGGCTCAAAAATCTGGAAATTTGTGCTGATTCCCTCCAGGGTCATAGCCATGCCTGTTCCAAGGAAGCCCTAGCGATGTCTGTTTCCCACTGCTTCCTGCCCAAGATACTGGTAACCCTGGAAGGTAGCCCTGGTGTGGGGGTGCTGTCAGAAGCATGGACACAATTCTCTCTCTCCATGATGTTAGAATTTCCTGAATAATAAATTGGCAGTCTGCATCCCTTGTATTGATGTAATTTGTTGAGTAGTTTTGTTCTCACTCTCTTAATAAATAATAACTCTTGGGTCACACATTACACCTCACAATGCAATGTAAATTACAGAATGGCTATTCAAGGTTAGAGTTCACAGAGGCCTTCCTGGAGGCAGAGGCAGATAGCTGCTACAACATTTGCTGGTTTGGTTTGCTTGGTTTTGTTCATTTGATTTTCCAAGATAGGGTTTCTGTGTAGCTTTGGCTGTCCTGGAATTCATTCTAGACCAGGCTAGCCTCAAATCCACAGAGACCTACCTGCCTCTGCCTCCCAAGTGTTGGGGTTAAGGGACTATACCACCACCATCTGGCACAAATACAGTATTTAGGGATTAAGGAGTCCAAGTGGATAGCTGTTGGGGGCATGGAGCTCAGAACCTGAGAGATCAGGGATCTAGGCCGCAGGTGTAGTGTTCAGGTGTAAGACAGGTATAGCTTCAAGTAGATAGGTGGATTGTCAGCCGTTCACGCACGTAGGAGGTGACGGGCCGGGCTGAAGCCCTAGGTAAAGTTCAGAGGTCTCTGCTTCAGCGGGTGGTCATCACGATGTCAGGCACCCTCCTTACAGGGTCCATGTTCGGGTGTTGTGCCTCGTGGCGGCCCTCCATTGGTCAGTGCATTTGACCAGTTTGAAACCCGGTTTTTCTGCTGTTTTTATTCAGCCCATATGCTCATGTTTTCGTGTGCTTTGATAAGCCTGGAGAATGCTGGCATTTTACCTTTAGGAATAAAGTTGGTATTAGTGTGTGTCTATGGTGATGTAGGTGGAGGTTTATGGTATTATTAGGTAGTACTGGGCAGGAAGTGGTCTCTGGGTGCATGACAAGGTCAGGGTCACCCCGTCTCTGCATTTGCACTCCTCATGGAGTTAAGTCATGCTTGTGACTTGGAGTCACATTGTGAGTACTCTGGGAAGCAGCTTGTGGGTCCTGGGGAGCAACCTCAAGTTGTCTGGTTCACTTTAAGATTACGTAAATTGCATCACACACACATACACCCAAAACATCCCATGAGCCCCTCTTTGTTCTCTTTCAAATTCATGGCCTCTTATTTCATTAGTTGTTATTACATGCATATAGGTATAAATACACACAGTCCTGAATATAACCTGCTTATGTTAGCCATATGTACGTTTTCAGGGCTTTGGATAAACAGTTTGTTATTTGATAGAAAACAAACGCTTGTCTAGGGAAGACTGTCTCCCACTCCCAGCATTCCCTAGTTGCCTGTAGTTCTTTGTGTAGGATTAAGGCCACTCACCTGAGCACAGACTTTCTACCCTCTCTTCTACAATGTCCCCTGAGCCGTGGATACAGGGTGTTGTGTACCATTGGGTTCCACAATTCTGCATTTGGATTAGATGTGACTCTTTTGTAATGATCCCCATCTCTTGTAAAAAGAAGTTCCTGAGGACGGGTGAGGGCCACAGTTACGTGTGGATATGAGGACAAATGCTTAGATTGGTATGAACTATGTTGTTTTAGTAAAGTAGTGGTTGTAGGTTCTCCACAATCCAAGATCAATAGCATTTAATAGGTAGGTTTCCAGCACATAGCATATTCTCCATCTCGTTGAGTGGATCTTAGATCCATTTAGAGAGTTATGAGTAACTGCCAAGTTATGTGTGCCACTGCTGCACCCTGAGGGTTATCACGCCATGCTGGTCATTGCTGTGGTCCATAGGCATCAGAGCTAAGTAGATCTGTTGCTCGCCTCCCTCCTTTGGAAGTGTATGTGGTGCCTTTGGGTACCGTGGAAACAAGTACTCTGGGAGGAGGCTGTCAGGTCTGTTCCAGCTCAGGAGCTTCTGGACCCTGGTTTTGGAGTGTGTGGCATGTCTAGCAATAGGGTAAGCTTGTTGGTTTTGTTTTATAGATTTTTTATGTGTTCTTTTTGGGGGAGGCAGGGGTGATCTCACGTAGGCAAGACCAGGTGATGTAGCTAGGAATGACCTTGAACTTGTCATCCTCTGCAAGAACCATCCTAGTGCTGGCTTCAGAAACACGCAGGAAAAAAAAAAAAGAAAGAAAAAAACACGCAGGATCATGTGGTGCTGGGCTGAAGCTGAAAATCTCATGCACTTACGGGAAGCTGAGTTGCACTGCATGATTCTATTGAAGTAGATTAAGATTTTAAAAGAGACCAATTATTAGATAGTGATTTATTGGCTTACTCGATGATTTGCTGTTTGTACAACCTGTTAGCCAAGAGTGACTTCATGTGCTACCTGAAGCAGAAAAGCCCTGGAGAGATACCTGAAATGATGGGTTGTTGCCCTTAGCAACCTGCTGACTGCCACATAACCTTCTGCAAAATCTTACTTGCCTGCCCACCCCACCTTGTGGTTTTTGGTTTTTTTTTTTTGGTTTTTTGAGACAGGGTTTCTCTGTATAGTCTTGGCTGTCCTGGAACTCACTTTGTAGACCAGGCTGGCCTCGAACTCAGAAATCCGCCTGCCTCTGCCTCCCAAGTGCTGGGATTAAAGGCGTGCGCCACCATGCCCGGCTCCACCTTGTGGTTTTACAGTATGAAATGAGAATATAAACTAGACCCAGAAGGAGGCTTTTCACGGTCAGAAACCATCCTGGTTTCAGTCCACTAGTGACATCTTTCACTGTCACTGGTCTTGGAGTGCTTATTTTAGGAAAAATTCCTGCAACATTTTTGGAGGCCCAGTGAGATCTCACTCCAACCCCAGTTGGCCCACAGAGGCTTCTGTCCCTGGGCCTCTTAGCCCACTGAAAGTCTCTGGAAATGGAAAGAACACAGTCTGGACTGGATCCCAAGGACCTCTCAGTGACTAAAGGGACTGTGAAATGCAGGACCAGAGCCTCTGACTGGAAAAGGATGAGACTAGGTTGGATGTCCAGACCAGGTAAGGACCCTGGGGATAGGCAAGAAGCACCAGTTGTGGGCTTGACCACTCTGCAGGAGATTGCAGCCCATCCAAAGCCGCGATGGGACACTGAGGACGTGACACTAGGCTCCACATAAAAGCCTCAAAAGGATACTGATGCATTCGTACTGGCCTCCAGAGAAATAGACAGACTAGAAATGTTTTAGAATAATCTATTTTACGTGCATTAGTGTTTTGCTTACATATATATGAAGGTGTCAGATCTCTAGAACTAGAGCCACAGACAGCAGTGAGCTGCCGTGTAGGTGCTGAGAACCGAGCCTGGGTCTTCTGGAAAGGCAGCTAGCATCACCAGTCGCCTAACCATCTCTCCTGCCCCACATACTAGCACTTTAAGCTTGGAATGTATAACTTGGAAATGCACGATGAATGTGTAGGTGCTTGTAATGGCCCCCTAGCCCTGTGGCGGTGGGATCTGACTGGGCTTCAACCTGCGGTTCCTCTGAGGTCTTTCATCTGAACGGACAGGCAAGTCTCATGAGAAAAAATTAGTAAGCACAGAGTTATATCTTCAGCCCTAAAGTAAGACGTCTTAAGTCACAGTGAGGTGGAGGGAAGGCAGGTGAAGCAGGCACCTGTCTGAGGAAAAAGCTGGTCTTTGCCGCACCACCCTATGTACCTACCACACAGGTGAGGTACACCCGAAACTCCTGTTTATGAAACGCTCTGGTCTTGGGGTCTGCATGGCCCTTATGTGAGACCTGTTCAGTCCTGTGAAGACACCAAGGAAGCACCCCTGTTAACACAGAGAACGAAAGCTTGCACTACATGGTGCCAAGGCAGGCAGTTATAAGACCACCTCATCCTGACCAAGGGAAATGCCGGGTCACCCCTTCATCCAAGACCATGGCAACTGTATCATCCAGCCACATAACGTACCTGAAGAGGAGGGAGTGCCCTCCATGACTGGAGAGATTTTATTATAAAGGACTTTCTCCTCACCGTCAGCCTTGAAGAATGAGCCACTTCCCAATTCAGATATGGGACTTTTTACTGATGGGAGCCAAAGTTTACAACGGGGAATATCCTTCTCAGCAGCAGCCTCAAAGGTGAAAGATTTGGAGAAAGGAGGCTCCTTACCTCAGTGGGAAAAGAAATTAAAAACAGACCAAACTCTCTAGGGGGAGGGACTGTAGCAATGGTGCTCTTCTCTCAACAATCAACAGAGCTAGAACCTTATTATACCAGCATACATTTCCTTTCTACCTTGGGTTTGTGTAAGCAAGAGTTCTTCCTGCAGGTGGTTCTCGTAAGTGGGATCCTTGCAGGCTTCTGAGGACAGTATTTGCATTGATGATTATTGATGGATGACTAGTAAACAGCAGCATTGCACTACATCAATCAGTCATCTAAAGAGAATTTGAGGTTTCCACAGTAAACCTTAGCTGCTCATGTATCTTACATTTGGGGTCACTGGGAAGTTTTGGAAAGCAGAGTTTTCATATTCATCTTTTATTTAATTTTCCTTTTCTGTGAAATGGAGAGCATCAGCCATTCCCATATTATATTTGAAAGAAAGCATTTAACAAAACCTTCGGGATATTTATTTGCCTTTAACACTAACTATGTAAAATTGATGTGTTCTCTGAGGTGTAGGAGGTAATTGTGTTAAGTGCCTCAGAGAGCATGCAGCTTGACAATACAAATGAAAATGGTTGCTGGGATAGTAGACTAACACTTTCAATAAAAACATGACATACTTAAGAAAATAACCAACAGAGCAAGTGAACAGACAATCAATGAGGGTCGGGGATAAGTCCAGGGTTACAGTCCTGAGCACTTGCTAAGAATGCACAATACGCTGAGTTCACTTTGAAACACAATAAGCAGAGGAGGAGGAGGAGGAGGAGGAGGAGGAGGAGGGTGAACAAGGAGGAGAAGAAAGATATAGAAGAATTAAAAAAAAAAAACTCCCAATCAACCTGGAATTTTCTAGAACACTTACTCAACCTCTGTAGCACACCCCAATACCCCTCTGATGTTGGGAGCCAGCAGGTACCGCTGCACTGTACATCAGGCTGCAGAGTCACTGGTTCAAGACCAAAGAGAGCTGAACACCAAGCCTTGGGCCACAGCCTCTTTAAGAGGAGGGAAGGAAAGGGTCCGCAGAGCCTGGCTGAGGACGACTGTGCCAAGTATCTCAGCGTGTCAAGCAAGAGAAGGCCAAAACCCAGCCACTGGCTTTGTCCAGGCGCAGAGGGTTGGTGATATTGACCACTCTTGCTGGGAACATAAGGGCTGGGTAGGTGTCTTGGGGTTTCCATTGCTGTGAAGAGACACCATGACCATGCCTCCTCCTGGAGGCAACCAGGAGGAGACTGGCTACTGCAAGCAGCCAATAGGTTCTCTTCCACATGGAGCTTGGGCATAGGACCTCAAAGCCCATCCCCATAGGGACACACTTCCTCCAATATGACCACACCTATTCCAACATTGCCACACCCCCTAATATTGTCCCTCCCTGGGCCAAGTATATCCAGACCACTACAGGAGAGCTGGAAGTGTTCAGGACAGGGCTAATTGTGTTTATTCCCAAGGAGTTTGCTGGAAAGAGCAGCAGAAATGTGGTGCTTGCAGAGATGTGACATAGTCTGTCTGTCTGTCTGTCTGTCTCTCTCTCTCTCTCGCCTTGCTTTGTTTTGACTTGATTGTTTCTCAGACAGTCTTACTATGTAGCCCAGGCTGTCCTAGGATTTGCCATGTTCCTGCCTCTGCCTGTCTAGTGCTGCAACTGTATAGATTCCCACCCCCAACCCTTTTAAAGAAGTAGGCTGGATGAAAGAGACAGAATCAGAAAAGCAGAAGATGAGAGGGGGCTGGGCACCCAGGAAGCAGGAAACTTAGCTGGGGGCACAGTTTTGGTAAGAGACGTGGTTGGTTCTACTAGAGGGAAAAGGGAAGGAGCTAGGCAGTACCAGGCGCATCTAGGGCTTAGGTAAATTTTCTGCCCAGAAAGTCTTCATAAATCTTCCCTGTGGGTGGTGGAATATGGGCCGAACCACAGGCTGGCATTTGCTAGCTGACCGGGTGGCACCACACAGATGGATGGGGAGGTGGGGAGTAGAAAGAAGGCCCCCTGAAAGTGAGGAAATTCGTGACCACCAGAGGGCGCAAATGGACTTTTCCTGTTCTGATGGTGCAAGGCTTCCCTGGTCTTCAACTCCAAAACCCGGATCCAGTTCAGTCCTTATGAGGCCCATTTAATGCCGAAGCAAGACAGAAAGGGGATAAGAGTCTGGAACAAGCTTCATCAAAAGTGCCCTGCAGTGAGGTGAAATGCCAGCTAGATCCTCCAGCTGTGCCTAGTAGCGCAAATGATGTCGTCTGTCTGAAAGTATGGCAAAGAAATTCCAAATCTTTACCTGTATGTGCCCTGCCGCTCGCCTTCCTCCCATTCCTGGACTGGAAGCATACATTAAGTATACATTAAGAAAGTGTTGGGTGTTCTCCAGGCCTAAGAGCAATGTCAGATGTGGGGTTGATTATGAGTGAATGCCCCAACATGAACCAGGTATGGTAGGACACGCCACAATTCTAGGGCTGGAATTACAGGCCAAGATAGGATGATTGCTCAAGTTTGAAGTCAGCATGTACTACATACATGCTGAGTACCAGGCCAATCAGGGCTACATGACAAGACCTTGAAAAACAAAAGTCCAATATGGAATTCAGAGAAGGGGTATTTGGAAACACAGCCTGGAGGTGCTGGTTTGACAGTGGTCCCACTGAGAGATTGTGTGCTCTCTAGGGCTTGAGAGAGGGGGCAGAATACAGAGAATGAGCCTGACACGGTATCTCAACAGCACGTCATATGGTATTTTAAAGAGATGTTGGGAATGCGCAAGACCTCTACACAGTGTATCACAAATTTATGACAAAGTTGTATGTACTCTAGCCGCCACCAGCATCCCTCATCAGGAAAGAAATGCTCTTCCCAGCTCCTCTCAACACTTGAAAGCAGATGCTTTCACAGACAGGAGACTAGAAAGGCCGGGTCCCCACCCAAGATTGGCTGCGTCCTATGCCACGAAGCAGAAGGGCATCTTCAGCCAAGCTCAGCTTCCTCGTTAGCCCTGTCTCAGCCTGGCCAGCCTCTAGGATGGTGCCCTTAGAAATCTCAGCAGCCTGTGTGCAGCAGGTCTGTTCTTACTATATTAAAAAACAAAAACAGAATGTTTATTGAAAAAGCACACAGGTTTGATCCACTTGTAAATCCTTGTAAACAAATCATTTCTGTCTTCTTTGGAATGATAATAATCCAAAGTCTGAGCCTGCTATCTGTCCCCTGGCGTGGAGCCAGGTTGCAGATGAGTGAGTCCTCGGATAACTGAATGACTGCATTTCCCAGGTGCTGACTCACAGTGCAGCCAGTGTGCAATCAGCCCCACACCCACTAAGTCCCTGCAGGTTTCAGAATCTCCGGTCTTTTGTCCTTGTTCCTATCTCTGCAGGATAGGCAGAGGGAAACACTAACACAGCACCTAGTGTCAGGTGGACATTCAGTATTGATCACTGCCAGTACGCCAGCAATTCCACAGTAGCAATTCACCACAGTAGCTTTGGGTCTGTCCTCTCACCTCTGCAAGATTATTTATGACACATTACACCAGGGTGGGCTGATGGAGGGAGAATGGGGATATTTATCTGTTTTCTCTCTCTCTGTCTCTCTGTCTCTCTCTCTGTCTGGCTTCTAGAAGAATCTTCGGGCCTCCATCAGCAGCCTCTGGGACCTGGCACAGGACAATTGTGCAAGGAATAAGCATATTGTAGGGCTTCCCGTATTCCAAAGATGATTTGGGAGAATCAAGTCATACCACCATCATCCCACCAATCAGGACTCAGCTTTCTAACTCGGCATTATTATATTTTTAAAGATCATTTTGGCTTAGTTCCCTCTACCCAATTGAACAGGCAAGTTATGACCTGAACTTTCAAAGGCCAGTTACTAACCCTAAGAAAGTAAGCAAAGAGATTCTGCCCTTCTTGTCCTCCGTGTATGGGAGGAGGGGTGATGGGTCAGATGCAGGGAAACTTAGGAGCAATCTGAGCCCCTGCCTCCTGCCGATCCAGATTCCCGAACCCACAGAGCGGTGGGTGCTGCAGGTATGGGGAGCTTACCGTTGTCAGTGGATTCACTCATGCGTCCTTCTCTTACATCACCCTCGCTTGGTAAATGACACTGTGTTCAGAAGCCAGGTCCCATCGTAGCTTGATGTTCCTACTATCCAGGTTTCTTTTAGCCTACCGTTAGACTGCACTGCAGTTGCTGCTCCACCCATACCTAACCTTCCCTTCCTCAGACGCCAGTTCCTCAGCTAAAATCATCTCCCTTCCACTCTCTCCCTATCCAGTTTAGCGAAGTCATTGTGGGCATGCCCCTCATCTCCTCTGAAAAAACGTCCTCATCTTCCCAATGTGTATCTAATAACGACTGGGCAGTTGGGACTCCAGACTCCATTCATTCAACGGGAGAACTCAGGTTATTAATAGCAATGTCGGGCAGAGGATGAACTCTCACTAAATGTCAATTCTCGTCAATGCATCCTTAAAACACTATTTATGAAGCCTGAGGGGCTGGCTCTGTGATATTCTCTGCCACCTGGCAATGAAGACAGACGCGGTTCCTGGACCACTTTTGCGCAGAGTAATGGGTCCCGCCCTGCCCTCCGACTACAAGTCCCAAAAGGCCACGCGGCGCCGCACATAGCCCCGCCTCCAGTCGCATGCGTAACGTCGCGACGCCGACCGCGAGCGGGCGCCGGTGGCTGCAGCCAGCGGGCGGGGCGGGGCCGGCGGGAGCGGCGGCCTTTAGGGCGGAGCCGGCTCCGCTGTCCGCAGTCGGCCGCGGGTTAGCGGGCAGAGCGTCTCCTGTCGCCGGTTCCCCTCGCTCACTGCTCTCTCGTGCCGGAGGCCGCTCCTCTCGGCTCTCGCTCTCTCTCTTTCTATCTCTCTCCCTTCCGTGGATCCGCCATGTCGGAGCCGGGCGGCGGCGAGGACGGCTCGGCCGGCCTGGAGGTGTCGGCGGTGCAGAATGTGGCGGACGTGGCGGTGCTGCAGAAGCACCTGCGTAAGCTGGTGCCGCTGCTGCTGGAGGACGGCGGCGACGCGCCGGCTGCGCTGGAGGCGGCGCTGGAGGAGAAGAGCGCCCTGGAGCAGATGCGCAAGTTCCTGTCAGACCCGCAGGTCCACACGGTCCTGGTGGAGCGCTCCACCCTCAAAGGTGCGCGGCGCCCCCTCCCCGGTCGCGTGGAGCAGCTAGGGTGCCCGGACCGCCAGCGCCCGCACAGTGGGGTCGCTTTGTCTCCGCGGCTTCTCAAGATGGCCGAGTTGGGTGGAGACAGCGTCTCCCGGTCCCGGCTGGGCACAGGGCCGCATCCCTGCCTCCAGAGTCACATGAGCTTTTTTGGTTTCGATTCGTATCCAAGCTTAGCTCGCTTTGGGAAGAGTGTGTCTAGGACAGCCTAGGTGCTGGCCCTTGGGTGGGCTCGGGGACCGGTGGGTTGGCGGGAGCCGGAGTGGGCAGGCCCTGGTCACCCAGCATCTCTGCTGTCTGCGGCTGCCTACGCGTAGGCCTCCATTGGCCTCGCAGCATCATTGTTGAGTGGGTGTATCTCCCAGTTTTACAAACCAGGAAACTGAGTCCCGTGGCTGGTCCAAGGTCACCAGCTAAAATACAGGACCTTGAGATTAGACTCAGCATATCAGTTTCCAGTCCAAATTGCTTGTTTTGCTGATCATGGCTTGAAATTGTTGCTTAGATGACCCTAATGACAGCTCTGTGACATTTAAGTCTGATTTCAAAGACTTAAGAACTGTTGCTTACCTAGTTGGGGAAGGAGGCAAAGAAGCTGACATGTTCCCGTTGTGTCCTCCAGCAGAGACTCTCACAACATCCCTAGATTGATCTGGAATAGGGGGCTTGCTTGCAGGACTCCTTCCTTCTTGAGGCTTTAAAACCACTTTGTAGCATCTGGGGAACTTGTATGACATGCTGGCGAATGGGTGTGGCATTTCCCTAGGAACCCAGATGTGCTGTTTAAAAGTAAAATAGCCCTTAGGGATTGAAGATGGACTGAGAATATTTGCTAGCAAGTTCCCTAGAGTTCCAAAGGCTGTGTGGTTCCGTTAGAAAACCAGAGTGGCTGTCCTTTCGATAGTTTGTATCGCTTTAAGGCTATTCTTAATTACAAAATGTTCACACAGCCTTGGTTTGGGCCTGCAGTTAGAAGATAGCAGAATATTTTTCTTCAATCTACACACAATGTCTAAAGCATTAGGATGCTATTAGTGCCTGGCTAGTGTTAGTGTGACTGAAGATGGTTTCCTTTACATTGGAGTTTGTATTTATTCCTGCGTGGAAATCTATTTTTGTCCAAAAGACCATGTAACTGTAGAAAATTTGAAACATATCTGAAATGAAAGTCATCTGGAACCCTGCCCCAGCAGGGCCCTGTGAGCCCTTTGATCCCTACTTGCTCTTTTGCGGGGTATGTGAAAATACATTTTATTAAAATACATTTTTAACCTATGTTTTTAACGATTTTGAGTAGTTTGGCCCTAGCTAATTCTTTTATATTCTTTGTTGCACAGTTTGTGTATTGAAATTAGTGATTTCAATATAAAAACACAAAAACCATGAGTCATGATTTCTCTTTACGAAAAAAAATCCCCAAGTTTTTCTCTTTGCTCTGTCATTAGTAATTTGTTCTCCTCATATCTGTCCGTCTTGTATCAAGGGTGGAATGGAACAAGTGTCTATTCAGCAAGGGATGATCCAGCATCCCAGCAAGGTTCCATAATGACTTGCACTTTTGAAAGTTGACTAAGGAATTTGACTGTCTGAGACTGAAATAACTCTTCTGTGTTTATAAAAATCCTGTTTGCATTCCTAGTGATTTAGCATATCATTAATTTCTTGTTCACTTACAGAAGCAAAGGGAAAGATTTTTTTTTATTGATTATTTTATTTATTTACATTTCTTCCCAGTCTCCCCACAGCAACCCCCCCCCCCATCTCATCCTTTTAAATCCAAGTTGATGCCTTAAGGTCTCCTCTGAGTTAGCTTGTGTGTCTTCTGTGCTGGAGATTGAGTCCCGGATGTTGCACATGCACGCCCTTTTGTTGTTGTTGGTTGTTTGCTTGTTTGAGAAGTCTCTCAGTGTAGCTAATGATGGCCTGAAGTGTTGTAGACCAGGCTGACCTCAACTCACAGTTTATCTAATAATCTCTTTCTCCTGGGGGTTTCTAAGCACACAGTCTAACGCTGAACTTTGCACTAGGCCCATACAGTCTCTGGGTCCTTGGCAGGAGGGCTTTGTTTAGGTAGTTCTTAGGAGTTCGAATTGGCTTCTGACAATATACAGGCAATAGTAGATTGCAGTGAGAGGGGAATAAACACCACCAACTGTGATTAGTATATACCGATTTCCTGAACTGAGAAATTCGTTGTTAATCTTAGCCATCCCTCCCTTTTCTCTCTTTTTGTTAAAAAACAAATTCTAGGGTAGCCTAAGGTGAACTCAAACTTGTATGTAGCCAGGGATGGCCTTGAACTTCTGATCTTCCTGCCTCTGCCTCCCAAGTGCTAAGGGCATTCACTGCCACGGTCAGTGTTTTACTGTGGTGCTGGGAAAGTCATGAAGGATTCCACAGGTCAGGCAAGCACCTCACCAGCCAAGCTGTGTCTCCAGCCTCTCTTCACTGCTCTACTTTAAAGACATTTCTAAACACTTGTACCAAATATATAGAAGCATTTAAAAAAAAAAAAAGATTTATTTATTTATTATATGTAAGTACACTGTAGCTGTCTTCAGACACTCCAGAAGAAGGAGTCAGATCTCGTTACAGATGGTTGTGAGCCACCATGTGGTTGCTGGGATTTGAACTCTGGACCTTCGGAAGAGCAGTTGGGTGCTCTTACCCACTGAGCCATCTCACCAGCCCCTAGAAGCATTTTTTAAAAAATAAGTTCTTTTTTTAAAGCTACCCCAGCTACTTAGAAACTTTGCGTTAAAGTACAGAACTCCTCATAGTATAAAATGAAGCGGTGACTTAGCAGCTTCTTTTGATAGTGCAGCATCGTCAGCAAGTGAGTGACAGCTTTCCACCTATCTCCTTTCTGAAATTCCCAGTCTGAGGGAGATTGATCGTTTTCTTCCAAATGAAAAGCTGTTTGATCCTGATCTGGATGGTTTACCCAGTAAAGGTGTTTTTGTAGCACTTCTTCCTACTGTGCGGGTTTTCTTGTGCTTTGTCCCTGGTGGGTCGGTGGTGTCTGTGGGAACGGAACCCTCATGCCTCTGTGACTGCTGTCCTCCAGATTTGTGAGTGCAGAGCAGGGATGATGTGGGGTGTGTGTGTGTGTGTGTGTGTGTGTGTGTGTGTGATGTGCACTCTCCCTTCCAAAACTGCAGCCTTAGACTTGGGAGTTGTTGCTCACTGCTGGGATGTGGCTGTTCTTAGTGTGCCTGCCTTAACCTGGCAGTGCAGCGTTTCTAGGGCAGGTCATGTAGGGGAGTCAGCTCTTAGTGCAGAGTTGGCTGGGAACCGGAGTGTAAAAGAATGGTTCACATTTTCATATTTCACAGAGCCTTTTAGGTTCCCAGCTTCATAGAGACAGTTGTGGGGAGACTTAGGAAAATGGTTTCTGTGGGCTTTCAAAAGTTGTTCTTCTAAGGTCTTAATATTCAAGAGGAATTATGAAATTTAGTGATCGATGGCTTTAAAAACTTAGGACAGCTGAGGATCCCTGAGGTGCTGCAGAGTGCTGGGGCTAGAGGGCCTTCAAGTACGACTTCTGCCTCTCTAACCTAAAATCAGTTTTCACAGTATGGATGCTCAGCCTCATTCATTTCTGTACTAATCATCTCAAGTGGTTAATAAAATAATGAGTAAATCAACAAGAAAAGCTTTCTGTAATATTCCCATAATGCCTCACTGCTAGCAGGAATCTGCCAGCCTGGGTTCACTGGCAAGCTGTGCGTGTGCAGGTAGGCCTACATTTCTATAGGACAAGGTAGTCTACAGCAAGGCACATGAGAGTGCGGTGCAGTGGGTTCGAGGGAGGGATGAATCCACCCCTGCTTAAAGAATGGGCTGAGACCCCTAGGAGAAAACCAATTCACCCTGAAGAGGGAGGCTGGGATGTGGACATTCAAACCTGCTTAGAAAGAGGACTCAGGGGCCGGGCTGTGGTGGCCACGCCTTTAATCCCAGCACTTGGGAGACAGAGGCAGGCGGATCTCTGAGTTCGAGGCCAGCCTGGTCTACAGAGTGAGTTCCAGGACAGCCAGGGCTACACAGAGAAATCCTGTCTCAAAAAAAAAAAAAAAAAAAAGAAAAAGACTTAGTTGTTTCTTTTTCTATTTTTTTTTATTTAAAACATTTTCCATATATTTTGATTATATTTTCCCCCCCCCCCCCAGTTTCTCCAGATCCTCCCATCTTCCTACCCATCCAACTTTATATAGGTTTTTTTTTCTCTTTCAAACACAGAACTCCCACAAAACAAAAGACTAATAAGACAGAAAATACCAAAATATGGTAAAATAAAACAAAGTCCACAAAAAATACCATTGAGTTTGTTTTGTTGGCCAACTGCTTCTAGGCATAGGCCCATCCTGAAGTGTAGTTGATTACCCACTGAGACTTCATTGGGGAAAACTGAGTTTCACTTTACCAGTCAGTATTAATTGCACAGAGCTCCTTGGTTGGGGGTGGAGCCTGCGTCCACTTCCCTTTCACAGTGCTGGGACTGCATCTGGCTTGAGCCTCTGCGTGCTGCCAAGGTCTCTGAGTGCACATGTGCATCAGTCCTGTTTGTCTAGAAGACAACTTTCTTCAAGTCTCTACCACGTATGGCTCACATTTTTCCATCTCCACTTTCTTTCTTTTTTAGATTTATTTATTTAAATACACTGTAGTATTTAAAGTACACAGTAGCTGTCTTCAGACACACCAGAAGATGGCATCAGATCTCATTACAGATGGTCGTGAGCCACCATGTGGTTGCTGGGAATCGAACTCAGGACCTCTGGAAGAGCAGCCAGTGCTCTTACCCACTGAGCCAGCTCTCCAGCCCCCATCTTTCCATCTCCACTTTCAAATAGATCCCTGATCTTGAGAGCAGGGTTTGATGGAAAGGATTTTTGAAGAACTCTGAAGCTAGTCTCGGCAGTTCTTGAGTGCATTTACTGAGGTGGGAATATTGATGCTGGAAAGACAGCTCAGTGGTTAAGAGCACTCACTGCCCACAGTGACTCATAGCCGTTGTTAGCCTCTGTGGGCACCAGACAGACAATGGTACACAGATGCATACAGGCAAAACACCCATACACATAAAGTTAAATTTAAAAAGAGATAGGAGTGTTTGGCTTATTCTATTTCATATCAGTTATTTTTCTTCTAAATTAATATTAACTGAGAAAGTACTGAGTCCTTGGAACTGCGATGTATCTGAGTTAGCAGGGTGCTTATCTAGATAGCTTTTGGGTTGATCCCCAGCACCTGGTTGTGCATAACCCCAGCACTGGGGAGGATCAGTTCAAGGTTGAACCCGAGGCCAGCCTAGACTATATGAGACCTTGGCTCCAGAAGAGAAGTACCAAGTACGAAGTTCCTTAGGCATTAGTAACTGTCTTTTTCAACAAACTTCAGTTCATTGAAAAGTTCAATAAGAGCTGGGCAGTGGTGGTGCACACCTTTGATCCCAGCACTTAGGCAGGTGGATTTCTGAGTTGGAGGCCAGCCTGGTCTACAGAGTGAGTTCCAGGACAGCCAGGGCTATACAGAGAAACCCTGTCTCAGAAGAACAAAAAACAAAAACAAAAAGAAAGAAAGAAAAGAAAGAGAAGAGAAGAGGTCATTAGGAGAAGTAAGTGGAATGTAATGCCTCCTTCACGCACCTGAAAGGATGCAAACTGTCAGGTTGAGAAAGCCTGTATTTCCCAGAGTTCTTAGCCCACTGCCAGCATGGGGAGGTGTGGCAGGGAAGTCATGGTCCGCGGCACCAGAGATGAGAAAGGGATAAAGCTAAAGCTATCACATAAGAGGGTCTGTGTGGTGATGGTGACCATCATGATACGGTGTTGGTCAGTTTTAGATTTTAAAGGGAAAAGAAGATGAAAGAAAAACCTAGATACTTGTAAGGAGTCATTTGGTGTGGGTGTAGGGTGAATGAATGAATGCCTTCCCCTGCTCCGGTTGGCAGACGCTGGAGGGATGGACCAGGCTTCGCCCCTTTCCTCCTGCCCGGTCAGCACACTTGAAGAGATGCCCTCAGGTGAGGGCAACGCGGGCTTACTGCAGTTGCTCCTAATTTGCACTAGTAGTTTGGGATGTATTGGTCTGTCTGCGGAAGCGTGCATGTTCAGATGTTGCTGCGGGCTGGGCAGTGTCTGCCAGTGTGGCCCAGCACAGCATGCAGCTCAGGACCTGGGTGGGAACAGCACATCTAGCTCTGCCATTGAATTGTCCACCCCTGTTAACTGTATTAATCAGCAGTCTACAGACACCAGGAAACTGACCGGAGAGTTTAAATTGTTTGTTTGTTTATTTATTTTAAAGATTTATTTATTTATTTATTACATGTAAGTACACTGTAGCTGTCTTCAGACACTCCAGAAGAGGGAGTCATTACGGCTGGTTGTGAGCCACCACGTGGGTGCTGGGAATTGAACTCAGGACCTCTGGAAGAGCAGTCAGTACTCTTACCCACTGAGCCATCCATCTCTCCAGCTCGGACTGGTTTGAGATTTAGTGAAGTGTGACATCCGGACAGAACGTGTAGGTGGGTCTGTAAGTGAGCTGCTTCCCATTATTAACAACGAATGATCAAGTGTCCTTCCTTCAACTTTAAACATTTTTATCGAAGTAGAAAGCCAACTTTCTTTTTACTATTTATAAGATTAATAATTTACAGAGTGATAAAAAGGGAGAGAGCTACCACAAACACACCCAGTTCTAGAGATGACCTATAACTTTGGCTCCCATGGGACTCACTGTGTAGACCGGGCTGACTGGAAGTCGAGGTGATCCTCCTGCCCCTTGCTCCCCACGGCTGAGATGGATTACAGGTGTATGCCATCAAGCTTGATCTTCTGCAAAAAGCATATTTGATAATTTATCAAGCATAATACTGTGTAAGTGAGGTTTGGGCATATTCAGACTTTGATTTCCGTATTTATCAGGAACTTGGATATACAAGACTGACCCAGGTGTATTTCTCTGAGCAACTAGTAATGACTTCCCCAAGTTACTCTTAGGGGTGCTGGAATCTCACCCAAGCAGCAGGGCTGTTCCCGGTTCTTCCTGTCTGGGGATTACATCACTGGGCGTGCCTCCCTGAGCCAGCCTGAGCTGCTTTCTGCTGCACTGCAGTGCTCCTAGTGTCGAACTGAACTGCAGCATTCGCTCCTGAGCCTGGCTCAGACCTGTAGTGGGCGGTGGAGCCTGTTGGATCAGGGAGTACAGGCCACAGGCTGAGAGCCTGTGTCTGGCCTGTCTCTTCTGTGATTGTATTTGTGTGATGATGGGCATTGGGGAAAAGTACTTGGCCGTGTTACTGGGATGCTGTGCGGCGAGGCCTTGTGTGACTGCGGAGAGCTTAGGAACCACAGTGCAGGACACGGGCGGCTCTGCTCTCTTTGGTTTCCTTTCTTCCTCTTTTTTTTTTTTTCCATAGGTTTTTTTTTTTTTTTTTTTTTTTTTTTTTTGTAGTTTTTTTTCAGGTAGGGTTTCCCTGGGTAAACAGCCTGGCTGTCCTGGAACTCACTCTATAGAGCAGGCTGGCCTCGAACTCGAGATCTGCCTGCTTCTGCTGGGATTGAAGGCTTGCCACCGAGCCCAGGAAGACAATATTTCTTAATCCACTGCCTTGACAGCTGCAGGGCAGGGCCTGTCTGTGCTTTGTCTTACGCTGGCAAGTAGAGATTGCAGGCATAGGTGTGATGGCTCTCAGGCAGCAGGGTTGTCTTATAATATAGCTATATCTTGTAATATATCTAGATTTGAGTGCTTGGAAAGTCAGCTGATTTATAAAGGGTTTTTTTTTTCAGTAGTTTTTTTAAAGTTAAAAAATTTAAAACCAACTTAGGCATGCAAAAGCAGTTTCCTTGGCCCGCCGGGGTGGGCTCTGCACAAGAGGAACACACTGGATCTCTGGCGAAGCCTGGCTTCATAGTCTGGGTGAATCTGGATGAATGGCCCAGCCTCAGTGGCGGGCACTTGCTCCACCCCCAACACCCCCCAGCACTGGGTAACAGCTCTTGGTGGTCACACTCCACGCCCTTAGACAACTGACTGTTGTTGGAGCAGTGTACAGTAGAAAGACACCAACATTGAGTACCTACAGGGGTTTGCTTTTCAACACCACCCTCGCTACACAGTCTCTTTCCTCAGCTGAGATGCAGAGTACTTACACAGTCAAGAGCAGGGACTCCCAGGCCTAGGAGAGGTGACCTGCATTCTCTAGGGTGGACACTGCCCTATGTTCTTTGTGCTTGGGGCCTTCTGGGTACTGCTGGAAGATGCCAACTCCTACAGGATGACAGTAGTTATTTTCAAAGCAAGAGGTGGTACTAGATACATTAGAAAGTTCTTCTACCTACTTCTTCCTTCTCTTTCTAAAATTATATCAAAAAGTTGTTTGGAAAAAACTTTCCTTGATAGAGACCTTAAGTATCATGCCTTTAGGTGTGAACTTGGCTTGTAAAGTCAGTTTATAAAGATGATTTCCATCACAGCATTTGCGTATACAGGTGTCCTTTTACTTTGTTATCATTGAGCCCCACTTCCTGGTGCTCTCCCCTGCTCCCCAGACATCCCCAGCTCACATGTGCCATTACCCCTTGTATTCCCTTCCCACTTAAGATGGCTTCCTCCCCCTCAGTCCCCTTTCTACTCCCTGCCCCTTAAATCCAAAGCCCACATAAGAGAGACATTGGTCTTTGAGTCCAGTTTATTCACTTAGCACAGTGATCTCCAGCTCACCTTTTGTGCAAATGTCATGGTTTTGAATTTTGCTTTTGTCTCATCTTAAAACCAACAAAGCAGACAGTGTTTGCTCAGGCTCTGTATTTTATACTTGAATTTCAAGGTTTAGTTGCTAAAAGGAGCCTCAGAGAGTACCCAGTTCAGTGTCCCATGCCCTTCTCCGCTCATGAATTTAAAGTCCATACCACTCAGTCACTCTTGGGTCTTCTGTTGGGTTTGTGTTTTCTCTGCTCTTTAATGCAGATGATGCTGAGGCCTTGTGACTCATTCCTCTACTCTCAGCACTCAAAGCATCAAAGCAGAGGTCAGCAGGTGTCTGTGAGTTCAGGGTGCTTTTCATAGTGAGTTCTAGGCTAGCTAGAGCTATACAGTGGAACCCTATTGGGGGGGGGGGGGAGAGAATGACTACATAGATTTGGGTAATGCTGATAATACACTGGGAGCCGTTGTGAACATAATTTAGCTAGAATGTTCAAATGTCTTGGAGGTTATTGATAGAGAAGTTTGCAACATATTATAGTCTTATTATTTTGAGATAGGGTCTCACTGTATAGCCCTGCTGGCTTGAACCTAACTTTGTAGACCATGCTGGTTTTGAACTCACAGAGATCGACCTTCCTGTGGCACCACACTCATACTATTTTTACAAATTTTTTTCTATAATTTTGACTTTTAGTTTAGAAGTCTGGCTCACATGCCTCTTGAGGCTGTTGTATGCTAAGTTCCAATAAGCTTGCCTCTGGCTTGGGTGCTATGTGGACCCTACATGTTCCATGCCTTCGGTTAGCTTGGGTGGAAGAGACCCTTCTGTGTGCAGCCTACAACAGACGACAGACAGGTGCTTGACAGAGCAAAGAAAAAGCTGGGTCGGGCTGGTGAGATGTCTCAGTGGGTAAGAGCACCCGACTGCTCTTCCGAAGGTCCGGAGTTCAAATCCCAGCAACCACATGGTGGCTCACAACCATCCGTAACGAGATCTGACTCCCTCTTCTGGAGTGTCTGAAGACAGCTACAGTGTACTTACATATAATAAATAAATAAATCTAAAAAAAAAAAAAAAAGAAAGAGAAAAAGAAAAAGAAAAAGCTGGGTGACAGGCTTCCCGGGTATTTCTTGTCAACAGTCTTCTAGGTGGGCTTCCCTTGGCCTGGCCCTGCTGTGCGCTGGTGAGGAGCCCATGTGGAACTGCAGGCCTCTGCATTCCTTCCCATGCTTCCCGGCCGAGGACCTCGGATCTCAGGGACCATTTACCTGCACTGTGTACTTGGAAAACAGGGCTGAGAGCCCTGCCAGCCTAGGCTGACTGGGAATGCTTGTCATGTCACGTAGTAAGAGCTGAATATACAGCCGAGCAGATGGCACTTGGCATGGAAAGAGACTTGTATTTTGGGGATAGAGGGTGAGTCTAGTGGCCAGAGACAGTGAGAATTTTGCAGAAACTATTGGAACTGCCCATATCTCTGAGACTTCACTTGTATCTTCTTACTAACCTTCCAACAACCCAGACACTTGCTACTGCCTGAAAGGTAGAGAGTTCACTCTTTATCCCCAAGACCACGCAGCAAACAAATGCCCAACGTAGGAGTCAGGAAAAGCAGGTAGAGCCAGCACTCTGGGACTTCAGAAGTAAAGTGGAGTGGGGCGAGGATCAGTCTTGAAGACTTGATGGATTAGAAGTGTCAATGTGAATTTGATAACACTTTTATTATGATTTATAGAGGATGTTGGTGATGAAGGAGAAGAGGAGAAAGAATTCATTTCCTATAACATCAACATAGACATTCATTACGGGGTAAAGTCCAACAGGTGAGTAGTGTGAGCGCCACAGTGAGACCACGCCACAGGTCCACTGCACATGAGCACAGCTTGAGCTAGATTTCTCCATCAGTGTAAATGCTGACCCATTGCAGTTCTAGTTGTCATACCTGGTACTGCGGTTAGGTTTGGGCTGATGTTTACTTACTAGGAGTTTCAGGTTTCTATCCGATTGTATTCTTTGATTTAATAGTCTCTGCTTTTGTCTTACTTTGTCATTATAAATGAGTAGTGAACGCCCTGTGCACAGGCCTGATCTTTTCAGGGTAAATCCTTCAGGAGTGTGTTGCCCGTCCATAGGAAAGGCATCATTGAGGCTTTAATGCATGTTGCCAGATTACCTTACAGAAGCTCAGATCAACTTCTGAACAGTAGAAACTTTCAGGTTCCCATATGTGAAAACTCACTATTCTCCACTAGCAGTCAAAACTTCTTAAGCAATTTCAAGACTACAGAGGAGTTGCAGAGTATAGTGGTACACACTATAGCCTCAGCATTTAGGAGGCGGGAGCCAGGGGATCTAATGCCTGGTCTATATGGGAGAAAACAACTGTCTCAGAAGGAAAAGGAAAACAAAGAGTATAGAAGACTTGTGTGGCCGGGCGTGGTGGCGCACGCCTTTAATCCCAGCTCTCGGGAGGCAGAGGCAGGCGGATTTCTGAGTTCGAGGCCAGCCTGGTCTACAAAGTGAGTGACAGGACAGCCGGGGCTACACAGAGAAACCCTGTCTTGAAAAAAAAAAGAAAAGAAAAGAAAAGAAGACGACGACTTGTGTGGCAATTGTGTGGATAGTAGATAGCCTCTTGGATAGGATCTGCCAGCGTTTGCCACACATGGGACAGCGCATGTGACAGAACACTTCCCAACCAGCACTGCAAAAATACCTAGGTCAAACTTTCCGTCCGTTTGCCATCTTCTGTAGTACTGATGGCACTCACCAGTGAGTGGGTAGCCGCAGTGCAGCCTACAGGAGCCTCCCTCTACTTCTGCTCCGTGGGTCCGGGGTGGAGGACTGGGATTGGGGGTGGGATTGAACTCTGGCTGGTTAGCTCCTGAACCATCTCATCGGCCCTTGTAATAGATTTAGGGAAATAGGAAATGTAGGTGAGTGGTGCTAGAGATGGGGAAGAGAGTTCAGAATGTAAGAGTGGAGCTGGGAGGAGTGGCCAGTTGAGCAGGCGCAGATTTATTATAGACGTGAGTGACAGCTTACAGTTGCTTGAGTGGGTCGGTTTTAAGCCAGAGCTGTGAATTCTGCTGGCCCAGCTGCTGCCTTTGTCATGGGGACACGCTGCAACCTTGTCCTGACACAGGATACAGTCATTCTCCCACAGGGTTTCAAAAAGGACAGTCACAGCTAGAAAAACACCCATTCAGTCTGGTTTTTGGTTAGTCTGAGACAGGGTCTCACTCTGTATTGCTGCCTGGCCTGAAACTCGCTGAGATTAAAGGCATGTACCACCACACCCAGCTCAGTCTGTTCTTAATGTAATTTTAAGTTAAACACTCAAAAATTTTATTTATTTTCAACACAAAAACTGTAATTGTTAAAACCAATTTAAATTGTGACTTGTCTGCTCTGCTTTCTCCTTTGGCTCTTTAGCTTGGCGTTCATCAAGCGAGCTCCTGTGATTGATGCAGACAAGCCAGTGTCGTCCCAGCTCCGAGTCCTCACTCTGAGTGAAGACTCGCCGTATGAGACACTGCACTCTTTCATCAGCAATGCAGTGGCTCCTTTCTTTAAGTCCTACATCAGAGAGTCTGGCAAAGCAGACAGGTAAGCACTGCATTCTCGCGGCAGCGGGGCTCCACCGAGACACAAGGTATCATCTCACTGATACTTAACAGACCTAAATAATGTGCTCCGAAGGCCATCACTGCTCTCATTTTGAGATGCTTCTGTCTCTGTAGGGATGGTGATAAGATGGCTCCTTCAGTTGAAAAAAAGATTGCAGAGCTTGAAATGGGACTCCTCCACCTGCAGCAGAACATTGAGATCCCAGAGATCAGCTTGCCAATTCATCCCATCATCACGAACGTTGCGAAGCAGTGCTATGAGCGCGGAGAAAAGCCCAAAGTTACAGACTTTGGTGATAAGGTTGAAGACCCAACTTTCCTTAACCAATTACAGTCTGGAGTTAATCGGTGGATCCGAGAAATTCAAAAGGTAAGGACACTATAATTGACGGCCGGTGTGAGACGGTTTGCCCTTTAATAAAGTCTGTGGGAAGCTGCCCCAAGTTCTTCTGTTGTGATAGCATGACAGTAGGAGTCCCTCCTACGTCTAGGAATGTTGATGCAGGGCCAGAGTCTGAGCAGAGTAGTCAGTATACTGCAAACTGAGAGAACACGTAGCAGCCATCTCTCCAAGCTTCAGACCAAACCCTTCACTTGTTTTGGGGAGGGATCAACTTGAGATTTACCAGGCGATGTCATCTTATCTTCAAAGGTGACCAAGCTTGACCGGGATCCAGCATCAGGAACTGCCTTGCAGGAAATCAGCTTTTGGCTAAACTTGGAACGTGCGTTGTACCGCATCCAAGAGAAGCGGGAGAGCCCCGAGGTGCTCCTGACTCTGGACATCCTGAAGCACGGCAAACGTTTCCATGCCACTGTCAGTTTTGACACTGATACAGGTAACCCAGAACCAATAGCCAGATGCGTAAGTTGCTGAGACTCCTTAAAGTCTTGGATGATTTAGATGAAAACTAGGAGATGCAGTTTGGGATCAGTCCCAGGCCCAGCCTTTTATGTGTCAGACAAGTACTGCATCAGGACCACACCCTAAACACTACTGTTCTCTTTCCTTCTTTTCTTTTTTTTTGGTTTTTTTTTTTTTTTTTTTTTTTGGTTTTTTGAGACAGGGTTTCTCTGTACAGCCCTGGCTGTCCTGGAACTCACTCTGTAGACCAGGCCAGTGAGATCACTGTGACCTGGCCTCGAACTCAGAAATCCGCCTGCCTCTGCCTCCCGAGTGCTGGGATTAAAGGCATGCGCCACCACACCCGGCTTTTTTTTTTTTTTTTCAATTAGATATTTTCTTTCTGTATATTTCAAATGTTATCCCCTTTCCTAGGTTCCCCTCCAAAAATCCCCTATTCCCCTCCCCAACTCCCCAACTCACCCACTCCCGCTTCCTGGCCCTGGCATTCCCTATACTGGGACATAGAACCTTCACAGGACCAAGGGCCTCTCCTTTCATTGATGACCGACTAGGCCATTAAAGTAAACCATTTAGTAGACAGTACTAAAATCGAAATATAAAATGTTAGCCCTGTGAAGGAAGCTACTTGGGAGATGGGCTTGTCACTAAGTTAGGATGCAGGAGAGTTGTTCATTTATTTTTAATGTTTATAAATGTTTGCCTACATGTATGTACGTGCACTATGTGTGTTCACGGTGCCAAACTGAGGCTAGAAGAAATTACTGAATTCTCTGGACCTGGAAAGTTATGATGGTTGTGAGCTGCCCTGTGGGTGCTGGGAACCAAACCCAGGTCCTCTGCAACCAGCCAGTATTCTTTGCTGCTGATCTTTTTTCAGCCCACTCTACTTCCCCATCCTACCACCCAGGCAGGGTTTCTCTGTGTAGTCCTGGTTCTCCTGGAACTTGTATTGTAGACCAGGCTGGCTTTGTACTCACAGAACTCCACCTGTCTCTGCCTCCCAAGTGCTGGGATTAAAGCTTTTATACCTTTATACCTGGCTTCAACTGCACCCCTAAGAAAACCAAAACCGAGTCCATTAGAGATGTTGTTTGTTTGTTTGTTTGAAATACCGTGAATGATTTTTCTGTAACTAGAATATGTTCAGCATCAAAGTGCATTTCATAGTTAAGACCTACTTTACTTGATTTTATTACTTGACGTGAAAACCGTTAACCCTCTTTGTCAACCTAGGTCTGAAGCAGGCGTTGGAAACGGTGAATGACTACAACCCTCTGATGAAAGACTTCCCTCTGAATGACTTGCTGTCTGCCACGGAGCTGGACAAGATAAGGCAGGCCCTTGTTGCAATTTTCACACATCTGAGAAAGATCCGCAACACGAAGTACCCGATTCAGCGGGCCCTGCGTCTCGTGGAGGCCATCTCCAGAGACCTGAGTTCTCAGCTGCTCAAGGTCTTGGGCACTCGGAAGTTGATGCATGTAGCCTATGAAGAGTTTGAAAAGGTAAGTTGTGGTCTTTAAAAACCACCCCGAGCCAGTGAGATCACTGTGACCTGGCGAGTGACGAGCCATCTCCCAACTGTACCCAGGTCATGGTGGCTTGCTTCGAAGTCTTCCAGACGTGGGACGACGAGTACGAGAAGCTCCAGGTGCTGCTGCGAGACATCGTCAAGAGGAAGCGGGAGGAGAACCTGAAGATGGTGTGGCGCATCAACCCCGCTCACAGGAAGCTTCAGGCCCGCCTCGACCAGATGAGGAAGTTCCGCCGCCAGCACGAGCAGCTGAGGGCTGTCATTGTCAGGGTCCTGAGGCCACAGGTGTGTCTGGCAGTCACAGGCGCTCACAGCCCTTGTTTTGTTGCCTCCTTATAATTCTTTGAAAGAACTGACGGCCTGGTACTCCATGTTTTTCCTTTAGTTCCCTCTTGTCACTTGTCACCCTCGATCCTGAGGCTGTTACGCTGTTATAAGAATCTGAACACTCAGTGTGCTCTGCATGGGCACCGCTGAGAGCAGACACTGGCCATTAGATTGTAGTGTGTGCCATCAACAGAGTCCTTTAGCAGTGCACCATAGTAAATTATGGGGAATTACTGTTTATCACTCAGCTTTTTTAAAATAATTCAGTGCTTCCTTTTTTCTTTGTATGCTTTTGGGGTAGGGCGTCTTGTTTTGTTTTTTGTTTTGCTCCATTCTGGGGAATGAATCCAAAGTCCTGTGCCTGCTGGCAAGTGCTCTGCTGCTGAGCTGCGTCCTAGTGCTGTGTGCTCTCCTGTTTTCATTCCCTCTTCACATTCATTAGTTCTTTCCTTTAAGTATACACACACACACACACACACACACAGTAAAGACAGAAGTCTGCAGGGAGATCCTTATAGTGTGCTCATGGCTGAATTGTGATGATAGAGTCCTAAAGGCCTAGAAGTCAGCATTGATGCAAGAATCCTGTGCTGTGCCTGTGACAGAAAAACGTCATTTGCAGCTATGTTTTGTTCCAAACCTTTTGTTTTAGGTCACAGCAGTCGCACAACAGAACCAAGGAGAAGCACCTGAACCCCAAGACATGAAAGTGGCCGAGGTGCTCTTTGATGCTGCCGACGCCAACGCCATTGAGGAGGTGAACCTGGCCTACGAGAATGTCAAGGAAGTCGATGGTCTGGATGTTTCCAAAGAAGGGACGGAAGCCTGGGAGGCCGCGATGAAGAGATACGATGAGAGGATCGACCGTGTGGAGACCCGCATCACCGCCCGCCTCCGAGATCAGCTCGGCACGGCCAAGAATGCCAATGAGATGTTCAGGATTTTCTCCAGGTTCAATGCACTGTTCGTCCGCCCACACATCCGAGGGGCCATTCGTGAATACCAGACCCAGCTGATCCAACGTGTGAAAGATGACATCGAATCTCTGCACGACAAGTTCAAGGTCCAGTACCCGCAAAGCCAAGCTTGTAAAATGAGTCATGTCCGTGACCTGCCCCCCGTGTCAGGGTCTATCATCTGGGCTAAACAGATCGACAGACAGCTCACTGCCTACATGAAGCGAGTGGAGGATGTCCTGGGCAAAGGCTGGGAGAACCACGTGGAAGGGCAGAAGCTGAAGCAGGATGGAGACAGCTTCCGAATGAAGCTCAACACCCAGGAGATCTTCGATGACTGGGCGAGGAAGGTTCAGCAGCGCAACCTTGGTGTCTCCGGGCGCATCTTCACCATTGAGAGCGCTCGCGTGCGGGGCCGCACTGGGAATGTCCTCAAGCTAAAGGTGAACTTCCTTCCAGAGATCATAACACTCTCCAAAGAAGTCCGGAACCTCAAGTGGCTTGGCTTCCGAGTGCCACTTGCAATTGTGAACAAGGCTCACCAAGCCAACCAGCTCTACCCATTTGCCATCTCGCTGATTGAAAGCGTCCGGACTTACGAGCGCACCTGTGAGAAGGTGGAGGAGCGCAATACCATTTCCCTGCTAGTGGCCGGCCTAAAGAAGGAGGTGCAGGCCTTAATCGCAGAAGGCATCGCGTTGGTGTGGGAGTCCTACAAGCTCGACCCCTACGTGCAGCGCCTGGCAGAGACGGTTTTCAACTTCCAGGAGAAGGTGAGTTGACTGACCTTCAGCATTTCTGGTTGGCCTAGTCACCAAGTCAGGGACGTGCTAGTTCTCCATGGCAGTCTGTGAGATTGGAGCTAAGACCCCTGCAGCAGCAGGAGGAAAGACGCTTTTTGGCTGTTGACTGATGGGATGGGGCTTTGGGAATGCTGCCGTGTGACCCCCTGAGAAACCTGGATAGAGCACATCGGAGGCAGATAGGCATGTGATGCAGCTAGGGGGAGAGTGTCTCTAGACCTGTATTGGGGGTGTTTGTTCCCATGGGCAGGGCAGAGAGAAGAAAGATGCTGGTGGTGTTCCCAGCCCTTCCTTTTCCTCTGTGGGCCACGCAGGGGAAGTAGCATCCTCACTCCAGCAGCTAGGGCTGGCTATTAATGGAGGGGCTTCTCTACGCTAAGCAGAGTTCTTCATGGAAGGGACATGAACGAGCTGAGCCATAGAGTACTCGGATGTTTTCATACTAAACGCACTCTCCTCCAGGTGGACGACCTACTGATTATTGAGGAAAAGATAGACCTGGAGGTCCGCTCCTTGGAAACCTGCATGTATGACCACAAGACATTCTCAGAGATCTTGAACAGAGTGCAGAAAGCAGTGGACGACCTAAACCTGCACTCCTATTCCAATCTGCCCATCTGGGTCAACAAGCTGGACATGGAGGTGTGTATGGCTGAGTTGGCCAGTCACTGATCTCTGCTGTCCCTGTGGGCGTGGGCCCTGTTAGGTACAGCCTTCAATTTGTCTGGAAAGCGGTTTCCCTAAATACTTACTTGGCTGGCCCAGTTCCTCCTGAATCCCTCAGCTAATGCCACAGCTGGGTGCAGAGGAGAGTCCCTCCTTTCCCTGGGTACGTGGCAACTTCCTATTGATCTTTCTCGCTTGTTCTTAGGATTTAAGGTTTGTTTTGTTTATTTTCCTTTTGGCAATGATGGTGGTGCCATGGTGGAATCTAGGGTCTTGCTCAGCATGGACCGATTCCTTAGTCCTAGCCCTCCAGGCACTTTCTCTGACAACTGCCCCCTCCACACCTAAGGCTGTTGAAGGACATGTGGCTAGAGAGACCTTGGGTAGGAAGGAAAGTTATCAGGCTGCAGGAGCGGTAGTTCTCCCGCAGCACATCCCTAGGGAGTTACACGGCATAGGGCCCACCGGTGCCGAAGACATGCAGAATGCAGAGGTCCTGTCTGTCACCTCGAGGAATGTAGCCTGGCTCTAAATAGAGAAGGCTTTCTTCCACTTGGTGAAGAAAAATGTCTTCATCTCCAAACTGCGGTGTTCCTAGTTTCACCTCTAGAGCTAACGTCAAGCTCTACAAAAGAGCACTTGAAGTGAGTTTTACATCATAAGGAACAGCTACCAACAGCTTGCCCGCATCTGCAGGATGCAGTATGGTATTAAGTCTCCTTGTCACTTAAGAGCTGAGGAGACTGGCAGTTCACAAGTCTCAAAGGTGCAGAGCACAGCTCTGATCCTGCTGCACACGTCACACACAGAGGTAGACACTGACTGGCGCACCTGCCCCCTTCTCATTCTGTACTTTGTGAGCCAACCTTCAAAGGCAGCCACTCAGTGACCCCACTTTCTCTGTAGATTGAAAGGATACTGGGCGTCCGCCTGCAAGCTGGCCTTCGAGCTTGGACCCAGGTTCTTCTTGGACAAGCTGAGGATAAAGCAGAAGTCGACATGGATACAGATGCTCCACAAGTCAGTCACAAGCCTGGTGGAGAGCCCAAGATCAAAGTGAGTCTCTCCCGTGGCACTCACCTGGGTATAGCAAAGCAAGTCCCTCCCCTTGGAACTGTCTGTGGACGCTGAGACAAGAGGGTCACACCTCAAGGCCAGCTTAGCATAAGCAGTGAGATCCTGCTTTAAAAAGGTGCCAGGCGGGGAAGCTCTGGGCTGAGGCTGGGGGTTAGAGGACTGGCTTAGAATGCAGGAGGCCTAGACTAGATCCCTGGCACGGAGGCTGGCACTGCATGCGAGTGCCTGTGAAGAAGTCACCTAACAGTGGAAGAGCCTGATAGACACCATTTAACCAGTTGGTGAATGTTAGCACCGCCAGTGGTGTGAGTGGCTCCCCGTGTTTGTGACATCTTGTGGTGACAAGGGCATTTCACATCTGCCCTTTCTCCAGAAAACTTATGAGAAAAATAGAGGCTCACAGAAAATCAGTCTGCGGAGCATCGAGCAGAGCAGACAATGCCACAGGCTGGGGTGGGTTGAGGAGACTGAGTGCAGGGTGAGGGGAGGCGGCCATCCAGTGTCAGCGAAGCTGCTGAAGCGCCTTGTGCTTTCTTTACACATCTTCTGTCAACTTAAAATGGTTTCATACAGGAGGCCATAACCACCTCAAAGTCTGTTTAGGAAGTGTACCCTGTAGGAACTCTTACTTGGCTGGTGTCTATGTGATGAACTATTTTGAGACAGGGTTTCTCTGTGTAGCCCTGGCTGTCCTGGAACTCACTCTGTAGACCAGGCTGGCCTCGAACTCACAAAGATCTGCCTGCCTCTGCCTCCCGAATGCTAAGATTAAATGTGTGCTCCACCACCACCCTCTGCTTCAGTGACACTCTTTTTCAGGCCTCTAGCTGGTTTTACTGAGCATGTGGGTTTCCATGAGTACCCAGGCACCAGGGCACCTGGAGCAGATGCCACGATGCTTGCACCCCAGCCTCTTGTGATCATAGAGGGACGGGTGTGAAACAGCTCAGGAGTGCATCTGATAGTGACAGACTTTGGGCTTCTACCTAGAGAGGTCATAATTTAGAGCGAGAAGGTTATAAAGAGCTTAACCATTTTGTTGACCCTTTTCTTCCAGAACGTGGTTCACGAGCTGAGGATAACAAATCAGGTCATCTATCTGAACCCACCCATTGAGGAGTGCAGGTACAAGCTGTACCAGGAGATGTTCGCGTGGAAGATGGTTGTGCTGTCCCTGCCCAGGATCCAGAGCCAGAGGTACCAGGTAAGCTTCCGGGGCCTCCAGGCACATGCCCTCTGACCAGGTCTTACTTGGGACTCTGATGCCACTTCTCAGGGTGAGTCATGTAATGAGCCCTGTGCGTGTCTCTTTCTCCTCGGGGGTTCCCGGGTTGCATGTTCTAAGGGAAAGCTTCGCATTTGCAGCCTTCCTCGTCTCTCAAAGTTTCCTCCATCAGCTGCTTTGGTTTTTAAACAAGATCTCTCTGTGGAGCCTTTGCTCTCTTGGACCTCCCTGTGTAGACCAAGTTTGCCTCAAACTCCTAGAGATTCTCTGCCTCTGCCTTCTGAGCACTTGTGTTAAAGGCGCCTGCCACTGTGCCTGGCCTGTGAGCTTTGATAATCTCAGTTCCTACTCCATTGCTGTGTTGTCTGATTTTGGATATAGGGTATCCCTGGGTAGTCCCACCTGACCTCAGCTTCAGCCTCCTGAGCTCCTGCCTGCAGGCTGACTTATCAGCACGTAGCTGCTCTTAACTTAATTTGTAGATCCCCGCTGACAAGTTTAAGGCAAATCCTGGATTCTAGTCTTCCTGGTACCCTTCTAGAGTCAAAGGAAAACCTGAAAGGCCATTTAATCCATAATGTTGGCTGATGTCACTTTTAAGTAGGATCAGTGGCTTCAAATAAAAAGATTCCATAACACTGCCATGCAGACTGTCCTAGAATTTAGTAATTCTGCTAGAAACACGCCTTTTCAAATCAAAGAATAAAATAAATTTAGTTTTCTTTTACATGTCTGAGTGTTTGCCTGAATGTGTGTCTGTTCATCAGGAGTGAGTCTCTTTCTGTGTAGGCCAGAAAAAATAATTGGATTCCCTAGGTGCTGAGAACTGAACCCGGGTCCTCTGGAAGAGCAGCCAGTGCTCAGGACCACTGGGCTATCTCTGCAGCCCCCAAACACACCTTTTTTACCTTGTGACTTTGAACATAAATGTCACTCTTCAAGGGTTTTATTTGTGGTGTGTTTGTGCACACACACTCTTTCACATTTCTCACAGTGAGAAAGTGGAGCTCAAAGCACACCCTGCAATTTAGGTATCTACCTCTTCACTTTTTAAGTTCATTCTGGGGATTGAACTCAAGACATCAGGCGTGGTGGCAAATGCCTACCGAGCCATCTCCTAGTCCCTGTAGTATGTTTTGCCCAGCTAATCAAAACCAAACTGAGCTTTGGTTTCTGTCCCAGGCATCTAGATATAGTCTTTGGGGTCCTCTTTGTCAGTTCTGTGTATAAGGCTTTGCATTGTCTTGTTCCTCTCCAAGCTGAAGCTGGACAGGCGATAGCTGCCCTGTGTGCGGACACCAGCGCTGTTGACCCAGCTCTGCTCTGACACAGCCGTCTCCACACTCATGCGTGCAGCCTGCTTTCCATCTCCTGTCCCGAGGCCAGGACTTGGTGCTGTGCTTGCTCCCATGGGTTGCTTCCTCTCCTTGCTTCTCCTCTTGTCCTTCTTTCCACCCAACCCAGAAGTCATGTGTCACCCTGATTTCTGTCATTGATGTCTTTAAAGTTCATCCTGCTCTGTTGTCTTTTTTTTAAAAAATAAAATCAATGTTCAATTTCCTAAATGAATACCCAGGAGCCAGACACTGTGGTGAAAGCCTGCTTACTCAGAGAGGCACCCAGCTGACCACTGTCCACTGCCATCCCAGAAGGAAATGCCCCTTCCCCATCTCCTCTGTGTTTAACACCCTGAATTCAGCTCAGTCCCCCTCCTTGCTACTTCCTTATACTGGTCAACTGGTTGCTAGCCAACTCGCCTCCTGACTGTCGCTGACTGTAGTTAATCCTGTTTACAGAGAGCTCTTAGGATGAACAGTGTGCACTCGGGCTGAGCTGCACCACAGCAAAGCTTTTCGTGTTCACAATCTTGGAGTTCACAATGTGGTCAGATGCCCTGCAGCATCGGGCATTTCTGTTCTACCACGGTTACTGTTCCCACTGTACCCCAGAAGCCACCGATGCCTTGCCTTACTAATGTTGCCTCCTGCTGTTCTCTCCACCCCTATGGTCAGTCTTCATTTCGGGGTAACGGCCTCTGTGGGTCCTCTAACAGCCTGCCATCTCGCTGTAGTCTTCCTGTCCAGGGGCCTTTCTGGCCTGCTTTCCCTCCTGGCTCTGCTCAGGCCTCACTGGGCTCTTGCTGGCCCTCAGCCCTGCAGGCTGCTTTTGCTCCCTGGGCTTTTGCATGAGGCGTTCTCTGCTCACAGCCCCAGCGAGCAAACGTCCCTTCCATCCTTGCCAGTCTTTGTCACAGACCACCTCTGGTAAAGCCTTTTCTGGTTTTCTGTTGAGGGGACAACCAGCAATAGGCGTGTAACTCAGTGGTAGATTTTCTAACATGCCAAGGCCCTCTGTTCAATGCCCTCTGCTATAAACAATGAATTAGAGTACAGCCAGTCCCTGCCCTTCCCCTGTACTCCCTCCCTCTCTCCTACTCACTCTACGTAGACTTCCATCCTATATGACAATGTCCTTTGTCTCTCATCTATAAAATGTGACTTCGGATGAGTGGAGTGCCTGCTTGTTGTATTAGGTGGGGCCGAGCTGTAGCAGTGCTCAGGCAGTTGAGGTGAACTGAGGGTTCCTTGTGTTCTTCAGCTTCTCTTACCTTGTGCCAGTTTGTGGTTATTCTCCAGTTCCCTTTATTGGTTTACTGAGTTAAATATAATCCGGTTCCTTGTTACTTATGGCTAAGGAAAATATCTCTTAATGCTTTTTGATGGTGACATTTTTTAGTCATTCTAGTAAGTAAAAGGTGACTAGGTTAGCACTGTGTGCACTGTTGGACAGTCGTGTCTGGCTCTGGTCGGTCAGGTGGGAGTGCATTACGAGTTGACGGAGGAAGAGAAGTTCTATCGGAATGCACTGACAAGGATGCCCGACGGCCCTGTCGCCCTGGAAGAGTCCTACTCTGCGGTCATGGGCATAGTGACTGAAGTTGAGCAGTATGTTAAGGTAAGACACCCTGATTCCATCCAGTGCCATGGCCATGCTCTCCTAGACATGAAGAGTATGAGAGGTGCCCGGGTGTGGCTCAGGGCTCAGTGGGTTTAATTGCCAGCACCACCAAGAGAGCGAGAGAGAGAGAGAGAGAGAGAGAGAGAGAGAGAGAGAGAGAGAGAGAGAGAGAATGAGAATGAGAATGAGAATGAATGAATACTGTGAAGCTAATGGGTCCTGATAGGTAATACGGCTCAGCAGGCAGTGTTTGCTTTATTTATTTGCTTATCTCTTTATCCACCTGCTGTTTGTTTATGTTGAGACAAGGCCTTATTCCTTATTCTAGCCCTACCTGGCCTGTAGTTACTTGCTTTTAAACCAGGCTGACCAGAACCTGGAATTTTTTCATCTCCTGAGACCTGTGGATTACACATGTGTGTCCCACACCTGACTCTGTGTAGCTTGCTGTTACTATGTAGCTTTGGCTGGTCTGGAGCTCTGTAGACCAGATGCCCTGTGTCTGCCTCACAGTGCTAGGATTAAGGTGTGTTCCACCACACCCAGCAATACTTGTTTATTTTAAGCCAAAGGGTGAATAGTAGGATAAATCTTATGTTGTCTTAACTATGGTTTTCAAGAAAAGTAAAATTTTCCTTTTTGCTAAATAAATTCCAAGACTTTGAAGTGAGGTTCTCTAATGGTGTGAAGACATGGACTGTTGACATGGTGGGTTCTAGCATATTAATAGTCTACAGCACTGCAGACTAGAATTGAGCTGTGTTTCCTTTGCAGGTTTGGCTTCAGTACCAGTGTTTGTGGGATATGCAGGCAGAAAACATTTACAACAGGCTAGGGGAAGATCTCAACAAGTGGCAAGCTCTCCTGGTCCAGATAAGGAAAGCCAGAGGAACCTTTGACAATGCGGAAACCAAGAAAGAGTTTGGTCCGGTGGTGATAGATTACGGCAAGGTGAGCTTGGCTTGTTGTCAAAAGGCACCAGGCAGCCGTAAGATCAGTATTGGTGTTTGGCCCTGGGTTAGAGCTTGGACGCTCCAGGAAAGTGCTGATGGCGTCCTCCTGTGCACCTCTCCCACAGGTCCAGTCCAAGGTGAACTTGAAGTATGACTCCTGGCATAAGGAGGTTCTCAGCAAGTTTGGGCAGATGCTGGGCTCAAACATGACAGAATTCCACTCCCAGATCTCAAAGGTGAGAAGACTGGATGCTGCCCAGGAGCTGAGCAGCCGGTCAAGCCTGGCACCACTGTAAATCAACCCTCTCTCCAACAGTCTCGCCAAGAGCTGGAGCAGCACTCCGTTGACACAGCCAGTACCTCTGACGCGGTGACCTTCATCACCTATGTGCAATCTCTGAAACGGAAGATCAAACAGTTTGAGAAGCAAGTTGAAGTGAGTTCTCACATGGGGCTTGTGATAAGCTCCTAATATCTTGTGTTCTGATGGAACAGAGGGACTCGACCACACCTTAAGGAACGTTTCTTTCAGAGCAGTCATCAGCTGCCATAGCCACTTGTGTGTCTTGTGTCATTAGAATGCACCGAGGAGTCCTGCTGTGGTGGCAACATGTCTGACCCCAGCACTTGGGAGGCTTGGGAAGGGAGTTGTTAATTTGAGGCCAGATTGTTTTCGTAGCGAGATCTTGTCACAAAAGAGGCTGGTGGGGAGCAGGGACCTGACTGAGTGGGTACAGGCGACTGCTGTGGAGCCTGATGACCTGAGTGTCCCCTAGAAGCACATGGTAAAGGAGAGAACTGACTTCTGCTGTCCTCTGCCTCCCACACATGCTATCCACACGCACACTGTGACACAGTAAGCAAATGTGCCACCGTGGCAGTCTAGGAGTCTGCACTTGAAGAGCTCCGTGTGTGATTGTTCAGCAGAGTTAGGTTCGAGTCACTGTCTCTTACATCTGTTACTGTCCTCAAGTACCTAGGATCTGAGGGTTCCGTTATAATTCAGGGTAAAGAGAGGAAGCAGTGCAGGGAATTCTCTATGCCCAGTTTGTGTTGGTAGAGAAACTGACAGGCCACTCCAGATGCACAGTGCTCTCCAACCACAACAGTCGTGAGGTAGACGGTTATAGAAGGCAGGTGCTTTGATCTGTGTGTCCTTCTGTCCCAGGAGTCCTGCTTGTTGTCGAGAGGTTGGCAGTGATTTCTCCTATTGTTATAGGAAAAAAACCAATTTATCCTTTTATCTTTCAAAGCTCTACCGCAATGGTCAGCGTCTGCTGGAAAAACAAAGGTTCCAGTTCCCGCCTTCTTGGCTTTACATTGACAACATCGAGGGTGAGTGGGGGGCCTTCAATGACATCATGCGGCGGAAGGACTCTGCCATTCAGCAACAGGTGGCAAACCTGCAAATGAAGATCGTACAGGAGGACAGAGCTGTGGAAAGCCGGACCACGGATCTGTTGACAGACTGGGAGAAGACCAAACCTGTCACAGTGAGTGTCACTTAACCCTGCCAGCCAGCAGCACATCATGGCTTCTTTCTGACAGACTTGGGAGGCCACTCCGCGGCATAGCTTTTCAGATATGTCTGCCCTCCAGTAACTACAAGGCCGCATGGTAGCCAGTCATTTAGGCTAAGGCAGAAGGGTTGCTTGGGTATGTGAGTGTGAGGCAGCATGGCAAGATGCCACCAAAATAACAGTGAGGAGCTGGGAGCAGAGCAGTAGGGACCTTACCTGGTGTGGGGGCCCTGATGTGTGTAGATAGCAAATGTGAAAGCCATGCAGTTGTCTGTGTAGGAGGTGGTTTTAAATGTGTTTGTTTCTTTATGTCTGTGTACCATGTGCATAGAGTGCCTCTGGAGGCCCCAAGAGGGTGTCAGCTCCCTTAGAACTAGAATTAGACAGTTGTGAGCCGCCATTTTGGTGCTAGCACTTGAATCACTGAGCTATTCCTCCAGGCCCTAGGAAGTGTTTTTAAATGAATAAAAATTAGTTTTACTTGGGGTTGGGGTGACAGCTCAGAGGTTAAGTGCACTGGCTACTCTTCTAGAGAACCAGGGCTCAATTCCCAGAGCTCACTGTTGTGTCTAACTCCAGTCCTAGGGGCTCATACACCCTATATACATGTAGGTGAAACACCAGTGCATATGAAATAAGAATAATAAAAAAATAGTTTTATTGTTTTTAAGGTGTTCTTGGGCATACTCAGGTTAGTATTTGATTTCCCTGAGTACAGCTCATGCTTCCCAAGGCAGCTGCTAGCTAGGCTGCTGGGCATGGTCTCTGCTTTGTCACCATCGGCTCCAGTCCCTCTGTGCTCTGGCTATTTCAGGGCAATCTGCGTCCTGAGGAGGCTCTTCAGGCCCTCACCATATATGAAGGGAAGTTCGGCCGGCTGAAGGACGACAGAGAGAAATGTGCAAAGGCTAAGGAAGCGTTGGAACTCACAGACACAGGCCTCCTCAGTGGCAGTGAAGAGCGTGTACAGGTACGGCCCCATGAGGGCAAAGTCTGGAGAACTTGCTCTGCCAGACCCTGCCAAATGCCAGGGTAGTTTTTCTCTTGTTTCTAATGCCTGGGCTGTTTTCATGTTCCGGGTTAACCGCCTTGCCTTCTCCATCCCAGGTGGCCTTGGAGGAGTTACAAGACCTCAAAGGTGTGTGGTCAGAGCTTTCTAAGGTCTGGGAACAAATTGATCAAATGAAGGAGCAGCCGTGGGTCTCCGTTCAGCCTCGGAAGGTATCTCCTGAAGTGGATGTCTGTGATTCTGTCTGTGTGTTAGCAGTCACAGAGAGAGCTTGGCAAGTTCCCAAGCTGTCACTTGTACCCTATGTGTGGCTTCTGTGGTTCATAGAAATTGAAAGTTTGTTTTAGAGCCCTCAAAAGGATGTAGCTCAGTAGGTAGAGTGCTTGCCCGGCATGCACGAAGCCTTAGGTTCAGTCCCCAGAGCCCTGGGTGATGGAGGCAGGTGGGCTTGTGTAACGTCAAAGCTAGCCTTGGATAAATTCATGACTGTGTCTTAGAAGAAAAAGTAAAAAACAGCATATGGGGTGTGTGTGGAATGTGTGTCTGTGTGTCTGTGTATGTGACTTCATTCTCCTGTGTCTCCTGACAGCTTCGACAAAACCTAGACGGCCTCTTGAACCAGCTGAAGAACTTCCCTGCGAGGCTTCGGCAGTATGCTTCCTATGAGTTTGTTCAGAGGCTGCTGAAAGGCTACATGAAGGTAGGGGACTGCCACACGTGGGTGTTGGATGTCTTCAAAAGGCACCTGCTCACGTAACTCTGTCCCTGAACAGATAAACATGTTGGTAATTGAACTGAAATCAGAAGCACTCAAAGACCGGCACTGGAAACAGCTGATGAAGAGGCTTCATGTTAACTGGGTGGTTTCTGAGCTGACGCTGGGCCAGATCTGGGACGTGGACCTTCAGAAGAACGAAGCTGTCGTCAAGGATGTGCTGCTGGTGGCACAAGGCGAGATGGCCTTGGAAGAATTTTTGAAGCAGGCAAGTGATAGGAGAGGGTATCAGGCCGTTGTATGGATCTGACCATGTAAAACGAAGCTTTGTCATCTACAGTTATCTCTGTCCCCTAATGTTTGCTGCCCCTGCAAATGTTTGAGTGTTTATTTGTATTGCTAACGGCCTCTTCCTGGTTCCGCTCAGATACGAGAAGTGTGGAACACATACGAACTAGACTTGGTCAACTATCAGAACAAATGCCGCCTCATCCGAGGCTGGGATGACCTCTTCAACAAGGTCAAGGAGCATATCAACAGCGTCTCTGCCATGAAACTCTCTCCCTATTACAAGGTAGGGCGGCAGCGCAGGGTGCTCTTCCTTATACCTCAGATGCCTAGTTATAGTTCCGTAAAGTGTGCTCCTAATTTGTCATTTTCAGTGAGCTCCGGCATATCTGAGTGAAAAGGTCGGCAGTTAAGTTCTGTCCTCTTGTGTGCCCACTAGGTTTTTGAAGAAGATGCCCTGAGCTGGGAGGACAAGCTGAACCGAATCATGGCTCTCTTTGACGTGTGGATTGACGTGCAGAGGCGCTGGGTCTACTTGGAAGGCATCTTCACAGGCAGTGCGGACATCAAACATCTGCTGCCTGTGGAAACCCAGCGCTTCCAGAGGTACAGCTGCGGCGGGTCGGGCGCTGGCGGGGCTGAGGAGCCCTCTGCCGAGGCTGACCCGCTACCCCTGCTTCTTTAGTATCAGCACGGAGTTTTTGGCTCTGATGAAAAAAGTCTCCAAGTCTCCACTTGTGATGGATGTTCTGAACATACAGGGAGTCCAGAGGTCTCTGGAAAGGTTGGCAGACCTGCTGGGGAAGATCCAGAAAGCATTGGGGGAGTACCTGGAACGGGAGCGCTCGTCTTTCCCCAGGTGAGCCTGAGACAGATCAAGTTCAGCTGTGCTGGGCTCTGTCTGTCCTCTTCCCTTTGCCTGGTGTTGCTCAGTTTTGACTTGAAGGATTTTGATGGCCAACGCACTGAGCCCTCTGCCTCTCCGTGCCCATCTCTAACGCTGCCTGAACTCCCAGTTTTCCGCCTTAATCTTACTAAGCATCACTAAGCTCATTTTCTCTGTAAGCCACTTGAATCCCTCCGGGGTTAGCTTTGCTGTCTCCTGAGTGCTCTCTCCTCCTCTCCAAAGAGTTTGCGTAGGGTGAGTGGAGCAGATGCTGCCAAAATGACTTAAGTGACTGGCATTGCGTTCTCCCACGTCTTACTGTAACGAGTCTTTCTCCAGGCCCTGGCAGATGTTTGTATGAGATCTGAGTTCAGACCTGAGGTGTCCCTTGCAGCTGCTTCCTCCTGTACGTAGGCAGTTTGCTCGGTCACCCTCTGTACACCAGGCAGTAGCAGCCGGGTTGTTTGATTTCAGGTTCTACTTTGTGGGTGATGAGGATTTGCTTGAGATCATTGGGAATAGCAAGAACGTGGCTAAGTTGCAGAAGCACTTCAAGAAAATGTTCGCCGGCGTTTCCAGCATCATCTTAAATGAGGATAACTCTGTGGTCCTCGGCATCTCATCCCGAGAAGGGGAGGAGGTAAGCGCAGTGCCTTTGTGGCTTAGAAACTTCGCTCACACGAGGACGCCTTCATTCTTATCATGTCTTTTTATCTTCAGGTTATGTTTAAAACTCCAGTGTCCATCACTGAACACCCCAAAATCAATGAGTGGCTCACTCTGGTGGAAAAGGAGATGAGAGTCACCTTGGCTAAACTTCTGGCAGAGTCTGTTACAGAAGTGGAGATTTTTGGAAAAGCAACTTCTATTGACCCAAATACCTACATTACTTGGATTGATAAATACCAGGTAATCTTAAATAGAAGCAAGCAGCCTGAAGATCTTAGCTCTCAACAACTTGAAGATGATGGTCTTGGCTAATTGGTGGTTGGTTGGTTGGTTGGTTGGTTGGTTTGTTTATTTCCCACCCATTGTCCCCCTGGTTTCATCCCTATCACTAGATAGAAGAGAAAGGATAGAGGGGAGGGAGAGCGAGAGATCTCTGAATCTTAATTTCTTCCCTTTTGTTTCTTTGAGCGTAACTACTAGCAAACCGCAACTGATCTCTTTAAATGACCGACAACCCCTCTTGGGGCCCTTATGTTTATATACCCTCTCAAAAGTTCCCAGAATTCCAAATGTTGTACAATCGTAGAAACTGTCTGCAACTGACACAGGCATGAGCACAAGGCAAATCATAGTCAGTTACTGCAGACAGTCCGAAGCAGCCCCACGCCCCACACCTGGGATTAAAACGAAAGCACATTCCCATAATGTTTGTGTGTTTGTAAAGAAACCAACATCCCAAAATTGTCCCTACTAATGACCCCTTGGGAACCAGGCGGTGGCACCTATACTCAGGCTCTTGGGGAGGGGGGTGAGGGCAGTGAGATAGGAAGGCCAGTTGAGTGGTGAGTTCAGAACCAGTCAAGGAGCAGCGATGCTCTGTCTCAGAAAGCAACCCTGTCTCTCTCTTCTTTCCTAGGCCCAGCTAGTGGTATTGTCAGCCCAGATAGCCTGGTCCGAGAACGTGGAGAATGCGCTGAGCAACGTTGGGGGAGGTGGTGATGTGGGGCCCTTGCAGTCTGTGCTGAGCAATGTGGAGGTCACACTCAACGTCTTAGCGGACTCTGTCCTCATGGAGCAGCCTCCTCTCCGGAGACGGAAGCTGGAGCACTTGGTAAGCCTCCTGCCTGAGCCCCGTCTTAACTCTCAGCCCACGCAGTGAGAGGGAAAGATGCTTTAAAATGTGCCGTTTGTATCAAAAGAAAAATAGGCTGGGAGTTGGGGTCCACACCTGTAACCTTGGCTTTGGGAAGTGAAGGCGAGGGAAGGGCATCAGGCTGTCTAGGCCAGCCTGGCTTACGTGAGGCTTTTGACCACGGTAATGTGTGGACACAGGTATTCCACGTGCGCCTGCCTGGTGTTTGGTTCTGTTCCTCTTTAAGAGTAATATATGACTATGTAAGAGAAGGGAAGGGACCAGCTTTGGTTTGTTGTTGTTGTTTTTGTTTTTAAAGTTTTTTCGAAACAGGGTTTCTCTGTGTAGCCTTGGCTATCCTGCAACCCACTCTGTAGACCAGGCTGGCCTTGAACTCACAGAGATTTGCCTGCCTCTGTCTCCCAAGTGCTGGTATTAAAGGCATGCGCCAGCACCACCGGCCATGACCAGCTCCTTGCATCCTCTTCCCAGAGGTGTGGCTGCAGCAGGGTGGGGGCACAAGGTCGGCAGCCTGTAGGGTGCACCTGACGAAGCTGCTCTGTCACATTCAGCTGCCCAGGGCTGTTACTTACGGAGGGTTCTTGGCTTTTGTGTTTTCTGTCACTCTGAGTCTGCGATACTGTCCCATGGATAACTTTTCCAGTGTCCCTTCTGGTGAAGTTCTGTTTGCAGTTTGGAAGGTTTGCTGCTGGTCACTGCAACTGGGCCTGAAGCCTGTGTCAACTTAACAGATAGTCTGCAGACCCAGACAGCACAATGTTGCTTTAGCTTATGGCAAATTTCTACTTCCTCAGATCACAGAGCTGGTTCACCAAAGAGACGTTACCAGGTCCTTGATCAAAAGCAAGATCGACAACGCCAAATCTTTCGAATGGCTCAGCCAGATGCGATTTTACTTTGACCCTAAGCAAACGGACGTGTTACAGCAGCTGTCCATTCAGATGGCCAATGCCAAGTTTAACTACGGCTTTGAGTACCTGGGTGTTCAAGACAAGCTGGTTCAGACGCCCCTCACTGACCGTTGCTATTTGACAATGACACAAGCTTTGGAGGCCAGGCTTGGGGGCTCCCCATTTGGTAAGTTACTTCACAGACCTGGACAGATAGAGTCATGGCAGATCTTAATTTTACACACAAACCTGATGGTTTGGATGTGTTTATTTATTCCATGGTTTTACATTCTAAAATCTTTAATTTCCTTGCATTTATTATAGCAATTTTAAAAATAAATATTATGGCTTTTTTCAAACCAAGAACTTAGTAGGTAATGGACTTGAGTACTAAATTATTTTTCTCCCAAATAATAGGACCTGCTGGAACCGGAAAGACAGAGTCCGTCAAAGCCCTCGGCCATCAGCTGGGGCGGTTCGTCTTAGTTTTCAACTGTGACGAAACCTTTGATTTCCAGGTAAGAATTATTTCACATTGTCTAACGCCATCAAGCTTCTCGTCTCACAACCCCAGTGCAGACAGGCCTTCCCTGGTGCTGTCCGACCTGCAGCAGAGCCTAGCACACATTGAAGCCTGTCTGTGTCTGTATCGGAGACTGGGTTTCCTTGTATAGCCCAAGCTGGCCTAGAACTCACACTCCCATCTCAGCAGGGCTAGCAGGCACCACTGTCACCTCTAGCAGAAATTATCCTCCCTTCCCAAAGCAGGGGTCAAACCCAGAATGTCAAGCGCGCTGCCGCTCTCCCCGGGGGCTAGACCTTCAGCTCTAGAAAGTAAAACACTTTTTGAGGTAATGCTTGATGCCTGTATATGAAAACAATAAATGTTATGGGAAACGTCTTCCACGCTAACAAGAAAGTGTTAGAACAGAAACTATCGTTTTGTCAGAAGGATTTTTTTGGCATAAAATGGAAAATGCATTTCTCAGTACATCTTTGCAGTGGTAATGTTCTTATGTAAATGAGGAATGGATAGCTAAATGTCCATTTTGGGAGGTGGATAGTATTCCCATTTTGAAGGGAGATGTTGTAGGTTTCAGAAAGATGTGACTTGCTCAGAGTTGGACAAGTCAGCACAGCTCAGACTACAAAGATGTCTCTCCACAGGCCAGAAGCCCACAGTGGTTTTGATGGCTCTAGCTCCCAGTGAGGCCTCTCTGCTTTGTGTGTAGATTGCTTACCTTACCCATCATCTAGCATGTGCAGAGAGGAGGAGAGCAATGGTTGGAAGGGTGGACTCTAGTAACTTACTCCTACAAGGACCCCAGTCCTCTCTGGTCAGTCTCCCTTCATTTTACCTCCTGTGGGACCTATGTCCAAGTACAGTAACATTGGGGCTAGGACATGGAGGAATGACGTTGGGAAGGGGCACACGTCAGTCCATAACAAACGATTTAAGCCTCTTTGGTTCTTTTTACTCTAGGCGATGGGACGTATCTTTGTGGGGCTTTGCCAAGTGGGCGCGTGGGGCTGCTTTGATGAGTTTAACCGCCTGGAGGAGCGGATGCTCTCAGCTGTATCCCAGCAGGTGCAGTGCATACAAGAGGCACTGCGGGAGCATTCCAACCCCAACTACGACAAGAGTAAGACTTCTGTGGGGTTTGTTTCGTTCTCTTTTTGTAACCACTGAGGAGCTGGAGGGAAATGTGATATGAGCTCATTTGCTTACTTCCATAGCAAGCACTGAGTGGTGGGTGGAGGTGAGTGTGGGCTGGGTGATTTGGGATCAGTTTGCTTCTTGATGGTGGCAGCAGCAGTGCCAGAGCCTGTGGGTCCTGGAGCAGAGCATCCTTTGCAAGACCAAGGCCACACACAGCACATTCCCTTCCACAAACGGACCCCACAGTGGCTCTTGGGAGGCTTTTCCTTCCAGCGTCACTGGAAAGCCAGCCTCCTTAGCACCCATTTGACCTCAGTGCTCCCGCCATGTAGTCTGTGGAGTCCTCTGTCAGCATTGGAGTAGCTGTTCTGGAAGGCTCCAGGGGTGGCCTTGCTCTCGTCACCTGACAGAGCCCAGGCACAAGTGATAGAGGTAGGCTTGGTGCCAGAAGATGTCCTGGCTGTGCAGCTAGGTAGGCGAGACACTCCTCCTGTCCACACCTACTTCAGCCTTTTCTTGTTTACTTTGTTTTTCACAGATTTGCTCTGTAGCCCTAGCTGTCCTGGCACCGGCTTTGTAGCCCAGGCTGGCCTTGAACTCAGAGATGTGCCTGCCTCTGCCTCCCAAGTGCTGGGTCTAAAGGCATGTGCCACCCAATGACTTTCTTGTTTGCTCTTACTCCATAGTAGCAGCAACTTATGTTAGAATCTTCCAGACCTGAAGAAAAGATGAATATCAGGGCAACCCTGTAGTCTCTCACAGAGCAAATACGCACATCCTTAGTCATTAGGCGGCTGGAGGGTTTACTTTGTAAGTTGAGCTGATGCTAAAAGGAGGTGATCCTCATGATTCTTGGTTGTGTCACTTGGATTCACTGACAGGTTTGACCCCCGGTTGCCCTGTGACATTCAGCATTGCTTGCCCAATCAGTGAGCCTCTGGTGGCTTCACAGGTGCCCTCTGTGTGCCTGACCATAGGAGTAACAGAGGGGTTGGCCTGGCCGGTCAGAGTAGCCCAGGTAGAGCCTCTGAGGTCGAGTGAGTGGTGTTCTGTCATCTTAGAGACTCCCGAATGTTTTCAGTAAGTTTGTGTCATCTCATTTCAGCCTCAGCCCCCATTACTTGTGAGCTGCTGAACAAACAAGTCAAGGTTAGCCCAGACATGGCTATCTTCATCACCATGAACCCAGGCTATGCAGGTCGCTCAAACCTCCCCGACAACCTCAAGAAGCTCTTCCGGAGCTTGGCGATGACCAAGCCTGACCGGCAGCTGATCGCCCAGGTCATGCTGTACTCGCAGGGCTTCCGGACTGCTGAGGTCCTTGCCAACAAGATCGTCCCGTTCTTCAAGTGAGTAGCTGAGGGCCGGTTCAGGCATGTGTCTAGCTGATGGTTACTGTTGCTGTCCAACCCCTTGTCTCTCAGATGCCCATCTCACTCCTTCATTGTAAATGCTGTTTGCTTAAAGGGCACTCTGTTAAAGAGGCTTTTCTCTTTCAGACTGTGTGATGAGCAACTGTCTTCTCAAAGCCATTATGACTTTGGGCTTCGGGCTTTGAAGAGTGTGCTTGTAAGTGCAGGCAATGTGAAGAGGGAGAGGATCCAGAAGATAAAGAGGGAGAAAGAAGAACGGGGGGAAGCAGTTGATGAAGGAGAGATTGCTGAGAACCTACCTGAGCAGGAGGTTTGTACAGAACGCTGTCTGTTTCCCCTTCACTCTGTAGACCAGGTCAATGGAAATTGAACCCACTATGTACTATGTAGCCTAGGCTAGCCTTGAACCTCATGGCTGTCCTCATCCTCCCAAGCATTGAGATCACGGTACCCACCACCACACCCCGCTTACAAGTGAAAACATGCATGTTCTGAAATTCCCCCTGAGTTCTCAGTATGATCGATCCCTGTCTGGGCTTCTTCCTCCCACCCCGTAGATTCTGATCCAGAGTGTCTGCGAGACAATGGTGCCCAAGCTGGTGGCAGAAGATATCCCGCTGCTCTTCAGCCTCCTGTCTGACGTGTTTCCTGGAGTCCAGTACCACCGTGGGGAGATGACAGCCCTTCGAGAAGAGCTGAAGAAAGTGTGTCAGGAGATGTACTTGACATATGGCGACGGAGAAGAAGTTGGCGGGATGTGGGTTGAAAAGGTACTGTAACTGCTGCTCCCGCCCATCTGAGGAGACCGGTTCACCGAGGCTAGTGTGGGCATAGAGTGACTTAGATTTGCCCAAGGCTTGCTTGAATGTCCCTTTACTAACACCCAGGTAGGAAAACATGTCTCTTACATGTAGCACTACCTCTAAAAATGCTGACTAAAAGTATGATTGTAATGAAGTGCTTATGCCTTTAAGGATTTCCCAGGCCGAGAGTTAAGTCTCAGTTGACAGTCAGCTGCACTTCCTTTCTCTGCTGTTATTTACACTGCGTGTGTTGACCTGAGAACTCTATATGAAATAGTCCTTTGCATTTGCTCTTTTCTCATCCTTGGAGAATCTTCGGATGTTTCCGTATACAGAGAGCATAGAAGCCGTCTATCCCGCTAGCCCCGCTGCCTCCCTGTGTAGGATGCCTTTGAGATGTGGTTCCCGCAGATTCTTGCCGTTCCTGGCTTTAGGGATTAAGACATTCCATTTCTTGCTCAGCGTCACCAGAAGCGCCACAGAGCCTGCGTGTCTCTTACCTAACGGTCTCAGTGCTGACCTCTGGCCCTGCAGGTTCTCCAGCTCTATCAGATCACGCAGATTAACCACGGCCTGATGATGGTTGGGCCTTCAGGAAGTGGGAAGAGCATGGCCTGGCGAGTGCTGCTGAAGGCTCTAGAGAGGCTTGAGGGTGTGGAGGGCGTGGCCCACATAATTGACCCCAAGGCCATCAGCAAAGACCACCTCTACGGAACCTTGGATCCCAACACCAGGGAGTGGACAGACGGACTCTTCACACACGTGCTGAGAAAGTATGTTTGCCCTGTTTGATGTTTGCATTTCCGGGACTGTAGGATCCAAGCGCATGCAGTCACTCTGTTCACACAAATAACAGGATCCATCCGGAGGGGGGGCATTTCAAAGCTGACTTGAGTAAGCCTTTGAAATTTTTTTGTAAACTAGGATCATAGACAATGTGAGAGGTGAGCTGCAGAAACGCCAGTGGATTGTCTTTGATGGCGATGTGGACCCCGAGTGGGTGGAGAACCTGAACTCCGTGCTGGATGACAACAAGCTCCTGACGCTGCCTAATGGAGAGCGCCTTAGCCTGCCTCCCAATGTGAGTACCCACCCGTCTGTGCTCCTTAGCTGTGTCCCCCGTTCCACAGTTCAAGACTTCAGTTAGCCATGTCATCTACAGCCGGGAAATACTAAGTAGAGAATTCCAGAGTTAAGCAGCTTACAAGTTTTAGATAACTTTTATAGTTTGTTAATCAGTTACTGTGCCTGATTTGTAAGTAGAACTTCAAAAAAGGCGTGTGTGTCGGACACCTGGTGTACACAGAGCTCAGTGTGTCCAAAGTTCCAACTGTGCACTTCCAGGAGGCTTAGGGTTGTCCTTGCAGATGAGCTGCTGAGTGGCTGGCAGTTCAGTGGCGTCTGTAGGGTTGGCTGGGGGAGGAGGGTATGAAGAGAAGGCAGTGTGAGAGACATGTGGGGCCTGTGGCCTTTGGATGTTTGTGTCAGCATTGTCTTTTTTGTTTGTTTGTTTGTTTCGAGACAGGGTTTCTCTGTGTAGCTCTGGCTGTCCTGGAACTTACTTTGTAGACCAGGCTGGCCTCGAACTAAGAAATCCCCCATACCTCTGCCTCCCTGAGTGCTGGGATTAAAGGCGTGTGCCACCAAACCCAGTTTAGCATTGTCTTAAAGTGTGAACTTCTTACAACCCCCACCCCCACCCCCATGATGTTATCAGGTCCCTTTGGGGACTGACTGTCCTGTAGATTGTGACTCTGGTCTGATAGCTTGGTTTTTGTTAGTATAGGTGACTCTGAGGTTAGGGTAGGGATTTTGACCTTCTGCTTAGAATCTTAGCCCCACTGTTGACCAGGTGAGAGATCTGGGCAGGTGGCCTAACTCTGGATGTAAGTGGAGATAGAATGGGCTGGAGTTCAGGTGGGTGAGTTCAGGTGTGTGGAACATGGGAGCAGTATTTATAGGAGAACCTGCCCACTGAGGCTTGCTATGACAGCACCTCATGAGGTAGCTGGGCCCCATGCCAACAGGGCATAGTTTCCTACCCACATTCTTACCTATATTGTAGCCGTATGAGTTGTATTCTGTTTTTGTTTTTTGTTTTTTAAGTGAAAAAAAAAAAAAACCCAAAACCTATTCATGCTTTAGTTTGCCTAATTCTTCCTCCAAGGTGCGAATAATGTTTGAAGTGCAGGACTTGAAATACGCGACGCTGGCCACGGTGTCTCGCTGTGGCATGGTGTGGTTCAGTGAGGACGTCCTGAGCACAGACATGATCTTCAATAACTTCCTGGCCAGGCTGCGCAGCATTCCCCTGGATGAAGGGGAGGACGAGGCACAGCGTAGGCGAAAAGGCAAAGAAGACGAGGGCGAAGAGGCCGCTTCTCCAATGCTGCAGGTGTGAAGGCTGCCCATCCTGGGGGCCACAGGCTTGGGTCCAGGAGCGTGGGGTTAGAGAGAGAGCAAACAGCCAGCTTTCTTACACAGCTCCTGAGGAGACTCGCTGGAGCAGCTTGCAAAAGCTAGCTAGTTATTAGAAAACTTAAAGGTGAGAAAGTCACGTGACTCGGTGGTAAAGACACTTGCCTCCACCCCTGTTGATCTCAGTTTGAACTCTAGATTCCTCAAATTGTCCTCTGAGGATTATGGCATGCATTCTTGTTCTCTCTCTCTCTCTCTCTTTCTCTCTCTCACACACACACACACACACACACACACACCATACATGATAATTTTAAAATGTAAAGTGCAGTTTCCTTTACTTACTTCTTTGTAAGTCATGACTGATGCCCTTGTCTATGCTCAGGTGAACTGTAGTATCCCTGAGGAGCCATTAGGGTGAAGAAGTGAGGAATGAGGCTTGGCTGTTCTATTGTTACCCGAAGTTTGTTTATTTCAAGGTCGCATGACCCTCCCACAGTTACAGGTTAGCGTAGATGGAAACCCCCTCACCATAAGATTTATGTATTAATTTCAGTGTATATGAAAATACACTGTTGCTGACTTCAGACACACCAGAAGAGGGCATCGGATCCCATCACAGATGGTTGTGAGCCACCATGTGGTTGCTGGGAATTGAACTCAGGACCTCTGGCAGAGCAGTCTGTGCTTTTAACCACTGAACCACCTCTCCAGCCCCATGTGCGTTTTTGTTCTTCCTCTTAGATTCAAAGAGATGCAGCAACGATCATGCAGCCGTACTTCACGTCCAACGGCCTGGTCACCAAGGCGCTGGAGCACGCCTTCAAGCTGGAGCACATCATGGACCTGACGCGCCTGCGCTGCCTGGGCTCGCTCTTCTCCATGCTGCACCAGGCCTGCCGCAACGTGGCGCAGTACAATGCCAACCATCCTGATTTCCCCATGCAGATTGAGCAGCTGGAGCGCTACATTCAGGTCAGGGCTGGGCCTGGCAACTTTGTATGTTGTCTCCTGGATAAAGGTCAAGCTTTCGTGGGGAGGCAGGGGCTGAGAGTCACAGAGGGGACCCACTGTCCACGGAGGGTCAGACCTAACCCTGCCGTCAGTCTTCCATTTGGTTCAGATTTCATCAAAATTGAATTTCACTTATCCATAGCGCTATCTGGTTTACGCCATCCTCTGGTCCTTATCTGGAGACAGCCGGCTGAAGATGAGAGCAGAGCTGGGCGAGTACATCCGGAGGATCACCACTGTGCCGCTGCCCACTGCGCCCAACGTCCCCATCATTGACTATGAGGTAAGGTGGTGGGACACAGCCTGATTTGTCCTAGAGCAGCAGCCTGTCCGGAACTTGGCCTTATCTTGTAGTGTCTGGCTTCACCAGACAGCAGGAAATGTGGATGAGCTTGTCCTGCCTGTACTTTGGAGATTTAAACTGATCAAACTAGGTAGTCCTGGAAGACAGGAGGCACGGAAGCCACGGAGTGACTTATCCTTGTCTGTATGTAGGTGTCCATCAGTGGAGAGTGGTCGCCGTGGCAGGCCAAGGTGCCTCAGATTGAAGTGGAGACACACAAGGTGGCAGCCCCAGATGTCGTCGTGCCAACCTTAGATACAGTCCGCCATGAAGCTCTCCTGTACACTTGGCTGGCTGAACACAAACCCCTGGTCTTATGTGGCCCTCCTGGGTCTGGCAAGACCATGACACTCTTCAGTGCTCTCCGGGCCTTGCCTGACATGGAGGTAAGAGCGGCAGATGGCATAAACAAGAGCTTTGGGGTGAAGTGTGGGCTTGAACATTGAAGCTATTTTGTGTTTACTTACCAAAGGTTGTGGGCCTAAACTTCTCAAGTGCCACTACACCAGAGCTGTTGCTGAAGACGTTTGACCACTACTGCGAATACAGGCGTACACCTAACGGTGTTGTCTTGGCTCCTGTTCAGCTTGGAAAGTGGCTGGTCTTGTTCTGTGATGAAATCAACTTGCCCGATATGGATAAATACGGCACACAGAGAGTCATCTCCTTCATCAGACAGGTGTGTGCCAGGGCTGCTCCTCCCCACTGCAGCGCTCATCCACAGCTTGCTAACTTTACACAATCTTCTCCTTCAGATGGTGGAGCATGGAGGCTTCTATCGTACCTCAGACCAAACGTGGGTAAAGCTAGAGAGAATCCAGTTTGTTGGGGCTTGCAATCCACCCACTGACCCTGGGAGAAAGCCCCTCTCACACAGGTAAGCAACTCCATGGACTTCTGCCCACTGTGCCACATGTGTGCACATGCATATCACACTGGCCAGGTGTGTGGGTGAGTAAAAGAGGTTCCTGCAAACCTGACAACCTGAGTTCAACCCCCAGGACTCAAAGGGGAGAAAGTTGTCCTCTGACTTCCAGAAGCATAGGGGGGGGGAACACACACACACGTGTATGTTCATGTATATGTGTCTCCACTAATTAGTAGAAACATTGCATATGAAATGATTCCTCCTGGACTAGTTGTCCTGTACTGTAACCAAGAAGATAGGTTAAATAAAATAACTAACAGTTGGGCAAGGTGGTAATGTGCTATAATCCCAGACTTCAGAGGCTGGGTCATCTGAGCTCAGAGTAAAACCATCTCAAGATGTTCAAAAAAAGCAAAGCACTAAGCCAAAGGTGGCTCCAGTGCCTGGCATGCAGCGGGGGTGGGGGTGGGGGTGCTGCGTTCAGTCCCTATGATACCACCAAAAAAAAAAAACAAGGAAAAGAAAGGAAAAAAGGAGCGGGAAGGGGCGACAGTGACTTGATGGGAGTAATGAACTAGTCACACGAGTCTGCAAGGCCAGCGTGGGGCTCGAATAAGCCTGAATTCTTTGCTTGGTTATTCCAGTGTTGTATATTTCCTATGAACCCACCCCAGCAGTGTGTCCGGGTTAGCTTTGACATAGTCCTGGTGGGTGGATTTGGGGTGATGGTGGCTGAGTCCATGGTGAGGTGCTAAGCTCTGCTGTCCGTGTGTCGTCGCCCCCCCCCCCCATGCAGGTTCTTGCGCCACGTGCCTGTTGTATATGTGGATTACCCAGGACCAGCCTCCCTGACGCAAATCTATGGCACTTTTAACCGCGCCATGCTGAGGCTCATTCCCTCGCTCCGTACCTATGCAGAACCCCTCACTGCCGCCATGGTGGAGTTCTATACCATGTCACAGGTACGTGATGGCTCTGCTCTTCAGAACTACTTTCTTTTGCAGGGGAGGAAACTCTTGCTGAACAACTGGGATCCAGTAGGTCTGGTGGTAGGCTTGTCACCTCAGCTGCCTAGGTTGAGGCAGGAGGATTTCAGGCCCGTCATTTGATGTTCTTTGGACATTTAAAGATCACTTTGGTGTGGTAATGAAATGATTCAGCTGGTACTTGCCACCAAGCCTTTGACCCCAGAACCCTACCTATCAAAGGAGAGAACCAACTCATTCAAGTGGCCCTCTGATAGATCTCTCCTCCTGTACGCACAGAAAGAGAGAGAGAGAGACAGACAGACAGACACAAGTTAATGCCTTCTGAGTGTTGTGATTAAATGTGTATGCCTGGCTTTTTTTTTCAAGACAGGGTTTCACTATGTAGCCTTGGCTCTCCTGGTTCTCACTCTATAGAGCAGGCTGGCCTCTAACTCAGAGATCTGCCTGGTATCAAATGTGTGCACCACCATGCCACCATGTGTCTCATGGATCCCAGGCTGACTTGGAACTCATTACTTAGCAAAGGGTGACACTGAACTCTTCCTCCCACGGCCTGGAACCAAGGGGGTGTGCCACACCTCACCCTGGATGCTTGTTTCAATGAAAAGCGAGAAGGTTGGATTTAATTTCACTTTGTGGCATGGTGCTTTGTTGGAGGGAAAGGCTGTCTTTGTCCTCTGATCTTTATGAATAGAATTTATGCGTGTTATCAATCTCTGGGACGGAGCCCAGGGCCTTTGACATCCTGGACGAGTGATCTAGCAAAAACTGCCCAGCTGTCTCAGCCTTCACACTGCTCCATATTCGTTCTTGAATACTTTAGGTCTCTTTACTGCAGAAGCACGTGTTTATAGCATTTTACCTTTTAGCTTCTTTTCACGTTATCAGACATTTTCATAAGCTTTCCCTTTTCCTCCAGGAGCGGTTTACTCAGGACACACAGCCACACTATATCTACTCGCCCCGTGAGATGACTCGGTGGGTAAGAGGAATCTTTGAAGCACTGAGACCCCTGGAGACATTGCCTGTTGAAGGTCTCATTCGTATTTGGGCACATGAAGCCCTCCGTCTCTTCCAAGACAGGTAAGGAAAGCCAGGGTCCTCTGATTACATTGTTCTGTCTTTGCATTCTGGGGTCCTGTCAGCATCTGCAAGGCTGGCCCACTCATGCAGGAATCGGGCCAGGGGACAGAGTGCAGGCAGCCTGGCATATTTTGATGTGGATCACAGCCACCTCCAGTTCTTGTTTTCCTGGGATTCCTCGGTGTTAGCTGCTGCTGTGTGATTGGACAAGGCATTCCTTATACCTTTTCAAACCAACACCAGCACCCCACACACACCCACAGGTGCTGTGGGGTCTTTACACAGCATAGCCCACTGGCAGGGTGAACTCCCAATAGCCCACAGGGCACCACTCCTTCCTGTCGCTCCCTGTCTCACCCTGTCCTCTGAGCCGATTTGCTCTGCCGGTGCCAGGGCTTTCGCTATTGCACTGTAAGTGGCCAAGGGAAGACCTGGTAGGGCTGAGTCCTGGGCGGCGGGGCCATACTCTGGTTGGAGTCTCACAGCCAGAGAGTCATTTCTCCTGTCTTTCAGGGTGTCTGGAAATTACTCATACTTTTGTTATCTGAACTTTTAAAAAATACTATCCTTATAGTTCAGTGTGATTTCCATTTTATTTTTTCATTTTAGTTAGTTTGTTTAAAATTTATTTATTTTATTTGAGTACACAGTCACTGCCTTCAGACACTTCAGAAGAGGGCATCAGATCTCATTGCAGATAGTTATGAGCCACCTTGTGGTTGCTGGGAATTGAACTCATGACCTCTGGAAGAGCAGTCAGTGCTCTTAACCGCTGAGCCATCCCTCCAGCCCAAGATTAGATTTCTAAACAGCAGTACTTTTTTGTTTGTTTTGAGACGTGGTCCCAGTATGTAGCTCTGGCTATTGAAACTCAATATGTAGACCAGTCTGGCCTTGAACTCACGGAGATTCTCCTGCCTCTACCTACTGAGTGTTCAGATTAAAAGCATGTGCCGCCATGCTCAGCTTACGTGCCACTTTTCTTGTCTGTGTGTATGAGAGTAAAGTCCTCAGGCAGAGGGCCGAGTTGTAGTTTCTGCTAAGTTGAGTTTCAGGAAGCTGTTCTAAGTGGGGCCTGATGAAAGAGAGGCTAGGGCTGGTGAGATGGCTCAGTGGGTAAGAGCAACCGACTGCTCTTCCGAAGGTCAGGAGTTCAAATCCCAGCAACCACATGGTGGCTCACAACCATCCGTAACGAGATCTGACTCCCTCTTTTGGAGTGTCTGAAGACAGCTACAGTGTACTTACATATAATAAATGAATAAATCTTTAAAAAAAAAAAAAGAGAGGCTAGAAGAGGAAGGTGAGCCACACAGAGCTGGCACTGGCCTGTCACCCGTTTTAGGCGGTACAGTGAGTTGGAAACCAGCCGGGCTGCATCAGACTCTATCTTAAAAAGACAACCCACACACACACACACAAATATCTACCTCTATATATGATCAAGTTTTTAGGGCAGTAGTAATTAAATAGAATTTAAAAAAAAAAAAAGACAACCCAAGGAGCCATCAAAGTAGACAAGTGAGGGACACACGTGTAGCCTGTGTTTCATCAGCTGCTGTTTTGGAAAGGACCGTTGTTATTATGTGAACTGTCTTCTTTGTTGCTGACAACAAATTATAATTATTACAGGGGGGGCTGGTGAGATGGCTCAGTGGGTAAGAGCACCCGACTGCTCTTCCAAAGGTCCAGAGTTCAAATCCCAGCAACCACATGGTGGCTCACAACCATCCGTAACGAGATCTGACGCCCTCTTCTGGTGTGTCTGAAGACAGCTACAGTGTACTTACATATAATAAATAAATAAATCTTTAAAAAAATAAAAATAAAAATAATTATTACAGGGAACCACAGAGAAAATTTTATTTAGACTAAAACCAGAAGTAATTGTATATCCTGGTTATATTTTACCTATAAAATACTAGCACTTGGAAAAATGGGGCAGGATTTTGAATTCAAGGCAAAACTGGCTATAGACTGAGACTGCCTAGGAATGTGTATTCGAGAATGTACACACACAGACCCTCAACATGCACACATGCACACGTACACAAGTGTGCATAGCAAGCTCCATCTCTGCTACTCAAAGCGCCGTCCATACTCTGGACAGTAGCTCTTGTCAGTCTGTTGACTTTGCAGTAGACCCTTCACAGCACTCTACAGGCTCCCGTAGGTAGATGGAACATTGTTCTTATTCTTAGCAAGTATAAAAAGCAGATTCGAGCTGGGCTTGATGGTTTATAGCTGACGTGGGAGCCACACAGGAGGCTGTGGGAATCAGTTAAGTCTGGTAGTTTAAGGTGAGCCTGGGCAACATATAGACGTTGTAAAAAGGAGCCAAGTTTATCATTTTGTTCCTTAAATCCGTCATATGTGGGGCTGGAGAGATGGCTCAGCAGTTAAGAGCATTGACTGCTCTTCCAGAGGTCATGAGTTCAAATCCCAGCAACCACATGGTGGCTCACAACCATCTGTAATAGGATCTGATACCTTCTTCTGGTGTGTCTGAAGAGAGCAATAGTGTTCTCATATACATAAAATAAATAAATTATTCTTTTTAAAAAAAAATCAGGGCTGGAATGATGGCTCAGTGGTTAAGAGTGCTGGCTACTCTTCAGAAGGTCCTGAGTTCAAATCCCTGCAACCACATGATGGCTAACAGCCATCCATAATGAGATTGGATGCCCTCTTCTGGGGTATTTGAACATAACTACGGTGTACTTACATATAATAAATAAATAAATAAATCTTTTTTAAAAAATCAGTCATGTGTGATGTCAGGTGCTAGGGACCTGTATTTAGCATCAAAATGTCAGATTGCTCAGGTCTCAGTCCCCATCCCTGCCCTGTTGCTGCTGTCCCCGGGCCTCAGTGACTCTGACACTTTCACTCTTCTCCTTACAACAGGCTTGTGGAGGATGAGGAGCGGCGCTGGACTGACGAAAACATTGACATGGTTGCCTTGAAGCACTTCCCTAACATAGACAAAGAGAAAGCCATGAGCCGGCCTATCCTGTACAGCAACTGGCTGTCAAAGGTAACAGGCGCCTCTTCTCCAGAGGCTCCCCCATCCCCCCCCCCGACCCCCCACCCCCGTCTCCTGCCGTCTCCTCCTGCTGTCTCCTGCCTTCATGCTTAGAGTCATCCTCAAGTCTATAGCTAAGCTCCTGTCCTGCATGTCTGGGGCTATGCTCTGAGCAGAGGCACTAAGCCCCTGGAGACACCTCACTGGCCCAGACTCTCCCTATATTCTTCAGTGTGTGATGACCCACAACAGGTGCGGTGGTCTCCTGAGCGTCAAATGGGCTTTAGTCCCCAGCACACTAAAAATGGCGTGGTTGTGAGCAATTTGTCTGAAAGCTTCTTACTGACAGATGCCAAGTGGTGGTGACGTGTGCATATAGCAGTGCGCATAGCTGTGAGCCGTCCTTCTCCTATAAAGAGAAGGGTGCTTTCCAGTTAGTGTTGATACATATTTTATGCACAGATCACTGCTGATCCAGATGAGTCCACATTTCCTGTGGGAGGCCACAAGCTAGCAGCAAAGAGAGGACAGAGGGACTCTCATGCATACATACCCCATAGGAGGTCTGACAGGGGGTCTGTGCATTAGGCTTGAAGAGAGTCATAAGCTAGACTAGACTTACAAGTTCCAGCCTGAGTTCCATTGAAAAACAGAAGTCCTAAACACTTATCTGTGGCCCAGCTACTTAGGCATCGATGAGCCCAAGGCAGCGTAATGCATCCCCATTCCCAAACTAGAAAGCGTAAGTCATTAAAGCGGCCAGCTGCAGCAGACACGGCAGAGTGGGTTCGCTGTCGTGGGACTTTGTGAATTCCATACTGTAGCCCATGTTTACCATTTTCAGGGAACCCCGGTGGTTTTTTCTTCTTATTCTTTACAACAGTGGTTCCCAACCTTCCTAATACTACAATATAGTTTCAGTGTTTTAGTGATTCCCCAACCATAAAATTATTTTCATTGCTAATTCATAACTGTAATTTTGCTATTGTTATGAATTATTGTAAAGATCTGATATGCAGGATGATCTTATGTGACTCCTGTGAAAGAGTCGTTTGATGCCCCTCAAAGAGGGGGTTAAGACCCATAGGTTAAGAACCACTGGGGGGGGAGAGTATGGGGGACTTTTGGGATAGCATTTGAAATGTAAATGAAGAAAATACCTAATAAAAATTTGAAAAAAAATAAAATGTAAATAAAGAAAATATCCACACACACACAAAAAAAAAAAAGAACCACTGACTTACAGGGTCTTCTGAAGAACTAGCATTCTTACCAGTTTACCTACCTCTAATTAGTTGTAGGTGTGGCATGAGTTATGGGCCGTCTGCACACATGTCCTATGTAAAGGAGTCTTTTATGTTGCGGTGTCACTGTCCTGCTAGGCCCCCCTGTGTTCATGGATGTGCCTTCCAGCTCTGTCATCGTCTGCTGACTATTCTCTGGTTTCGTCCTGATTATAGTAGTACAGGCTCAAACGCCTGGTTCTTTTTCATGAATATCTACTGTTTAAATGCAACTTAGAATTGTCTTCTCAGCTTCCCCCCAAAGCAACACAGGCCATCTTTGCGCTTTAATGGGACACACTGAGACTGGGTTTGGATGAGCTGGCCAGTGTGGAATATGGTTCTCCCCCACCCCCAAGATGGGGCTTGTCTGGGCAGCCCTGGCTGGCTGTCCTAGAACTCCCTCCGTAGATCAGGCTAGTTTTGCATTTGCAGACATCCGCCTGCTTCAGCCTCCCCATGGAATAAAGGCCGTGCGCTACCACCACCCCCAGCTTGGTGTGTGCTTTCTATGGAGAGGCCCACAGAAGGATCTGAGCGTGTGGAATGTCTGAAGTGTCTAACTGCTGTCCTCTTGCCGTGCTTTTTCAGCAGTTCTTCAGTGTCTAACAGCTCAGTGACCTTTCTGATTAATGTGTGTGCTGCCCTTTTTTTGCCTCCAAATAGGATTATATCCCAGTTGACCAAGAAGAGCTAAGGGATTATGTCAAGGCTAGGCTGAAGGTCTTCTATGAAGAAGAACTTGATGTTCCCTTGGTCTTATTCAATGAAGTTCTGGACCATGTGCTGAGGATCGACAGGTAGGCTTTTGTCAATACCGCTGAGCTCTCTTGGGCATGTGCAGGTTTACAGTGACCTCGTGCTGCCTTTGCCCACGCCTCCACCTCGGCCTTGCTGCTGAGCGCCTTCCCTTCCCTCTCAGTCCAGCCTTACTGCCTTGAACTTGGAGTCCAAGAAGAACCTTTTCCTCCCCTATCTCTGTAGGCTTGGCACCAGTTAGCATCCTGCAACCTCCAGCTAGAACTGGGCTCATCTCTCTCCTGCCATTGGCATCTAGAGGGCAGGCCTGTGTCTGCCTGGTCTTTGTCCATTAGCCATGGCATACAGCAACTGCTCACCAAATGCTTTGATACACAAATTCAAGTTCAGATTTGGTGAAAATGTTGTAAGCACCGTCCTAGAAAAGCCATGCACAGCCAGGCGGTGGTGGCGCACGCCTTTAGTCACAGCACTCAGGGAGGCAGAGGCACGCGGATTTCTTAGTTCGAGGCCAGCCTGGTCTACAGAGTGAGTTCCAGGACAGCCAGGGCTACACAGAGAAACCCTGTCTCAAAAAAAAAAAAAAAAAAAGCCAATGGGAAGCGAGGCCTACAGGCCTGAAAATGTATCACCTCTGATGTTTCAGAATATTCCGACAACCTCAAGGCCATCTGCTTCTGATTGGTGTTAGTGGAGCTGGAAAAACCACCCTGTCTCGCTTTGTCGCCTGGATGAATGGCTTGAGTGTATACCAGATTAAGGTGGGTCTGTTAGGTGGCATCTTAGTCCCAGAGATGGGGATCTTGATTCTGCATGCAGCTGTCGAATGAGGAAAGCTTTAACTCGCGGCTGGTTCTGTAGGTCCACAGGAAGTACACTGGGGAAGACTTCGATGAAGATCTTAGGACAGTGCTGAGACGGTCTGGCTGTAAAAATGAAAAGATAGCATTCATAATGGATGAGTCCAACGTCTTAGATTCCGGATTCCTGGAACGAATGAATACCCTTCTGGCTAATGGCGAGGTAAGGGAGCTTGCGTGTGTTGCACTGTGTCACATGGCACCTCATCGAGAGGTGAGGAGGCACAGTGAGGCTGTTCCGTCCCCAGGTTCCTGGGCTCTTTGAAGGGGATGAGTATGCCACGCTGATGACACAGTGCAAAGAGGGGGCCCAGAAGGAGGGGCTCATGCTGGACTCCCACGAGGAGCTCTACAAGTGGTTCACCAGCCAGGTGATCCGCAACCTGCACGTGGTCTTCACCATGAACCCGTCCTCAGAGGGGCTCAAGGACAGGGCGGCCACCTCACCAGCCCTTTTCAACAGGTAACGCTGCCCTTGCTGGTCCCGGGTCTGAGGCCTGGACTCCATCGAGGGTCACTCACTGTTAGGATCAGGTTTGAGATGTGGGCATCTTTTTCAGGTGTGTGCTGAACTGGTTTGGTGACTGGTCCACTGAAGCACTGTATCAAGTCGGCAAAGAATTCACCAGTAAGATGGACCTGGAGAAGCCGAACTATATAGTGCCTGACTACATGCCAGTTGTGTATGATAAACTGCCGCAGCCCCCAACACACCGGGAAGCCATTGTGAACAGCTGTGTGTTTGTCCATCAGACTCTTCACCAGGTGTGTGCAATTTGGGGTGCATCACAAAGAGCCACGCTGTGTTCTTAAGACTAGACCCAGGGGAGCTTCCCACCTGACCCTGTACCATCCCGACAAAGCAGATGCTCTTCCACACCTCTTCTTGACACCCATTCTCGTCAGCAGTCTTTTCTTCCCTTCACTCTACCTTCTCCGCCCAGGCCTGTTCCCTCCAGAGCAGGAGGCACTCTGTCACCTTAACTGGTCAGATGGGGACCAGTGAGATGGCTCAGTGGCAGAAGAGGGACCTAGCTGCTGACAGTTCTCCTCCCACCTTCTCACACAAACCACACCACATACGCCCACACATAGATGCTAAGTGTACACAGTAATAAATCAATGCCTCTGTGGGCAAGAGCTCTGCAGGCTCCGGGCGTCAGCACTGCTGCTGTAGCACAGAGCCCCGCTATCCCATCAGGAGAGGCTGTTGGCAGTGATCTTCACCCTGACTTCAGAAGTGTAGTGGCAGGCTGTGCCTGCTGACCTTAGTGGTCAGCCCTCGCTTTAGGAGCTTGTCTCCTGTCTGTCGAGAAAGCTTTAGGAAACCCATCAGAGCTGTACGTAGCCTGCCACCTAGTGTTCCCACAGCCGTCCCAGTGTCCCTGTTTCTGATATCTTCCTTCCAGCCAGTAACCAAAGCTTTCTGTTACATAAAACATGTTCTTAAAGCTGAGCATGTGGCTCAAGCCTTTAATCCCAGCACTTGGGAGGCAGAGGCAAGTAGATCTGAGTTCAAGGATAGCCAGGGCCACACAGAGGAACCCTGGCTGGGAAGAGACATGTCCTTCGTTTTGGTGTCCACTGAAATGAGCAGTCAGAGTCTAGGCTCTCCCGATGGTGATCATGTTTACAATCCTGACGCTCACTTGAGACACTAAACAGGGTTAGGACTCAAGGTGGCTTAGCATTTAAGAGCGCTAGCTGCTCTTCCAGAGGACATGGGTTCTAGTCCCAGCACCCATATGGCAGCTCACAACTCTGTAACTCCAAACAGGGGATCCAACACCCACTTCTGGCCTCCTCCATTCGGTACCTGGCAATGCACATGGTGCACAGATACACATGTAGGCAAAACACCCATTCACATTTTCCAGATTTAAACAAGCAAACAAACCAACCCAGGAGAATGTGTGTTCATTCTATCCTGCGTTACATAGTAAGACCCTATCTCAAACAAACAACAGACATGGCCAATACTGACATAGGAAAGCATTGTGCTGGAGCTTGCCGAGTGTGGTGCCTAGGAGATGGAGCAAGAGGACCGAGGAGCTCAAGGTCAGCCCTACAGTGAGGAAACCCTATCTCAAAAGAACAAAACAGAACCAAAAGAACTGTCTCCAGGATGGGCTGCCACACCACACATCAGGACTTAAGTCTTGTGAGCTGAGGCTGGCATGAGTGTCGTGACCCGTGAGGGCCAGGCCCACTCCCCCCAGTCATTGCAGTCTAGCAAGAGTTGGCCGCTGTTAAGAGTTGAACTTTGTTCTCTAAAAGGCTAATGCGCGCCTGGCGAAGCGAGGTGGCAGAACGATGGCCATCACACCTCGGCACTACCTGGACTTCATCAACCACTACGCCAACCTCTTCCATGAGAAGCGCAGCGAGTTGGAGGAGCAGCAGATGCACCTGAATGTTGGGCTCCGAAAAATCAAAGAGACCGTGGACCAGGTAGAGCAGCAGCAGCAGCCCCGCCCTGTGCCCCGTGGGACCCACAGAGGACTTGCTGCATGTCTGAGGGTGGCTTTGTTCCTTAGGTGGAAGAACTGCGCCGTGACCTGAGGATCAAGAGCCAAGAGCTGGAGGTCAAGAACGCAGCGGCCAATGACAAGCTGAAGAAAATGGTGAAAGACCAGCAAGAGGCTGAGAAGAAGAAGGTGCGTCCCTTTCTTCCCAGGAATTATAACCTGCTGACCTGCTTGTGCAGTCTCGAATGCCAGTAGAGAACTAAACTAGAGTCAGCACTAACGTTTAACGTACGGTTAGCAGGTGTGTGTCGGCAGACGCATAGAGCTGTCTAGGTTCTTTGCCAGCTCAGCAGCGCTTTAGCCGGAAACACCTAACCGTGCTTGCTTTGTAGGTCATGAGCCAAGAAATCCAGGAGCAGCTACACAAACAGCAGGAAGTGATCGCAGACAAGCAGATGAGTGTCAAGGAGGACCTGGATAAAGTGGAGCCTGCTGTCATCGAGGCCCAGAACGGTACGTCACTGCTGTCAGCTTGGGCTCAGCTTCACTGTGTGTGTGTGGCAGGATCGGGCTTGGGCTTCCTGTGAGGCCCTGTGGTGTACATTTCTCCACGTGTTGGAAGCAAACATCTGAACTTTTATTAAGTACTTCAGCCTGTCTCCTCTTAGAGCTCACATGACACTATCTGAATTCACTGTAATAAAGCCCTTCTCTTAAGAGAAAACTAGCAAAAATCTTGTCTTGAGAAGCCTCGTGCCACAAGCCTGTGATCACAAGGACTAGTGAAGCCAAGGCAGGAAAATACTGAGACCCACTCTCAAAAACAAGTAAAAGAGTGGGGGCTGGGAAGACGGCTGAGCAGCTAAGAGCCGTATCTGCTCTTGCAGAGGGTCTGGGTTCAGTTCCCAGCACCCACGTCCTACAGGTCTTACCTACCTGTAACACGGATTGATAGTTCAGTCTCCTCTCCTGGCCACCTCAGGCACTGCAAACACATGATACACATACATACCTGCAGGCAAAATATACACTGTGCTGCACACCTCTAATCCCAGCACTTGAATGACACAGGCAGGCAGTTCTGAGTTTGAGGCCAGCCTAGTCACAGCCTAGGCTGTGCTGCTTAGGGGCTGATCACTTACCTGGCTGGCTAAAAACAACATTAGTGCTGCTCTTTTGTGTTGGGGCTTTTTGTTGGTGGTAGTGGGGTTTTCCCTGGGTCACTCTGCCTCCCAGGCTGCCCTTGAACTTGGGGTCCTCCTTCCTCGGCTTCCTGGGTGCTGGGGTTATAGTCTTGTACCATACATTTCCAATACTTTGTTTGGTCCTTCCTGACTTGAAGTCTTGAGGAAGTGTCACTGTCTCAGTGACTTGGGTGTGCGACCATGGCCAGTGGTGACTAGCTTGCTGGTCACTGGTCATCCTAACCCCGTTCCTAAAAGGCCTTCGGAATGCTGGAGCAGAGCGCCCATGTTGGGCTGTGGTTTTCCATGCAGGTGGATATGAAGGATAACTTTTCTGTTGAGTAATAAAAAGTATTTTACTACTGCATTTCAGTTTTGAAAGGTGCTGGCTTCTGTTTGGAACAGCTGTAGATTGTAGCAGATTATTGAGGCTTGCGCAGGCCTCAGCCTGTCTGTGGCTTGGGGTTGCTATCTGCCTCAGAAAGCAAAAATGGAGGCTTTATCTTCTAGGAGAACAAGTCATCTTCTCTGAAAAGTTCCCCTCTCCTATATGTGTTAAAAGAGAAAACAGCCGGGTGCGGTGGCGGGAGGCAAGGGTAGGTGGAACTCTGTGAGTTCAAAGCCAGCCTGATCTACAGAGTGAGTTCCAGGACAGCTAGCCTACATAGGGAGGACACTGTCTCAAAAAGACAAAAATAAAGTAAAATTAAAATTAAAAATAGAATGAGAAAATTACTGTTGTTGGTTGGAAATGTAATTCTTGTTTGTTTGGTTTTATTTTTGTTAAACTAATACAATTTATTTTAAAATACACAACTTTAAAATACACAACTCAGTATTTACATTTTTTAAGTCATCAAAATAATTTATGAGTTAACTGCCTCTTATATATACATGAAGCTTCTTCTGAAGCTAAAAGTAATATTCACTCAGCCAGTTTTTAAAATCTATTTGGAATATTAAACATGATAGAAGTAGAAGAAAATCTCTTATGAAGTCTTCTATGAAAGGAAATTATGACAAGTTTCTGATCAGACAGAAACCGTTCCATCACCAGTGGAGAATAGGCAGCGTACCTGGCTTCATAGAATGGGAAATGTAGTTCTTGAAACTATGCAGAGTGTTTCCAAGGAACAGCTTGCCTTAGCCTGGGGGAGGTCAGGGATGCTGTCTAGCAGACTCGGCCCTTCTCCAGCCTCTCTGAGTGGAGCGGGAGCCCTGGTGGTCATGGTTGGTCCTCACTTGGATGCTGTCTGTCTCCCCCATCCCACGCCTGCTGAGCAGCTGTGAAGTCCATCAAGAAGCAGCACCTGGTGGAGGTGAGGTCCATGGCCAACCCTCCTGCAGCTGTGAAGCTGGCTCTGGAGTCCATCTGCCTGCTGCTTGGTGAGAGCACCACGGACTGGAAGCAGATCCGCTCCATCATCATGAGAGAGAACTTCATCCCCACCATCGTCAACTTCTCGGCTGAGGAGATCAGGTGAGGCTGTCGCTGCAGCTGTGGGGGAGGCGTGAGCACATCTGGGAGAGGCTCTGCTTGTTGTACTCTGGCATGTCATCTACCAGACGGGAACGTGGTCACACTCATCCCACTGGTGCCTTTTCAGAATGCCTGAGAGAGAAAGCTAGCATTCTCCTCTGCATACGTTTTTGATATCACTTCTGCCAGCGGTCAGTTAAATCCTCCCGAGCTGTGAGTGCTTGCCCCAGCCGAGCAGGGCTCTTCCATCTGTTGCACCAGGACTGGCTGGAGTTACTGTAGTGAGGAGGGCAGAGCCAGTGTGCCTGTCCTCGTTGGCCCTGTCAGCTTCCTCTGAGAACCAGGGCACAGCAGCATCGTACGTGCTAGCCCTTTACTTGTCTTGCATGGAAACACATTTTTATTCTGTGCATGCTTAGAAATAATTCCCTCTCTCAGTGATGCCATACGAGAGAAGATGAAGAAAAACTACATGTCCAACCCCAGTTACAACTATGAGATCGTCAACCGGGCTTCCCTGGCTTGTGGTCCTATGGTGAAGTGGGCGATTGCACAGGTAGGTCCCTAAGCCAGCGCTGCAGGTGAGAGGCCACGGCTCTGTCACTTGGTTTCTACTTGCTCAGTGCTGCTGCTGTGGCGATTGACTGGGTTTTCTGTTTGGGTTTGGACTTAGTTACTTTTTGTTTTGTTTTGTTTTTTTTTAAGGTTCATTTACATTATTTTTTTTCCCACATCTGTGTGTGTCTGTTGTGGATGTGTGCACATGAGTGCAAGTAATTGAGGAGCCCAGGAAGGGCTCAGACTTCCTGAAGCTGGAGTGCAGGAAGCGGGGAGCTCCCTGAATGAGTGTTTGGGAAGGCCTTGCCTTGCTCCTCACTGCTGAGCCGGTCCTCTACCCCCCACAGGCTTGTGAGAGAGAGAGTCTACTTTATAACCCAGGCTGCTTCAGCCTCCGCACGCCAGGGTCACAAGCACAAGCCACCATCCTGGTTTCTGTTTATGTGGCTACACTAAGGCATGGGTGTCATTACGGCATGCCACACATTTCACCCTGTGCTTTGCCTTCCCAGCTCAATTATGCAGACATGTTAAAGCGAGTGGAGCCCCTGAGGAATGAGCTGCAGAAGCTGGAAGATGACGCCAAGGACAACCAGCAGAAAGCCAATGAGGTGGAGCAGATGATCAGGGACCTGGAAGCCAGCATTGCCCGCTACAAGGAGGAGTACGCTGTCCTCATCTCTGAGGCCCAGGCCATCAAGGCAGACCTGGCAGCTGTGGAAGCAAAGGTCAGCCTTCCTGCCACCCCATAGTCTCCATAGTTACCTGCGGGAAGCCAAGGTCAACAGTGCTGATGGGCTCAGCAGCATTGGGCTTGCTGAGGCAGTGAGCTTGGGTGTCTGTGTCTCTGGGTATACGTGTATGTCGTGTGTGTGTGTGTGTGTGTGTGTGTGTGTGTGTCTCGCAGTCCTGGCTTTGCACTCAGTACATTGGCTTGCACTCACTTCCTCCTTACTAGCCAGCCTGCCTTCCCTCCTGGCCACACCCAGCTGGTCCTCTCCTCAGGCTAAAAGTTAGCCTCTGCCTTTGGCTGGTACTCTGAAGAGATCCCAGCACCTGGGCCGCTTAGTGTCCACCACAGTCTCGCCTCGCCAGGACTCTGGACGGTCTGAGTGCTTTTAGTCCTCCTCAGGCCCTGCACACAATGTAGATCCTTTCTGTGTTCTCATTAATTTAAGGGTCAAGCATGTGCGGTCCATGCCACATGTGGAAACCAGAGGACACTTTTGTTAAGTTGGTCTTCTCCTCCCACTGTGTAGGTCTCAGGGATGGAACTCAAGTCATTAGGCTTGATGGCCTCTCAGTGACCCAGTGAATGAATTCCTTTGTAGTGTTCGGTGTGGTCCTAAACATGTCATTTGATTTCTTTGTCCTCCCTTAGGTAAACCGGAGCACTGCACTTCTAAAGAGTTTATCTGCCGAAAGGGAACGTTGGGAAAAGACGAGTGAAACTTTCAAAAACCAGATGTCTACCATTGCTGGGGACTGCCTCCTGTCGGCGGCCTTCATTGCTTACGCTGGCTACTTTGACCAGCAAATGCGCCAGAACTTGTTCACCACCTGGTCTCATCACTTACAGCAAGCCAACATCCAGGTAAGAGGCACTCAAAGAGAAGAGTCGGCCTGGGCACAGTTGCGCTGGCACAGTCTGACAGTCACAGGAGATGGATAACCAGTGTCCTCTTTCAGTTCCGCACAGACATTGCAAGGACGGAGTACCTCTCCAATGCTGACGAACGCCTCCGCTGGCAGGCCAGCTCTCTGCCTGCCGACGACCTGTGCACAGAGAATGCCATCATGCTAAAACGATTCAATAGGTGTGTGCTCTTAGGCCGAAGGTGCAGCTAGAGATTGGTGTGGGCGTCCTGTTAAATTGTACTCACACAGCTTGTTTGAAGAAAGGGAAGGAGAAGTGGTTGTGGGGAGGCAGTGCTAAGAGGTCAGCGTTTGTCTTTACATCTTAGTGAGTTCTGCTTACCACAGCTTTTCCGGGAGATATCTTGATTTAAGTCGCATCTGTTTAGGAGTCTGGCAGTGTGTAGAGATTGCCTGTCTGGAGTAATGGTCTCTTCCCATCCGATCAGGAGACTGACTTTCCTGATGGAGCTTTGACCTAATCACATGTCACTTTACCCTCAGGTACCCGCTGATCATCGACCCCTCCGGACAGGCCACAGAATTCATCATGAATGAATATAAGGACCGGAAGATCACAAGGACCAGCTTCTTAGATGATGCCTTCCGGAAGAATTTGGAGAGTGCTCTGAGATTTGGCAATCCCCTTCTTGTCCAGGTTTGTGTCTGTGTTTGAATTGTCACTCCTCCTAGGCGCATCTGTGGTTGCTGTGAAGTAAATGGAAATTACATAGCACAAACACCAGTAGAATTTATTTGAACTTTGTATTTGAATGGGGTTTGATGCTAAAACAAACACACAAACAAAAAAAAAAGCCAGGCCTGGTGGTGCACGCCTTTAATCCCAGCACTCAGAAGACAGAGGCAGGAAGATTTCTTAAGTTTAAGGCCAGGCTAGTCTACACAGAGTGCTCCAAAATAGCCATAAAAAGATCCTGTCTCAAAACCAATGACCAGGCAGTGGTAATGCACATCTTTAGGGAGGCAGAGGTAGGTACATCTCTGAGTTCAAGGCCATTCTGGTCTACAGAGCGAGTTTAGGCCAACCAGGGCTACACAGAGAAAGCCTGTCTGGAAAAAACTGGGTTTTTGTTTGGTGCTGGGGTGGAACCCGGGCCTCACACTACAAGAAAAGTGTTCTGCCACTCAGTCACATCCATGCCCCAACCCAACAACAATTTCTTTAAAAAGGCAAACCTCCTTTTTAGCTTCCTCTAAGGTATAAGGCAGGTCCCGGGCTCATGAGTGGTGCACTGGCCCGGATAGGAAGTTGATGGCTGTCTTCTGTGTGTGCCATACACAGGATGTGGAAAGCTACGATCCAGTTTTGAATCCAGTACTGAACCGTGAAGTTCGGCGAACAGGAGGGAGGGTGCTGATTACCCTCGGTGACCAAGACATAGACCTGTCACCATCCTTTGTCATCTTTCTGTCTACCCGAGACCCAACTGTAAGCAGTGAGACTCTTCCATAGATCACCATGATGCTGGTAGGTTTGGAGCGGAGAGAGCCAACCGGTCTGTCTTGTGTCCTGACAGGTGGAGTTCCCACCAGACCTCTGCTCCCGGGTGACCTTTGTGAACTTCACCGTCACCCGCAGCAGTTTACAGAGCCAGTGTCTCAATGAAGTGCTTAAAGCAGAAAGGCCAGACGTGGACGAGAAGCGCTCCGACCTCCTGAAACTGCAAGGTGTGCCTCTGGTCCCTGGCTTCCCAACCGAGTTGGGTAGCAGGCTGAGCTCCGGAGGGTGAGGGTGACACTGCTCCCCAGTGGCAGAGTGACACAAATCTGTCTTGTCACAGGGGAGTTCCAACTCCGTTTACGGCAGCTTGAAAAGTCTCTGCTCCAAGCTCTGAATGAGGTAAAAGGCCGCATTCTGGATGACGACACCATCATTACAACCCTGGAGAATCTGAAGCGGGAAGCTGCCGAGGTTACCAGAAAGGTGGAGGAGACAGATATTGTCATGCAGGAGGTGGAGACCGTGTCCCAGCAGTACCTGCCGCTGTCCACTGCCTGCAGCAGCATCTACTTCACTATGGAGTCCTTGAAGCAGGTGAGGCCATTGGCACAGCAGCTCTGGTTCCCAGCTGTGGCCCAAGGCACACTCTGATGGTCACATGGCTTCCTCCAGGTTCACTTCCTGTACCAGTACTCTCTGCAGTTCTTCCTGGACATCTACCACAACGTGCTGTATGAGAACCCCAACCTGAAGGGTGCCACCGATCACACACAGCGCCTCTCCATCATAACCAAGGACCTCTTCCAGGTAGAGCGTATAGGAGCTTGCTTCTGTCTGGTGCAAGGGTGTGGAAGTGTGGCCTCCAGACCACCACCATCCCCTCTCTCTCGCTTCCCAGGTGGCCTTTAACCGAGTGGCTCGAGGCATGCTGCACCAGGACCACATCACCTTCGCCATGCTGCTAGCGAGGATCAAGCTGAAAGGCACCGTGGGGTGAGGCAGGCTGCTCAGCAGTGATGTGGCTCTGCGGGCTGCCCTAGCATGCATTCTGTGTAAAGGCACCTGCCTGACCTGTCCCCCACTTCACAGGGAGCCCACCTATGATGCAGAGTTCCAGCACTTCCTCAGAGGGAAGGAGATTGTGCTGAGTGCTGGCTCCACCCCCAAAATCCAGGGCCTGACCGTAGAGCAGGCAGAAGCTGTCGTGAGGTTGAGCTGTCTGCCTGCATTTAAAGATCTGATTGCCAAGGTGCAGGCAGATGAGGTAAGTGTCCTTTCGAGTGTTCCGTGTGAGACCTGTCAGTGAGCAGCTACTGCATGCATGACTGCGTGGGCCCTAAAGGTCTGTTTATCTAATAGAGCAAGACCAAAGCTGCATGCCCAGGACCACACACCAATTATTCCTGTACCATGGTGACACTTAACCTATTGTCTCTACAGCAGTTTGGCATTTGGCTGGATAGCAGTTCACCAGAGCAGACCGTGCCATACCTCTGGAGCGAGGAAACGCCTACAAGTGAGTCAGAGCCAGCCCCGGCTGTCCTCTCTCAGGCCTGTAAGGTTGGGGTGTTGTTCCTCAGAAGGAGGCACTGATCCTTAGAGAGGTACTTGGGCATCAGTCAGGCTTGTTAGGAAGCCAGTCTGGAGTGTAGACAGACTCTGAGTCCCAGCTACTCAGGAGACTGAAGTAGGAAGGTTGACAGCTAGTTGGGCATGGTGGCGCACACCTTTAATCCCAGTACTTGGGAGACAGAGGCAGGTGGATTTCTGGTCTACAAAGTGAATTCCAGGACAGCCAGGGTTACACAGAGAAACCCTGTCTCCAAAAAAAAAAAAAAAAAAAAAGGAAGGTTGACAATTTAAGGCCAGCCTAAGCTAAATAATGAGCTCTTGCCTCAAAATAACAAAATCACCATTTTAGGAAACCATTTAGGGAGATGGCTCCTACGTTGGCGGAGGGAAGATCAGATTTCTGATTCCCCCTCACGTTATCACCAGTGACCATCAGAGGCTGGAGCGGGCTAGGAACATAGCTCAACTATAGAATACTTACCTAGCAGGCATAAGGTGATTGAGTTCATCTTATTGGAGTGAAAGCAATGCCTAACAAAGATGAGTGGGGATTATCTTTGTGTCATAAAGACTCTTTGAGTGCACCTGTGAGTGCCACATAGGTAAAGACCTGAGTTCCATCCCTGTGACCCATGTGCTGAGAGAACCAGCCCCACTAGTTGTCATGAACTGCATGTGGCCGCCACACATACACATGCAACATAAAAATTCCCCCAGGGCAGCCAACATAGCCCCACTCCATATAAAGAGACCTTGTCTCAAAGATGTTTTATTTACTTATTTTGCTAAGCATGATAACACATGCCTTTAATACCAACACTGAGGAGGCAGAGGCATGTAGATCTCAGAGTTCAAGCCTAATTTAGTGTGACTTCAATGCTTCCCACAGCTACATAGTGATATCCTGTCTAAAAAAATAATAATATACCCCACACCAGTGGTAAGACCTTACCGCCAGGGGGGAGTGGGTGGGTAGGGGAGTGGGGGTGGGTGGGTAAGGGGGACTTTTGGTATAGCATTGGAAATGTAAATGAGCTAAATACCTAATAAAAAATGGAAAAAAAAAAAAAAAAAAAGACCTTACCGCCAGGTATCTAATACGACATTGGAACAAAGACAGACGCTCCCTGGGTCCAAGAGAAACAGGAGGCTGGGGTCCGAGCTGGATCTCGGGGGCTTCGTGCCTGGCTGAGCTGGTGCTCTGGTGGAGATGTCAGCACCTTTACCCTCCCTTGCCACGCCTCGTTTCAGCTCCCATTGGGCAGGCCATCCACCGCCTGCTCCTGATTCAAGCCTTCCGACCCGACCGCCTGTTGGCCATGGCCCACATGTTTGTTTCCACAAACCTCGGAGAGTCCTTCATGTCCATCATGGAGCAGCCTCTCGACCTCACCCACATTGTGGGCACAGAGGTAATGGATGTCCTCGTGCCCCATCCCTGCTCCCCATGCACCCTGTGATATAGCCCAGACACACTGCTTCTTGGCTGCAGTCTTCCCCGAGCCAACACTACCCTCAGGCCTTCTCCTGACAGGTCCTGTCTTATAACCCGTCATCTGGGGTGTGCCATGTCATTTACAGGTGAAGCCAAACACACCTGTCCTGATGTGCTCTGTGCCTGGGTATGATGCCAGCGGACATGTTGAGGACCTCGCAGCAGAGCAGAACACGCAGATCACGTCTATTGCCATCGGTAAGGATGTGTGCTGGTTTCGTGAACACCGGGCAGCCTGGAAGCATAAGGCTGCCTGCCGTGGTTCACACTTGTCTTCCTTGTCTCAGGCTCAGCAGAAGGCTTTAACCAAGCAGATAAGGCCATCAACACCGCCGTGAAGTCAGGCAGGTGGGTGATGTTGAAGAACGTGCACCTGGCCCCGGGCTGGCTGATGCAGCTGGAGAAGAAGCTGCACTCCCTGCAGCCCCACGCCTGCTTCCGACTTTTCCTCACCATGGAGATCAACCCCAAGGTGAGCTGAGGGTGCTGGTGCCTCTGTCAAGCCTTTATCAGAACCAGTGGGTCAGCTGGGTGTGGTCACATGTCTGCAACCCCAGAACTTGTGATGCTGGGACAGGAGGATTGCTGCAAGCTTGAGGTCAACCACACATTGTCTCTCCAAAATAAAAGAAGACATCAATCACAGAGACTACCTTCTCCCTCAGGTGCCCGTGAACCTGCTCCGTGCTGGTCGGATCTTTGTGTTTGAGCCACCACCCGGAGTGAAAGCCAACATGCTGAGGACATTTAGCAGCATCCCTGTCTCTAGGATATGCAAGGTAAAGCGCGCTCGCTCTCTCTGAACACACGTGTATATAAACCCACGAGCAGGTTCCTGCCTGTGCCCGCTGGGAAGGCAGAAGAGTGAGGAATGTTGCCAAGCGAGCAGATGCACCCCGCAGAGCTGTGGCCCTCAGTCCTCTGCAGAGCGTGCGCTGTCCCTGTGCCACATGAGGACAGGGTACCTTCAGCTCTTGAGGTTTTCAGGTGTTTTGTTAGGTGCTGAAATCTACATTTTAAGAAAGCCTATCTTCTGGACTGGAGAGGTGGCTCAGCGGTTAAGAGCACTGACTGTCCTTCCAGAGGTCCTGAGTTCAGTTCCCAGCAACCACATGGGGGCTCACAACCATCTGTAATGGGATCCGATGCACTCTACTGGTGTGCATGAAGAGAGCAATGGTGTGCTCATACATATAATAAATAAATAAAAGCCAATCTTCTAGAAACCTGTCTAAATTCAAGGGCCATTCTGCCAATCCGGATCTTTAGAAAGCTAGGTGCTTTGGTCAGCCATATTGCTTGATTCTGGTGCTGCCTGCGCTGCCGGTCAGATGGTTGAAGGGTGGGGGTGGCTTGTTCTGCAGATCTTTGCTTCTGAAGTAGGATCTGGTTTCCTTAGACAAACACATGCTTTCTGACGAATCTGTCTGTGGTCATTTTCTTCATCTAGTCTCCAAATGAGCGCGCCCGCTTGTATTTCCTGCTGGCTTGGTTCCATGCCATCATCCAAGAGCGCCTGCGCTATGCTCCACTGGGGTGGTCAAAGAAGTACGAATTTGGAGAATCTGACCTTCGATCAGCTTGTGACACGGTGGACACGTGGCTGGACGACACAGCCAAGGCAAGTTAGGCTACATCACCCATCCCGTGATGGGGGCAGACAGTGGATCTGAACTCAAGGGAGGGCTGATACTTTGTAGCAGCCAGAACTAGACTGCAGCAGAAAGCTGGCCCCTCCAGGGTACACATGTAACCCAGCCTCTGTCCTCCCCAGGGCCGGCAGAACATCTCACCGGATAAGATCCCATGGTCTGCCCTGAAGACCCTGATGGCGCAGTCCATCTATGGTGGGCGGGTGGACAATGAGTTCGACCAGCGTCTGCTCAACACCTTCCTGGAGCGGCTGTTCACCACCCGCAGCTTCGACAGTGAATTCAAGCTGGCGTGCAAGGTTGACGGGCACAAGGACATCCAGATGCCTGATGGTATCAGGTGCGGCCGCATGTGGGAACAGAAGTCAGGCTTGGGGGAGGGGTGTTTGGGGGGAAAGCGTGTTTGGAGCCACAGTCTACCGGACTCTGATTCCAAATGTCCTGCTTTCTCAGGCGAGAGGAGTTTGTGCAGTGGGTGGAGCTGCTGCCTGACGCCCAGACACCCTCATGGCTGGGCCTCCCCAACAATGCTGAAAGGGTCCTGCTTACCACCCAAGGTGGGTAGTGAGTCCCCTCACTCCTGGACCCCTGCCCACCCTAAGCCTTGCTGGAAGGGCTTGTTCATGGGGAGTCCTGAAAAGAAGGTTTGAGGGCTAGCTTTAGTTCAGGAGTTGGAAGCACTGATGGAGGCTTGGTGGTATGCAGGCTGTGCCCTAGCCTGGAGCCAAAGGCAGAAAACCGTGGAGTTCAACATCCAGTCTACACAGCATGCCTCAAACAACACAGCATACCTTGTATTAAGTCAGTTTTACTTTTCACGGCATTGGTGGTAGAATCCAGAGCCTAACAAGCTAGGCAGAGCTCTGAGAGCAAGCCCCCACACAGTCAACAACCATTTAGAGCCAGGCTTTGTAACTCATCCCTGAGATGCCAGCACCCACGGGTAATAGGGTAGAGAGTTCTAGGCTAACCTGGATGACATGGGACACTTTTAAAAACAGCAGGTGAGGTGACTCAGCAGCAGCAACATAGCACCAGCCTGCTACACCCTGTCCTTGTCCTTCTGGTGGTCTGACCTGACCCTTATGGGAAGGCTAAGAAAACAGGCAGGGCTAGTGCAGGCATTCAGAAGTAGGTGAAGCAAGATGAAGTGTTCCCAGCTACCTCCTCCTATGGAGAACGCTCTGAGAGCTTGCCTGTTGTCTGGGAGGAGGTGACCATGAGAAGGTGGGGGTGTCCATGGACAGTAGGAAGTGAGCGGCTGTGACATGGATTTAGTGTGAAGATGAGTGTCTGGTCTGGAGGCTGAGCGGCTCCCTGTGGGGTTGGATGCAGTCTCTCCAGCACACAGGCTGATTGGTTCTCAGTGCTGGTGTCACTTGACCCAGCGCTTCCCTAAGCCCTGTACCCATCAACACTGTCAAGAACCAGGGCATTGCCCAGCTTCTCCACCTTTCTTTGCACAGTCCAGAGAGCAGGGAGCCTCAGCAGCCTGGGCATCAATTCCCAAGTGTGAGGGACAGGCCTAGCACCAGTGTGCTTTTAGTAACGTGGCATTTGTGTGAGCAGAGTTCAGAAGAGTCCCAGTGGCCATCACAAACCCCTAGCAGGGTCTGCCTTTAGGCTGAGTGAGGCTTCTGAGGCCTGCAGGCTACAGCCTCACAGCACACAACCAGGCCATTGGGTCTGGCTTTGTCTTAATTGCCCTGGGGTAGACGTGTGGCACGAGGACAGCCTACAGGCTGCCGTGGTGAGCTGATGGTCAAACAGCTCTTGGCCTGTCCACTGAAGTCCTCCCCACCCGGGCCTGGCCTAGGCGTGGACATGATCAGCAAGATGCTGAAGATGCAGATGCTGGAGGACGAGGATGACCTGGCCTACGCAGAGACGGAGAAGAAGGCAAGGACGGACTCCACCTCCGATGGCCGTCCAGCCTGGATGAGGACACTGCACACCACGGCGTCCAACTGGCTGCACCTCATCCCACAGACACTGAGCCCCCTGAAGCGCACCGTGGAGAACATCAAGGTAGCTGGGCTGGGCTCAGCGTGCTGCTCCCCAGGCAGGCAGATCTCTGAGTTCGAGGCTAGCTTGGTCTACAGAGTGAGTTCCAGGATAGCCAGGGCTATATAGAGAAACCCTGTCTCGAAAACCCAAAATACAAAAAAAAAAGAATGGCCACCGCTTTAATTAAACTCTTTGAAAGCTGTGATCTGAGAGGGGCAGAGAAATTCATCAGGCCAGGGCCACACTGCACTCTGGCCAGCTCCCAAAAAGGTCTGGTCAAAAGCTCTGGTGCTGCTCCCAGGTGTGCCTTGTCTCTGCACAGAGCCCGTCCTTAGCCCTCTTCTCTCTGGCTTTAGGATCCTTTGTTTAGGTTCTTTGAGAGAGAAGTAAAGATGGGGGCCAAGTTACTCCAAGATGTGCGCCAAGATCTTGCTGACGTCGTTCAAGTGTGCGAGGGGAAAAAGAAGCAGACAAACTACCTGCGCACGCTCATCAATGAGCTGGTGAAAGGTGCTGATGGGGTGTGCGGCTGGGAGCTGGTCTGCCACTGTCCACACCCCATGTGCGGGCACACTGCAGTCCCCAGGCCACACGTGTCTCTTTCAGGCTTCCTCAATAGTGGGGGTCTTAGCAACGCCCCTGGTTTTCCCTAGGTTTTCCACAGGCAGCTCCTGTGACTTTCAGGGTTAATGCAGTGAAGAGGACAGAGGGGTGGGCGGGGCCTGGTCCAGACACACTGCACGCTGCAACACCTCTAAGCAGGCACCCCACACTACTGAGACAGCTTTGCCCAGGGCCTTCCTGGTTGTGGACAGAACACCAGGCGCAGCCAGGAGAGCGGGCTGTGGTGTGCAGATGCTGCCAGCCTGAGCCACGTCTGCAGAGGGGGACTTGGCAGAACTAGTGCTGAGGCCTGCGGCTCTCTTCCTTGCTGCAGGGATCTTGCCTCGGAGCTGGTCCCATTACACAGTGCCTGCAGGCATGACTGTGATCCAGTGGGTGTCAGATTTCAGCGAGAGGATCAAACAGCTGCAGAACATCTCACAAGCAGCTGCATCTGGTGGTGCCAAGGAACTGAAGGTGGGCATGCATGGCCCGGGGTAGGGGGGTAGGGTCAGGAGTGGCACTGATTGTCCTGGACTTGGGTAGAAAGTGTTCTTTCTCGATGGCACTAAGGACAACCAGGGCCTGTACCTGACCTGCTCTCCTTTCCACCGCACTGTTTGCACAGAACATCCACGTGTGCCTGGGTGGCCTGTTTGTACCTGAGGCCTACATCACTGCCACCAGACAGTATGTGGCACAAGCTAACAGCTGGTCCCTGGAGGAACTCTGCCTGGAAGTCAATGTCACCGCCTCACAGAGTGCCACCCTTGATGCCTGCAGCTTTGGAGTCACAGGTGAGCTGGCGTCTGATCTCTCAGCCTGGCCTTTCTGTGAAACCTGTTTCCAAATGAATGTACCCAAAGTGTCTGGGCAGAGCCGCCCAGCTGAGCCTGTGGGTGTCCTGGAAGCCGAGCTGTGTGGCTCTGTATGGCTTCAGCCCCTTCTCCACATCTCCTCACAGGTCTGAAGCTCCAAGGGGCCACGTGCAGCAACAACAAGCTATCACTCTCCAATGCCATCTCCACAGTCCTCCCCCTCACACAGCTGCGCTGGGTGAAACAAACAAGCGCCGAGAAGAAGGCCAGCGTGGTAAGTGTCGTGGCCTCGCTCTTTGGCTCTGCCGTGCTGGGACTCTACTTGTGTGCAAACAACTGCACCCCAGCCCTGGACCCCCATGGGAGCTTGTCCCTAGAGCTGATGAACAGTAAAGTCCCTCTGTCTGTCTCACAGGTGACCTTACCTGTCTACCTGAACTTCACCCGGGCAGACCTCATCTTCACCGTGGACTTTGAAATTGCTACAAAGGAAGATCCTCGCAGCTTCTATGAGCGTGGAGTTGCCGTTCTGTGCACTGAGTAAAGCTAGACTTTTCTCCAGTCCTCTTTCTGGAATAGGAAACTCCCAATATTTAACCTTCATTCATCCTTAACGGTGTGGAAGGGTTGATGGACTGGAAAGCAAGTGGTTGGTTCGCGTTGGCGGGTGACAGGTGCTGCGGTTGGAGACGGTGGGATGGGAGAAGAGAAGAGTGCGCTGTCCGAGGGCTGACCGAATGGCTGGGTTTAGTAAATAAAACACTAAGCATGACGGGCTCCCGCCTCTTGCCGCTCTGCTCAGTCTGCTGTGGGAATCCTTGCGTCCCAGCCCACCTCACCTTTGTCACCGTGGTCACAGATGCAGAAGCAACAGGGTGAGACCAGGAAAGCTGCACCTCCTCCCTGAGGCCTGGCAGCAACTCTGTTCGTGACTGACACCCCTATCCCTGGGGACCTTCTCTCTCTCAGACCTAAGCCCTGCCACCAGTCCATCCTCCCACACTTCCTTTCCACATGACCTGTGGTGAGAGAGTGGCCTCGTCCCACAGGAAGGGTGACAATTAGCCTGGTCCTAGCAACTCAGGATCTCTAAATCCCTCTGACTGTGTGGTACAGGGTGGGCAGAGGCTGTTGTCGTAGCTGTTAAGGACTCCTTAGCACAGAGAGGCACTGTCCTAACTCCCTTCTCTGGGAGAAGACACAGCAGGTTCCTCTGCAGGAGGAAAAGCCTGTGTTCTCTTAAGGAACCTAGGGGTGGTGCAGGTGACACGGCACCCACGGCTTCTTGCTCCGTCCAAACACCTCAGAGGATATTGCCTGAGTCTGTGGGGATCGCTGAGACCACGAAGATCACCCCAGCCCAATAACTAGACTTCTGCTCCCAGAATACCAGCCTATCCCCAACCCCTCCTACAATCAGAGGGATCGTTCTGGACAGTGGCCACCAGCCCTGTTGTCCTCCCTGGCAGTGCCACCTGGGGCACTGATGAGTACCCATAACCAATCCTGGAACGGCCCCAGCAGCACCCAGAGGTGGACATGCCCTGCCAAAAACGGGCACCTCCTTGTGGTGCCGTTTTTATTTGCACTTGGGAACCTTGTCCCCACCGAGGGGAGGACAGGACCTGGAGAGCAGCCCCAGACGTGTGCTCAGCTTTGTTACCTACCAGAAAGAAAGTGAAAGGTCAGTAGACAAGCTGGCCGAAGCACAACTGGGGAGAAACAGCTCCCAGGAGAGCCCAGCACGACCAGAAGCCTGCTCCCAGGGGACACAGAGGGCTTGCCCAGCACGGGCAGTGAGAGAGCTCTGAACACACAAGGAACCGGAAGGGATCTGCCTTCGATCCAGCACTCAGGAGATGGGCAGGCAGAATGGCAGGAAATGGAACAAGATCCTGAGGTTTGGGGTAGGAGGCCCAGTGAAGGCCACTCGGGTCTATCCCTGAATTGCAATCTATTTTTAAATATTTTTTTACATTGTGTGTGTGTGTGTGTGTGTGTGTGTGTGTGTGTGTGTGCGTGTGCACTCGCGCACATACCCGTACACATGCACACACACATACACCATTATGTGTTCCTGTGGACGTTGGTTCTCTCCTTCCACCATGTGGGTCCTAAGGATTGAACTCCGGTCATCAGGCTTTGCAGCAAGCGCCCTGACCCTCTGAGCCATCTCAGAATCCGTACACCCATTTTTATGCTGGGTGGTAAGGACTGAGTTTGGCGTGGGTCCCTGGCTCTGTGCTGGCCCCACACCCCTACCCTGAGCTAACTCGGGCCCCAGAGCTGGGCCACGTACTTCTTCTTCCTCTTAATTCTCTCAGGCTCTCCAAGTAGGAGCTCCAGTTTTCTCTTGGAAAGCGACAGCCTGGTCCCCTTATCTCTGTCACTCCCGAGTCTGGGTGGTGACCGGGTGGCTCTGGCTCTGCCCAGCAGCTGTCTGCCTATCTCTTGGGTCTCCACAGGATTGAGGGGGCTGGCAGCCCTTGTCATCCTCCAGTCCTCTGGTGATGGGGACAGTCTGCCAGGACACCCGTTGGTCTTTAGTTCACCCTCAGGCTGCATGTCGACGTCATGGACTTCGAGGGCTGCAGGGGCCCAGACAGAAGCTTTCATGGTGAGGTCTGGAGCCTTTGGGAGCGAGTCTTCCACGCTGGCCTCCTCAGCAGTCCTGAATTTCAGTGTGTAGGAAGGCGAGTTGCGGTTCCTATCACCCAGGAGGTGGTGGGCACGATGGCTATGGTAACTGCGATAGTTGGAATGACCTGGGGTGTCTTCCGAGTCACCATCATAAGGATCTAAAAACTGGTGACAAAGGTTTATAAATGTTTGGCTACGTGTGAGGGCCTGAAAATTCTAATCACCACAAAATAGAAAAGTTTCTGAGCCTGTGGGTGAATCCCAGCAGCAGCGTTGTAACACGGAGGTGTCCCAAACGTGCCTCCATCACTGTGGTGGCAAATGGCAAATCTGTATGCTTTGCCTTGCATTGCAACTCTCTTTATAGAGGACAAGGTCTCGAATTCAAGACTGGCTTAGAACTAACTGTGTGGCCAGGATGACCCTGAAACTTCTGACCCTCCTGCCTTCACCTCCCATCAAGGGACCATTCTGAGGGTCAGACCCAGATGCTCGCAAATGCCGGGCAAGCATTCTACCAACTGGGGCTGGGCAAGCATTCTACTCACTAGGCTACATTCACAGCCAGTGCTGTCAATGGCTTTTGGGTTGGGTTGGGTTGGGTTGGGTTGGGTTGGGTTGGGTTGGGTTGGGTGGTTGGTTGGTTGGTTTTGAGATTGTCTCACTATATAACCTTGGCTGGCCTCAAACTCACAGAAATCCACCTGCCTCTGCCTCCCAAGTGCTGGGATCAAAGGTCTGTACCACCGCACCTGGCGTGTTTTGCTCTTTAAGGTCTCAGGGCTGTGGAGATAGGTTAGCAGTTCAGTTTCCAGATTCAATTCCTAACAGGCACATGATAGCGCACAACCATCTGGAAGGCCAGGTCTAGACCATCTGTTGCCCTCTTCCAGCCTCCTTGTATACTGTGCATGTGTCACAAAGTACTCAGACATAGAGAAATAGATCATTCCAAAACATTAAAAGGCAGGGTCTCATGTAGCCCTGGCTGCCCTTCAACTTTACATCCTCCTGCTCAGACTCCCCGGTGCTGGGTACAAGTGTGCAGCAAATTCCTCGTAAAAGTACTTGGGCAGGGCCTTTGGGGAGTGCCCTGACCTCTGCTGTGGGGTTCATACCTTCCTATCTTCTTGCTTTCTGTGGTAGAATCTCGTCAATTTGCTCCGGTCTCTTCCTGCCTCATAGCATCTGTCATCCCAGCACTCAGAAGGCAGAGAGAAGGGAAGTATGTCCTGAGTTTGGGGCCAGCCTGGGCTAATGCAGTGAGGCATCCCTCCTTTAGTTACCAATACCAGACTGCCTGTGTGCAGGCTCGCTCACACAAGTAGAAACATTCCCTCCTTGGATTCTGACTCTCACGGCCCACTCACTGGGCTAGCCTTGGCTTTGAGGCCTCCCTTAGGCTCTGGACCCTAGGGGGTTGCGGCCAGGCCCATGGCATACCTCTCTCCAGATGCCTTCAGCAAGGTCCATGAGGTTCCTTCTGGAGCTGACCTGTGGGGAAACACTCGATGCCGATTCTGCCATGCATGGCAGCTTAACACAGAGCACTTGGGGTGCTCGCTGCCACACTACAGACGCTAGCACGCAGCCTGGTAAGAGGGGAACGAAGTCCTCCAAAAGGCTAGTGGCCAGGCAACCCTTCCCTGGCAGAGTGGGCACACAGCAACTTGGCACTGGTTCTGGGTCCAAATCCAGAAGGAGGTGAAGGGCACTAAACTTTCCTTCTCAACTGGCCCCCCCCAGGAATGCAGAATCGAGGCTTGCCAAGCTCACAAAGGAGCCCAGGCCTGGCCCCTGGTGGTCCACCACTTTCCCACCAGCCCCAGGCCACTGAGGAAGGTCCTTTACATTTTCTTAATAAAAGAATACAAAGATGGGTGTCTCCCACACATACACCACACACACACACACACACACTTGCAGGGCACCTGAAGGCGATGGCGCGCGTGTCTCTGCCACTTCCGAAAGCCAGCTGCACTAAAGGCTGCCCTGATGCAGGTGGGTCGGCTGGGCCTCTGGCTGGCCATCCCTCAAGGCCAGGCACGTGGACTGTCACTTAACTAAGGAGATGAAGTAAAAGGACAAAGCGCGGGGTTCTAGAGCACAGGGAAGGAAGGGCAGGCCACAGGGAGAAGAAGGGAATTCTTTTTAGACATCTGGTCCCAACCTGTAGCTCAGTCTGCTCTGCCTCCAGATTCTCTGGGAATCGGAGGCAGCTGAAGCAGGAGGAATGTGAGCTCCAGGCTAGCCTGGGCTACATAGAAGGCCAAGGCCAGCTTGGGACATAGCAAGACCCTATGTCAAAAACAAAAGTAAGGGCTGTGGCTATAACTCGATCCATCCAGTGCTCACTTAGCACATGCTAGACCCTGCACTCGGCCCCAGCAGCTACAGAGGCAGGGGGATCAGAAGTTCAAGGCCATCCTTGTTAAGAGGCCAGCCTGGGCTACATGAGATCCTTCCTCAAAAGAAAAAAAAAAAAAGAAGAGAGAAAACCCCTAGGATTGTGGGCACATATAGTTCAGTGGTAGAGCGCTTAACTAGCTCTTGGGGACATCGAGAGAGCATGAGGGACGGTGCTCCACAAAGAGCCATCCTGGGTATCTGAGACTTTTTTTTCTCAAGACAGGGTTTCTCTGTGTAGCCCTGGCCGTCCTGGAACTCACTCTGTAGACCAGGCTGGCCTCAAACTCAGAAATCTGCCTGCCTCTGCCTCCCGAGTGCTGGGATTAAAGGCGTGCACCACCACACCTGGCTTGAGAACCTCTCTTTTAAAAGATTAAAATAAGGGCTGGAGAGATGGCTCAGCAGTTAAAAGCACTGACTGTTCTTCCAGAGGTCCTGAGTTCAATTCCCAGCAACCACATGGTGGCTCACAATTATCCGTAACAAGATCTGACTCCCTCTTCTGGTGTGTCTGAAGACAGCAACAGTGTACTGTGTGTAAGCATAAAAATAAAATATGAGGGCTGGCGAGATGGCTCAGTGGTTAAGAGCGCCAACTGCTCTTCTGAAGGTCCCGAGTTCAAATCCCAGCAACCACATGGTGGCTCACAACCATCCATAACGAAATCTGATGCCCTCTTCTGGAGTGTCTGAAGATAGCTACAGTGTACTTACTTACATATAATAAATAAATAAATAAATCTTTAAAATAAAATATGAAAGTGCTAGAGATGGGTCTGGTGGGCTGGCTCAGTGGCTAAGAGCACTTGCTGTTCTCAGAGGACCCAGGTTTGGCCCCCAGCACTGCCTAGTGGCTCACAACCACCTGGATGTAACTCTAGCTGCAGAGGCTCTGACCCCCTCTTCTGTTGCACAGACATGAAGTCAGGAGACGCACTCACACGTCAAATATTCTTTTAAGTACCAAGAAAACTACTGCTACAAACCTCCGTGAAGTCTCATGTCATTCAGCGACTCCGGAACCCTCAGAGCAGCTGCCACACCCTGTTGGGAAGTGCCTCGTTACACACGTCACACTGGATGCTTTTCAGCAATAAATCCTGCCTTCCCAAACCGGGCTCGTGGGAACCCCATTCTGAAACCTGGAAAGCAAGCAAGAGACCCTAACCCTGCCACGCCCTCAGGAACTTGTGAGCATCATTTTTTTGTTTGTTTGGTTTGGGTTTTTCGAGACAGGGTTTCTCTGTGTAGCCCTGGCTGTCCTAGAACTCACTTTGTAGACCAGGCTGGCCTCGAACTCAGAAATCCGCCTGCCTCTGCCTCCCGAGTGCTGGGATTAAAGGCGTGCGCCACCACTGCCTGGCTGACTTGTGAGCATCTTAAAGGTTAGAAAGGCCTAACAGAAAAGGAGCCCAGCATGGCAGTGCGTGCCTCTGCCTCGAATCCTAGCACCAGGAATTCAAGGTCTTTATCATTTACATAGTGAGTTGGGCCAACCTGGGCTTGTGAGACCCTGCCTCAGAAAAAACGAAAATGGAAGAAGAGGCTATCGAGGTGGCTCAGAGGTGAGGCCCACGTACTGTTCCTACAGAAAACCTGAGTTCACTTCCCAGCACGCACATTCAGTGGCTCACAGCCGCCCTTCAGCTCCCGGACATCAGACACCTCAGTCTTAGGCATCTACACACATAAACATGCATACCTACAAACACTTTAAAATAACACTTGCTGGGCACGGTGGCGCACACCTTTCCCAGCACTTGGGAGGCAGAGGCAGGCAGATTTCTGAGTTCGAGGCCAGCCTGATCTACAAAGTGAGTGCCAGGACAGCCAGGGCTACACAGAGAAACCCTGTCTCGAAAAAACAAACAAAAAACAGACAAGAGGGGCTGGTGAGATGGCTCAACGGGTAAGAGCACTGACTGTTCTCTGGAGGTCCTGAGTTCAAATCCCAGCAACCACATGGTGGTTCACAACCATCTGTAACAAGATCTAACACCCTCTTCTGGTGTGTCTGAAGACAGCTACAATGTACTTACATATAATAAATAAATAAATCTTTAAAAAATAAAATAAAATAAAAAAACAGACAAGAAAGGAGGGCTGGAGAGATGAGATGGCTCAGTGGTTAAGAGCACAGCTCTTCAGAGGACCAGGGTTCAATTCCCAGCAACCACATGGTGGCTCACAACCATCTGTGACTCTAGTCCTATAAGATCTGATCCCTCTCTGGCCACCACATGTGAGCACATGGGGTACATACAAAATTCCCATATACCTAAAAACTATTTTAAAGGAAGGAAGAAATAACCACGTGTACATTACCCAGACCCCTTTTCATCAAATGACCTTTTCTGCCCCCAACCCCAAGTGACATCTAACAGTCATACACTAATACACTGTGGGGTGACATCTAACCGTCCTGCTGTCTTTAGCTTTGAGGTTAGAGCAGCTTCTTAGAAAATCTTACTGGTTTGGGAATACACTGTGGGGTGGGTCCCCCCAAAGCTTTCATCTGGAATGGCCTGAGGCTTTCTTTGTGACAAACTGGAGTCATGGTTGGAGAGGACGACTCCAGAGGCCAAGTATCTGCGTGTCACATCAACATGACTTGGGTACTACAGCCTACAGTGGCTGGGTAGTGTCTTCCAGGGCCTCCGTTATGAAGTCTACCCCTATGCTGTCCTCTGGAAGTCAGCGTCACAGCCACATTGGAAAGGTGAGGGCCATCTACAGAGAGCAAGGATCCACATAACCATGAGCCCTGAGCTTCCCAGTGGTCCCTATAGACTGGTTTGGGTAAGTTCGGAGAGTGAGCCTAACACAGCCAAAGGGCTTCTCAGCCCCGTCCTGGCCCCACGTTATCTGATTGACACCAACTAAACTGTTTACAATCATACTATCATTATCATTTGATTTTCGAGGCAGGATTTTTCTGTGTGGCCCTGGCTGTCCTGGAACTCTGTCTGTAGACTGGACTGCCCTCAAATTCAGAGATCTGCCTTCTGAGTGCTGGGATTAAAGGTGACTGCCCGGCTCTTTTGTTTTATGTATAAGGATATGGTGCCTATACATGCCTGGTCCTTTGTACTCCACACACATGCACAAAATGCCCTTAACTACAAAGTCTACAAATGAGAAATGGCTCAGCAGTTAAGCACACTGGCTGGACCACCAGAAGTCCCATTTACGATTCCAAGTATTCACGTGGTAGCTCATAGATGCAACTTCAGTTTCAAGGAATCCAGCGCCCTCTTCTGGACTCTGAAGGTACTACATGCACACAGTGCACAGACAACCGTTCAGGCAAACACTCAAAATAAAAACCAAATGCCCCAGCACTTGGGAGGCAGAGGCAGCTCCTGTGAGTTTGAGGTCAGCCTAGTCTATAAGGTGAGTTCCAGGACTTCACAGAGAGACTCTGTCTCGAAAGCAAGCAAGCAAGCAACATTACCAACCTTATCATGCCTTGGGTTTCCCAGGTTTTAAAACTACAGGTACTGTTACGGGTAGACAAAGGCCCTGCCAGGCATCAAGGCCTCCAGCTCCTGCCCTCTGCTGTCTTCTCACTGCTGGGATTCTGCTAAGCAGAGGGACCTTGAATGGACGTAGAGAACGCTCAAGAGAGGAGGCGCTCTACTCCCGAAGGTGTCTCCTTAGGATGGAGGCCTTGGAGCCTGTGCATAGGAGCCTCTGGGCATTCCGTGCATGTGAACTGTCTGGCTCTGGTTCAAACACCCTGCCCCTGTCCCACCGTTAAGGGGACGGGTGGGTGACAAATCTGTAGCATGGGCTCTATACCTGCAGGACTCGATTCACTGAGAGGACACTTAGCTTACAGCTAGGGAAACTGAAGCTGAGAAAAGTGGACTTATTCAGTGGCAGAGTGAGGGCCAAAGATGACCGAGCTGGCCTGAAACTCACAGAGATCCACCTGCCTCTGCCTCCCAAATGCTGGGGTGAAGGGCATATGCAACCATGTCTGCTGTTAAGCCTTTTCTAAACCTACATCTTGCCTTCAGAAACTGAACTTTTGCTGGACCTCGAAAACAAGGTAATACTATACCCTGAGATCATTTAAAACTATGCTCTCGAGGAGCTGGAATGGTGGCTCAGTGGTTAGGAGCCTTGGCTGCTTTTTCAGGGGAACAGGGTTTGCTTTCTAGTGTGTATGTTGTGGCACACAATGGTCTGTAATTCCAATTCCAGGGGGAATCTGACCCCTTCTTCTGGCCTCAGAGAGTAAGCATGCACACACATAGTGTGCAGATATTTAGACAACATACTCATACACATAAAATAAGAATAAATACAGCTGGGCGTGGTGGCACCCAGCACTTGGGAGGCAGAGGCAGGTGGATTTCTGAGTTTGAGACCAGCCTGGTCTACAGAGTGAGTTCCAGGACAGCCAGGGCTACACAGAGAAACCCTGTCTCGAAAAACAAAAAACTATATATAAGAATAAATACAATCTTAGGCAGAGAGTGGTATATGCATTTAATTCCAGCACTCAGGAGCCAGAGGCAAGCATCAGAACTCTGTGACTTCGAGGCTAGCCCAGTCTACAGAGTGAGTTCCAGGATAGCCTGGGCTATGCAGAAAAACTGTGTCTTGAAAAAAAAATCTCAAAAAAGTAATAGAATGATACACTCAATTCCCCACTAAGTAAGCAGCCTGTCTAGTGAACCTACCTTTGAAAACAACATAACGGACCCTGCTCCACCTCGAATGTACCTTGTAATCAGCTTTTTTTTAAACATTTATTTATTACTATATGTACACTGTAGCTGTCTTCAGACACACCAGAAGGGCATCAGATCTCATTACGGATGGTTGTGAGCCACCTTGTGGGTGCTGGGATTTGAACTCAGGACCTCTGGAAGAGCAGTCAATGCTCTTAACCACTGAGCCATCTCTCCAGCCCCTGTAATCAGCTTTTACACTACCCAAATAAATAGCTTTAATCTTAAACTATGCCCTGGCCCAGAATAACATGTGCATTTGTAATCTTTTTCTAAAATCAGAAGGCAGATGGAAACCAACCTCAAAAAAACAAAACAAAACAAAACAAAAAAACACCTATCTGGGGCTGGAGTGATGGCTCAGTGGTTAAATGCAATGACTGCTCTTCCAGAGGTCCTGAGTGCAATTCCCAGCAACCACATGGTGGCTCACAACCATCTGTAATGGGATCCGATGCCCTCTTCTGGTGTGTCTGAAGACAGCAACAGTGTATTCACATACATTAAATAAATTAATTTTTAAAAAACCCACTAATCTGCAGAGCATGGTGGTGTACAACCTCAATCCTAGCACTCAGGAGGCAGAGGCAGGTGGATATCTGAGTTCAAGGCTAGCCCAGTCTACATCATAAATTCCAGGCCAGCCAGGGCTACATAGTGAGAGACCCTGCCCCCCCAAAAAGAATAAATCTAAAACCCAAATATCCCATCCCTGTTAGATGTAGCACACAGGGATGGATAACAGCATCTGACTCCCGTTTTGAATGCTGTTTGGGGTCAGCTGGGGTCAGGAAAATCACATCTACCTTTGTCTGACCAAGAGCATCTTACTGCTTTCATACACCGTGTTTTCTGTTCACGAAGTACAGAGTGAAGCCCTTCGCTATAGACAGACTGACCACAGACTCCAGGACAGATAAAAGATTCCTAGCTTAAGATTTATTTATTTTCATGTGTGCTGGTGTCTTGCCTGCATGTGTGTCTGTGTGCGGGCACCAGATCCTCTGGGACTGGAGTTACAGATAGATGCAAGCTGTCATGTGGGCACTGGGAATTGAACTCAGGACCTCTGGAAGAACAGACTGCTCTTAACCGCTGAGCCATCTCTCCAGCCCAACTTTTTTCTTTTTATGAGACCAGCACACCAGTCCCCTCCATGTAAAGGCACAGCCCTAAGGATCTCCCAGCTCCAAGGCTCAAGCTGCTTCCCACACCACTAACCTCAGAAGGCAGAAACAGACCAAGAACGCGACCTGCGCCCACCTCTCTCTCGACCCTGTCCCCACCCTTAGCTTTTAAGCTGGAGAGTGATTTGAAGTCAAGTCTGTTATTGGCAAAACCACCATGCCACACACACACACACACACACACACACACACCTTTTTCTTTTAAAAAATTCTACATTGCAGGCTGGAGAGATGGCTCAGCGGATAAGAGTACTGGCTGCTCTTCCAGAAAACTGAGGTTCAATTCCCAGCAACCACATGGCAGCTCACAAACTATCTGTAACTCCTGATCCAGGGAGTCTGGCACCCTCACACCAATAAAACATAAAACAAAATTGTGTGTGCTGGTGTGTGCTTACCATGGTGCACCTGAGCTGTGGTAGACATGTTGGGGTCAGAGGGCAACTTCTGTTAGTCAGTTCTTCCTACCACAGTACTGAGGATTGACCTCAGGCCTGCACAGGGTAATGGCACTTTTACCCACAAGGCATCTCACCAGCACCCCTGCAAGGTCACTAGTAAGCCATCTCCTAAACCTCTCTACTCTGCTTTTACCCCACCCTGTCCCATCCCTAGGTCCCTTTGTCCCTGCACGAAGCTGCTTCAGGCCTCATTGCAGCTCCAGGGTGGCCCTGCAGCCCCAGAACTAGTAAGGCTTGCAGAGTCTCAGAGGCCTTATCTAGGGGCACTCTGAGGTGGGGGTGGGCTGGTGGGACAGGTTGAACCACTGCCTTTACAATACCACACTGCCTCACAATCCTTTTGTTTGTTTGTTTTTTGTTTGTTTTTGTTTTTGTTTTTTGTTTTTCTTTCTCGAGACACGGTTTCTCTGTGTAGCCCAGGCTGTCCTGGAACTCACTTTGTAGACCAGGCTGGCCTTGAACTCAGAAATCCACCTGCCTCTGCCTCCCGAGTGCTGGGATTAAAGGTGTGCGCCACCACGCCTGGCTCGCCTTTACAATCCTTAGGGCTGGGAGGATAATAAAATATTTGCCTTTGCTTCATGTTTGAAAACTACATAAAGAACATTCTAGAGGTCAACACATCCTCCTGAAGTTACTAAGTCTTCACCTCCAGGACAATTCTATTTATTAATCTCCAACCCTGGGCACCTTGTGTGCTGCTCACTAAACATCTACCTAACCCCTGACAGGTCATGTGGCCCAAGATTGCCATATTACCCTGATCTCGTCTCCAATGGTATAGCCAGACCCACTGCCCACCTTCCCAGTGCTGTCTCCAGTGTGGACCTCTCCCTGACTCCCTTTCATTTACTCCAGCTGTCCTAGGCTTTTTTTTTTTTTCCCAATTTTAAACTGTTTTGTTTGTGTCTAAACTGGAGGCCCCATACATGGCTGCAAATTCCTAGCAGGTATGTTTTTGTATTTATTTTTTTAATGTTTTAAACATGATCTCCTATAGCCTAGACTGGCCTCAAATCTTAAACTATGTAGCCAAAGATACCTCCATCTTCCAAGTTCTGGATTATGGCATGTGCCACCAGACCCAACTTATGAGGTGCTGGGGATCAAACTCAAGCCCCCACACATGGCAGGAGGTACCCCAGCCAGTGAGCTACATCCTCAGCCCAACTGAGCTGTGCTCGCCAGCCGATGGCCAATGGCCAATGGCCTAGGGCTCCTGGAAGCCCTTGGTCTCAGGTTTCATCCCCTCCCAAGCACCCACACAGACACACACCACACAGGCAGAGCGTTCACATCCATCCGTCCGACACACGCAGCAGCATCCTCCTCCTGGATTTCCTTGAATTGTGACTGCATTGTCCACAGGCCTGTCCTCAAAGCCAGTCATAGCTCTGATGAACAGTCAGTGTACAATATCATGTTTGCTGGTTATGACTGCCATGGGCTCCACAGAGAACTCAAACCCAGTATATCCCAAGTCACCTGTCTTGTCTCCCAAATGTGCACCTCCATTCACACACAGCATCTCCTACTGCTAGAGTGCTCCCTCACACCAAGGAGGGACTCATATTTATTTCATTTATATGAGTACACTGTAGCTGTCTTCAGACACACCAGAAGAGGGTGTCCGATCCCATTACAGATGGTTGTGTGCCACCATGTGGTGGCTGGGAATTGAACTCAGGACCTCTGGAAGAGCAAGCAGCCAGTGCTTATAACCAATGAGCCATCTCTCCAGCCCTGTATTTATCTTTTTGAGACAGGGTTTCTCTGTGTAAACCTGGCTGTCCTGGTACTCACTCTGTAGACTAGTATTGTGGATTGTCTGTTTTTCCTGCCCCCTCAAAGAGGTGCATGTACGAAGGTGAGGTCAGCTGAAATCTTATTAGTCAGATAAGGCTAGACCTGTGATTGGGCAGTGAAAAAAGAAGGTAGAACTGAAAGTTTTAGAGAAGGGACACAGAGAGAGACAGAGACAGAGAGAGACATGGGTGGGAGGCAGAAACAGGAGAGACAAGACGGTACCTAAAGGAGAGGGTGACCAGCTAGAACCACGTGCCACGTGGTCCTAGGAGCCATAAGTAACTGGGGATTGCTTTGATAGACAATTGAGTAATGTAGGGCACATCTGTCCAATCTAGGTGTGCAGCTTGTATCTATATCAATTGAGTTACGAGTTCTTTGTATGGGCATTTTGGAGGTCGAGAATTTACTGTTATAAATCTGGATGGTAAATTATCAGCCTCTGTAGGCACATGGGAAGTCACAGGGGGCAGCAGGCCTTGGGAACCAGGGCATACCACCGTTTTGGGACTCCCCATGGAGGTGGGGAGACCTGCCAGCACATAGCTGGCTATAGCGTGGATTGTTTTATACAACTACACATTATAGACTAGGCTGGCTTCAAACTGAGAGATCTGTAGTGCCTCCCCAGTGCTGGGATTAAACGTGTGTGCCATCACCACCTAGCAGGAAAAAAAAAAAGCTTTAAAAAAGAAAAGAAAGGCTGGGTGTGGTGGCGCATGCCTTAAATCCCAACATTCGGGAGGCAGAGGCAGGCAGATTTCTGAGTTCAAGGCCAGCCTGGTCTACAAAGTGAGTTCCAGGACAGCCAGGGCTATACAGAGAAACCCTGTCTCGGAAAAACAAAAACAAAAACAAACAAACAAAAAGAAAAAAGAAAAGAAGAGAAAAGAAAAGAACAGAACAGAACAGAAAAGAAAAGAAAAGAAAAGAAAAGAAAAGAAAAGAAAAGAAAAGAAAAGGGCTGGAGAGATGGTTCAGTGGTTAAGAGCACCGACTACTCTTCCGAAGGTCCTGAGTTCAAATCCCAGCAACCACATGGTGGCTCACAAACATCTGTAATAAGATCTGACGCCCTCTTCTGGTGCATCTGAAGACAGCTACAGTGTACTACATATAATAAATAAATAAATCTTTTAAAAAGAAAAGAAAAGAGAAAAGAAAAGAGAAAAGAAAAGAAAAGAAAAGAAAGAAAAGAAAAGAGAAAAGAGGGCTGGAGAGATAGATGGCTTAGCGGTTAAGAGCACTGACTGCTCTTCCAAAGGTCCTGAGTTCAAATCCCAGAAACCACATGGTGGTTCACAACCATCCATAATGAGATCTGACTCTCTCTTCTGGAGTGTCTGAAGACAGCTACAGTGTACTTACATATAATGAATAAATCTTTTTAAAAGAAAAGAAAAGAGAAAAGAAAAAAAAGAATCTTGGGGTTAGCCCCACAGCTGCAAGCTGGGTGGATCACCTCAGTCACTGGGGATTCATTTAAGCATTGGACACCTTCCTGAGAAAAGAGGGAGAGGAGAGTTGCTGGAGGGGTGGCGCAGGGGTGAGGAGTGGCTGCTCTCCCCGAGGACCCAGGTTCAATTCCCAGCACCCACAGGGCAGCTCACAACCATCTGTCCAGTTCCCATCTGACTCCCTCTTCTAGCCTCAGCAGGCACTGCACTCACATGATACACAGACAGACAGACAGACAGACAGACAGACAGACACTCAGACTTAAACAAAAAATAAAATAAAACAAAACAAAAAACCCTTCCTTGACAAATTTTTCTAGTGAATCTTTTTTTCAGGGAGCACAGATTATTATAACACCTCAGTAAAGAGCTACTAACTAGCGAACAAACTCAATGCAAACGATAAAAATGAGATGTCTGTCAACAAGGCAGCCGCAGGAACAGGCTGCGAGTGTTCCCAGGGGCCCCTCCCTTCTTGAGGAGGGCAGAGGGCAGCTGTTGCTTAGCCTGGTGATGTCATCTTTCACCCCCACCCCACCCCCAAACCCTGTCACAACCCCTGGGGCTGTGTCCAGAAAGACAAGCTGGAAACCTGGCTGCAGTCCCAGAAAGTGGGAGTGAATCTCGGGGCGCAATCTCCTGGGAGAAAGGTGGGCTTAGCCCAAAGAGGGATCAGAGCTCACATAGAGTGGCTTCCTCCGGCTGGAGAGATGGCCCAGTGGATAAGAGCACTGGCTGCTCTTCCAGGGGTCCTGAGTTCAATTCCCATGGTGGCTCACAACCATCTGTAATGGGATCTGATGCCCTCTTCTGCTGTGTCTGAAGACAGCTACAGTGTACTCATATAAATGAAAATAAATAAATCTTAAAAATAAAAATAAAAATGGCTTCCTCGCAGAGGAACTCAGCAAGTGCAAGGCAGACTTTGGTAAGGCTGCAAATGGGGCTTCAGTTCTGATTCCAAGTCAGTTTTGTCTAGAGGAAACTTCAAGTAAAAATAGTATTTTATTTTAGACTCCCCACCCCCACCCTGCCATGGCTTTGCATGTAGATGCTAATCCATCACGTTAATTCCAAGGTGCCCCAGAATTCTCCTATGGGTTCAAGGGGGAGGAGAGGGGTGCTCAGCTCTGGGCAGAGCCCCTGCTCTCTCAAAGCTGCTCAGCATTATGCATCGCCTGGCCCTTCTCAAACCCCAGTCTTCATGCTCAGGGCAAATGAGGAACCAACCCCTGTCATCTACCCACTTCACAACGAGGTTCCCTGAAACAGCAGAGCCCTGGAGAAGGCAGGAGGGCAGGGATACCTACTCCAAGGGGGTCACATCTTCATTGTCAAAGAATGACCTCCTCTTATCAGGGACCTTACACACACACACACACACACACACACACACACACACACACACACCCTATCCTGTCCTTTACAAGTGCCCTGTGGGGACAGTGGCTTCGGAGGTACATACCTGGTGGAACACATGTGACCACATCTGTTCAGAGATCCAAACCAGACCACACTTATTCTGTCCCCAAGAAAGTCGGCTCAAATTTAGGTGGTATAAATGACGAGGAGCCCCTAACAGTAGCTGGAGAGGGGCCACTGAGTTAGGGCTCTGTGAACCTGGTGAGGCAGCTAGAGCAATCCTGGGGCTAATGGTTATTTAAAGCTCATTGGCTCCAGGCTTCTGGTTTGGAGGACAAGGACTGCCATTCTAGACTTACCTCCTGGGTAGCATGTTCATTTTGGTCCCCAGGGAATCACTTGTGAGACAAGAAGGGAGGAGGCAGGTATCCTGTGCTTTAGGCCTGCATGATGTCACAGGTATCTCCATGGCAACCCAGTGTGACTGCTCCTGGGGCTGTGACTGGGAAGAGATCCACGTGTGCACTCCGGACCATAGGCCCTAAACCACAGTTCCCAGTTCCCCCCCTCAGTTCCCTGTGCCCCGAGTTCTGCTGCCTGCCTGCTTCACACAGCATGGGTAGTTGTCCCTATCCTGTGCATACAGGCCTGATCCTCAACAGCCACGGGGCTCCTCAAAGCCTTTCCTTCCTTGGGTGCAAGGCACTCTGCTGGGGTGCACTTAAGACCAGAGAGGCCACCAAGACTTCGAGGACTGTCTTGTGCCTTAGGATAGCTTCCAAATTCTCATTCTGGCCACACAGCCGGTTTTGTCCCACCCTGCCACCTAGTTCCTCTTATAGTCAGGTCACTAGGCCATCTCCCCTTCCAGTTGCCCACAGCTCTTCCTTCTGTGGGACACTAGGGTTAAAGGAGCCAAGCCGTCCCCTCTGCCATCTGTGCAGAGCTGTTTGCGTGTCATTATCTGGTTCCTCTTCTGCCATTCCCTAGCTGCCCTGGGGACTTTGAATCCCAATTTCTGAGCCAACTTGAACTCCCAAGACCCTCAAGCTATGGATGAGAAAGAGCGTCCCTTGGTCACCTGTGCCTTTAAAGGTGGTTCCCAGTCCCTGTGTATGCATGAGGACAGAGAAGCATTAAGGAAAAGGGAACAAGATGAGGGAATAATTCAGTAACAGGCAATGGGTTGGGAGCCTGGGGGAGTTTCTTGTCTCACTGACCCTTTGGTACCTCCGAAATACACAAATGGAAAGCCACACAGAGAAATCGTGCACACGTGGAGCCCAGTGCAAGACTCAAGGAAGGAAGCCATGTGTGGTGGCCATCCCAGGCAGGACTCAGAAGGTAGAGGCAGGAAGAGTCAAGGCCATCCTTGGCTACTTGGTAAGTTCAAGGCCAGCCTGGGCTACATGAGACCCCATCTCCACAACAAACACCTAAGGAAGTAAGAGTGGATTATTAAGGGACATAAAAGATCCCTTGAGAAACTGTATCTCTAAGCAAGAAGCTGGGACACCTGCAGCCAGTCATACCCAATCTGAGAGCCAAGACCAGCTGCAGACCAGCTGCAGTGGGCAGACACCCCTCAGGCCACATTCCAACATACTCAGAGGGCACAACCTACTGGTATTGGGTATTCTTTCTGTTTTTCCTTTATCCTTTTTTTTTTTTTTTTTTTTTTTTTTAAAGATTTATTTATTGATTATTGTAAGTACACTGTAGCTGTCTTCAGACACTCCAGAAGAGGGAGTCAGATCTCATTACGGATGGTTGTGAGCCACCATGTGGTTGCTGGGATTTGAACTCTGGACCTTCGGAAGAGCAGTCGGGTGCTCTTACCCACTGAGCCATCTCGCCAGCCCCTTTTTTTTTTTTTAAGACTAGTCTTTCAAAAGTTATTTTAAGTGTTATGAGTGTCTTGCCCATGTGCCTGCCACTGGATGCCAGAAGAGGGTGTCAGATTCTCTGCAAGTGGGGTAAGATGGTTATAAGCCACCAGATGGATGCTGGGTACTGAACCTGTGTCTTCTGCAAGAACAGCACGTGGTCCTAACTGCTCAGCCATCTCTCCAGCCCTGTCTTTTATTCTTTTTATGCTAGAAATCTATGGCCCAGGACTGCAGAGGAAAGGCGGAAGAGTGCTTCAACCCTGGATACCTCAGATGAGGATAGCAGGAGTTAGTTACACACACACACACACACACACACACACACACACACACACACGCTTCCAACCTGACACCATGAAGCCAGCTGTCCCACCATCAACCCTAGTAGGAATTTAGTACTTTTGTTTGACCCTATAAGGCTCCCTCCTCCCCTGAGTCTTCCAACACTCCTTCCCTGGCCAATGATAATTGGCAGTCACACCAACCTTGTCCCAGTAACCCTGGCACCTCCCGGGGGCATAAATACCCCTCTCCCCACACCAATAAACCCAAAGCTGTTCCTGTGTTGTGTGTGTGTCCCTTGCCCTTGAACTCACCACTGACCCAAAAATTCTACCTGCACTCACTCGCCCCAGCTAATCTCTCCCTCCAGTCCAGGCGGGTGAGTGAGGGGCCTGACACTCCCAGAGTGGGAGAAGCAGATATGGGACGGGACGGCAGAGATCCAATTAGCACCTTACAAAGGCCACACACAAGCTCTACCGTTGAGTGGCACACCTGGCTGCCTTACACATCCCTTCTCTTTTTTCTGCATCTTTCATTTATTCTTTGACAACTGCGTCTGTGTATACAACACATTTTGATCTTATCCACTTCGACTCTTCCCTCCTGATGTCCCTCAACATGTCCCCCTCCCGCTCTTGTGACTTCGTCTTTGGCAACCCACCGAGTTTACCTAGTATTGCTGGCTGGAACATTAGCTGGCCTTCTTGGCTTGGTTGTCTAGGCTTTGTGCAGTCACGGGAGCTGTCCATACATGCGATTCTCTGTACTATGCAGAAGACAGTATTTCCCAGGACTCCCATTCTGCAGATCTTGTGTTCTTTTTGGTCCCTCTTCCCTATTTCCTGACCTTGGCTGCTGATACAGACGTCCTACTTAGGGCCAGGCTCTCAACAGTCACCTATTCCCAGTGCTTTGACAGTTGCGAGCCTGTCTGTATTGCTGCCCACAGCAGAAAGAGTCTGGCTAAGGCTGAAAGCAGCAGTAACCTGTGATAGAGGCATAAAGTTCAGCAAGTCCATCTAGCGGGACAGCAGTAGGCTCTCCCCGGGTCCTGTGACCTCCTAAGCCACAGGATTCTGACAGGGTTACAGTCCCAGGGATGACTTTTCTCGTGGGGAGCACACCTCAGATCCAATCAGAGAAGGATTGGTTGCCCCTGGAACCTTCACACAACTGTTGCACCAGAGGACACTTGTTGCCTGAAGTTGGTTATTGGAGCACAAAAGGGACCAGCCACCATGCTGGCTTACTGTGCTGGGTAAGCCACCAATGGCTTGCGGCGGCCAGCCAAGGACATCGGATCCCATAGAACTGGAGTTACAGTTATGAGGCATCAAGTGGGTGTTGGGAATTGAACCCAGTCCTCTGAAAGAGCAGCCAGTGTTCTTAACTACTGAGCCAGAGTGGATGCCTGAGTGTCATTATTCTCACAAATTCAAGTTGTATATAATCACACAGACAAGCCCCACGTGGCCCAAAGGTCTCCCATGGAGGCATATACACCAATAGCCCCGGCCATCTTAGTGAATAATCTGAAGTAAACTCACTCCCGTTCTCTACACCTGGGAGGGGCAGCTAGCGCAGCCCAAGACCAACGCTATGGTTTTGAAGAAGCCGAGATCACAAGACTCTTGCTTTCTCACAAGCGCTCAGAATTGCCATCATGTGACTCCATTCTTGGCCAGTGTTCTGACACTTGCCTCCGTCTCCGGAGGGTTTATGTAGAACAGCGAAAACCAAATACTCTGTGGGTCCCTTAGTTTTGTCTGGATGCTTCTGTATTGCTCAGCGTGTTTAATTGCAATCGACTAGAATTACCAGGCGTGTCTAGTTCCAGGACAGCTAGGCTTTCTTGAATTTTCCATGTGGCCCACACAGGACGTTCATATACATTTCTTCTAAGATTAGCAGGCAAAATGTCTCCAGTTGAAGCCAGTTCTCAGTGAGGGGAAGCATTGAAACTTCTCAGCTATGCCAAACTTGTGTTCAAGGTAAAGGTCAGAGAGTAGATTGTATTGTCAGACCTGGATGGTTTGATCTTGTTTGGTGGTTTCTTTGTATTTGAGAAAGGGTCCTGCCCGTAATTCAGGCGGTAGGGCAGGGGGAACTCATTATGTAGACTAGGCTGGTCTTGAACTCAGAGAGCTATTCCTGACTATGGTTCCTGAGTGCTGGGATTAATAACACACCCCCATCAGACTTCAATTGAAAATCCAATTCCTGAGGCTGGTGAATTGGCTCAACAGGTAAAGGCACTTGCTGCTGAGTCTGACAGCCTGGACCCACATTTTGGAAGAAGTGAACAGTCCCCTAGAAGCTGTCCTCTAACCACACGTGTGCACATGCACACAAACACACACGGTAACATAAATTAAAAATAAATAGAATGCGTTTCTGCACGGTGTGTTATTCTGCACGGTGTGGTAGCAGGCCTGCAATCCCAGCAACTGGGAGGCTGAGGCAGGAGCATGTATCATCATGAGTTTTAGGTTAACTTGTGCTACATAGTAGATGCTGTCTTAAAACAAACCACCAAAATGGCACATGCCTGTGGTCCCAGTACTGGGGAAGTAGAAACAGGAAGGGCAGGGGTTCCCAGTCATCTCCAGTTACTTAGTTAAGATCCTGTGTGAAACCAACAAAACAACTAAACAAAAAACAGAAAATATAAATAAGGGCTGGAGACTGGCTCAGTGGCTCTTGCAGAGGACCTGCCTTCATTCTCTGCAGCCACACGGTGGCTTACAACCATCTGTAGGTAACTCCAGTCCCAAGAGGTACAGCATCCTCTTCTGGCCTCCTTGGGTACCTGGGAACATGTGGCATGTGCACACACACACAAAGAAAAAAAAATATTTTTTTTATTTTCTTTTTTTTGTTTTTTCGTGACAAGGTTTCTCTGTGTAGCCCTGGCTGTCTTGGAGCTCACTCTGTAGACCAGGCTGGCCTCGAACTCACAGACCCACCCACTTCTACCTCCAGAGTGTGCCACCATACCCTGCTGGGGTTGTTTTTAATCTGGAATCTACAGAAAGTGTTTGGGGCTGGAGAGATGGCTCAGCATTAAGAGCACATGTTACAGGGGCTGGAGAGATGGCTCAGTGGTTATAAAGCACTGACTGCTCTTCCAGGGGTCCTGAATTCAATTCCCAGCAACCACATGGTGGCTCACAACCATCTGTAATGGGATCTGATGCCCTCTTCTGATGGGTCTGAAGACAGGGACAGTGTACTCATATAAATAAAATAAATATTAAAGAAAAAAAGCACAGGGCACTCTAGTGCAGGACTTGGCTTTGCTTCCTAGCACCCGCATCAGGCAACCTACAGGTGCCTGTAACTGCCGCTTCAGGACCCAATGTCTTCCTACTTCCAATTGTGCTTCATTATGCTCAAACCCTCACACAAGGCACACGTATTCACAATTAAAACAAAACAAACCTCAAAGAAAAAAAAAAAAAAAGAAACCCGAAACAAGTGCTTTGATACTGCCAGTCTTTGGTTCTGCAGTAACGTACTAATCTTTGTTTGGATTTTGGCGGTGCTATTAATATACAGTGACTCACCAGAAGTGCAGCTTTCTGGAATGTTCTTCCTAGGGAGGTGATGTTCCTTCCCATGGAAGACTTCTCTGCAAATCATTCTTTAAAGGTCTGAACACACCCAGAACACTCGGGCAGGGTGGGGTGGAGGGCAGGATGGGACAAGACACACAACAAAGCTTCCTAAATGGTACAAATGTAAATGAATTGCCCTCCTAGGTAAAGTATCAATTGTACTTGCCAGTTAGTCACTGCACAAACATGAATCAGGCACGTGCCTTGGGCTCCAAGCCAGCAGTTAACAGTTTCTATCCACACCCTCCTTTCCAGCTGGCAGGAGGCAGGCCGGCTGTGACCAGTTAGTGTGCAATGAACGCTCCTAGGGGAGGTTCAGTGCAGGCTGGGGGTACCTCTCACACCGACAGTGTGTTGTGAGAGGTACTGGCTTCACCTCCAGCACCAAAGGGAGGGAAGGAAAGTAGAGGGTGCAAGGAGGGTGTTAGGGGCGTCTGTCACAAAAAGGTTCCGAAGAGTGACATCTAAACAGAGGCAGAAGATGTAAAGTGTTCATCTGATACACAAGGGCAGAGAGATTGTTCCAGCCAAGTCACTGCTCCCCCAGTCAGGGCTGCTGTTCCCAAAGGAATAAGAAAATGTTTTGAAAACAGTTGCACCAGCAGGTGGTGGCGCACGCCTTTGACCCCAGCACTTGGGAGGCTGAGGCAGGCGGATTTCTGAGTACAAGGCCAACCTGGTCTACAGAGTGAGTTCCAGGACAGCCAGGGCTACACAGAGAAACCCTGTCTCGAAAAACCAAAAAAAAAATAAGAATAGAAAACAGTTGCATGAATTGAGCATGTTGGCTTATGGCCTGTAATCCCAGTACTGTAATAGCAAGTTCTGAATCAGCCTGAGCTACATGAAGGTCTCACAAGAAAAAAAATAAGCCTAGGATATATTATCTTAACTCAGTGACAGTACCCACCTAACATACATGAAGCTCTACATTCAATCTCCAGGACTGAACACACATCAAGAGTAGGACATGGGGCTGGAGAGATGGCTCAGTGGTTAAGAGCACTGACCGCTCTTCCAAAGGTCCTGAGTCCAACGCCACACTTGGGAGGACAAGAGCTTGAGGACACTTAGCTCTGGGAAGTTAAGGCTAACTTTTGACTCTGTCAAATTGAATTGAGTCCCTAGACTGGACAGTTTTGTGTCAGCTTTATACCAGCTAAAATGAGAGGAGGGAATCTCAAGAAAATGCCTCCTGAAGATTGGCTTGTAGGGGCTGGAGAGATGGCTCAGCAGTTAAGAGCACTGACTGCTCTTCCAGAGGTCCTGAGTTTAAGTCCCAGCAACCACATGGTGGCTCACAACTGTAATGGGATCGGACACCCTCTTCTGGTGTGTCTGAAGACAGCTACAGTGTACTTATATAATCTTCGGGCTGGAGAAGAGATCCTGAGTTCAATTCCCAGCAACCACATGATAGCTCACAACCATCAGTACAGCTACAGTGTACTCATATAAAAAAATTTTTTTTTAAAGATTGGGTTGCTGGGCGGTGGTGGTGCATGCCTTTAATCCCAGCACTCAGGAGGCAGAGGGTTAAAGCCAGGATGCACTTTGTAGGGAGATTCTGCCCATCTAAGTGATAAGTTTGTGAATAGTGTGCTAGTCTAGTACATGATGTGTGTGTGCCCGCAGTCCTGGATGTAGTAGAAGAGCAAAGTGAAGGCAGTACATTAAGTTAGGATTCTGATGTGAATGATAGGTGGTGGGGAGGGGGAAATGGAGGTAGCAAGTGAGTCTTGTTCTCCTGTAAACAGTACTAAGGAATTGGTAAGTGCTTATCACATTACATCCTTCAAAGGTGCTAAGATGCTAAGACAGTGGTTGTGAAACCTAGGTTGCCTAAGTAGATAAGAAAAATCAGAAAATAAGCAGTGGTTGGGGGTCATCCCAATATGAACTATTAAAGGGTCATCATTTGAAAGCCTGAGAACCGTTGCTTGGTCACAATTGGCTAAAGAAGTAGGAAGTCCTAGTGTTCTAAATCATTAAAGTTGCTTTCTGCAAAGTGAGACCAGCAAAGAGGGTTTGGTGTCAGATACACAAGTAAATGATATTACAGAGACACAAGCCAAATCCTGTAGGGTCCCACTTCCTTGCCTCTTTAGAGCTAGGTTCCAGCACAGGGAGAGGCAGGAGTCAGCCTGGTACTTGTTCAGCATACATGAAGCCCTAGGTTCCATCTTGTCACGTAAGCGGAGGCATGAATTCAAGGCCGGCCTAGGCTATGTAAGAACTCAAAAGCAATGGGAAAGTTGTATGGTGGTTGCCAGATGGGAAGTCAAGTTGGAAGATGATTATACAGAATGAATATATTCACAACAGTAATTAAAACTGTAAAAAAGTTCTTAAGGGATTGTCTTAGGGTTTCTATCGCCACAATGAAATACCATGACCAGAGCAGCTTGGGGAGAAAAGGGGAGTTTATTTGCTGGACATCTCCACAGGACATAAGAGGGTCAGGAATGGAGGGAGAAGCCATAGAAGGTGCTGCTTACTGGCTTGCTCAGCCTCCTTATAGAATCCTGGATGGCACCACCTACAATGAGCTCATCAACTTATTAATGTCTTATAGGGCCGCCTACAACCCAATCTTTTTTTTGGTTTGGTTTCTCCTTATGGCCCTGGCTGGCCTAGAACTCAGAAATCCGCCTGCCGGGATTAAAGGCGTGCACCACCACCGCCCGGCTTTGGTTAGTGCTCTTTACCTGCCCCCTATAGTAAATACCCACTATTTTTCCTTATAGCCTCCAAGACAGGATTTCATGGAACTCAGGCTGGCCTCAAACTACCCAGCCAAGTCTTCAAACATGCCTTTATCTAAGAGGTGCTAGGACAAAATCCCAGAACCCCACAGACCAGCTGTTTTATATTCCCACTCTAGCAAGAAGGTCTGAGTGTGCTGGGGAAGAGAGGATGTCCACATATAGGACACACAAGATTAAGTCTCTGGACCAGTGTAATTTTTATGGATCAAATGTGTGTGTGTGTGTGGGGGTGCGCAAAGAAAAGACACATTCCACACTTCTTTTTATCTCCTCTGTATTTATCTTTTAAAGCAGAATGTGATTGGGCACTGTTATTTCCATTCACAAGCCTTGCTGAGTTACAAGACCTAGGAAACTTAGGGTTGTTCTCGGGACTTTGGAAAACAAGCCACTTGGGGAATTCCTGTCAGGTTGTTTTAACTTGTGTTTACTTCTAAGACTAATACATGCAGAATTAACTACAGGAAATGAAAATTTTAAGATGTAATTTAAGCCATCTTAATTTGGTCTCCTAAGGAATCCAGCTCAACAGCTAAACACTTCAGACCAGAGCAAACATGAACAGTAGGTTACGTTACGTCTTATAACAAACGCTCTATCAACCTCTTGAGTTAAACCTATAGTATCACAGTATCACATGTAGAAATTTTATCTTCCCCTTAGTTTTCATGCCACACAGATGTTTTAAATGTTAACAAAAATAAACAAAAATCATGGAAAATATATTATCAGAAGGAATGAAGGTAAGCAAACACATAGTTCTGGTGACTTAGTCTACTTCTTCCATGCGTGATGTGTCGTCATCTCCTTCCAGGGGAGGCATTTCTTCAGTTACAGCAGCACTGGTGTCATCCACAGTAGGATCATCCTCATCAATACCTTGTTTTGGAAATAAATGTTACAGTTAATGTCCGCTAAGGGAGGCGGAGACTTGCTTTAGACATTAACACCCCATCCAATCCCCTGAAAGGAAACTTTATTCATAGGGGGCAAGCCAAGTATGTGCCTATAAACCCCAGCACTGGGACAGAGGCAGAACCAGCCCAAAGCCATCCTCAAACACAAAGGTCACTGTTCATTTCATTCAAACCCTTTAGCTGAGGCTTCCATAACAGCAATAATCCAATTGTTTCAATAGCTACAAAAGTCAACTTCGTTTTTTTGTTTTTAAAGCCAGGGTTAGTATATATAGCTTTGGTTTTCCTGGAACTCTGTAGGCCACACTGGCCTAAAACTCAAAGGGCCTATCTGTCCCTTTACACCCTGACCCCAGCACTAGGATTAAAGGGGAGTTGCAACAGGTTTCTTTCCCTTATGTTAGTTACAGGTAGCCTGTAATTTACCTAGACCAAGCTTGATCATCCTGTAGATCCTGTTAGCATGGGTCTGGGGATCTTCCAGACTGAAGCCAGAAGATAGGAGTGCAGTTTCATACAGCAAGATGACCAGATCCTTCACAGATTTGTCATTCTTGTCAGCCTCTGCCTTTTGCCTTAAGGTTTCAATAATGGAGTGATCAGGATTTATCTCCAGGTGTTTCTTTGCTGCCATGTAACCCATTGTTGAGTTGTCTCTGAGGGCTTGAGCTTTCATGATTCTCTCCATGTTTGCTGTCCACCCATATGTGCTTGTGACAATACAGCACGGGGATGTCACCAGTCGGTTTGACACAACCACCTAAAATTAAAACAAAAACTAAGTGATGGCTTAGGCCATAGAAGAACTTACCAGAAAGAAATGATTATTTGAAACTGTAGGCATTAGCAGTGATTTAGTCAAAACTCAGATAAAAGGACCAAACTGACTACGAGTGATGTGTAACCATTCACATACCTTTTCAACCTTCTTCTCCAAAATATCTTTCATAATTTTGCAGAGGTTCTCAAATTTTGTCTTTTTCTCTTCCTGTTTCTTCTTTTCCTCTTCATCTTCTGGAAGTTCCAGTCCTTCTTTGGTAACAGACACCAAGGTCTTGCCCTCAAATTCCTTCAGCTGTTGCACACAATACTCATCAATGGGCTCAATCATATAAATTACTTCTAAGCCATGCTTTCGGAGACGTTCCACAAAGGCGGAGTTAGCAACCTGGTCCTTGGTCTCACCTGAGACAATATATATATTTATATTGTTAAGTTACTTTTAGAAATGGTTTCATGTATTCAGCTTTCCCTTAGGTACAGGCTGGACATTCTTGCCTCCTTAAGTGCTGTCCAACAGGTAGAGAAAACACCTGTTTACTTGACCATTACCTGTGATAAAATAGATGTGCTTCTGGTTTTCCTTCATTCTGGTACAGTAGTCCTTCAGAGAAACCATCTCGTCCCCAGAAGCAGATGTGTAGTACCGCAACAGCTCTGAAAGCTTCTTCCGATTCTGAGAGTCCTCGTGAATTCCAAGCTGAAGCACAAGCACAGGAAAGCCATTTATGAAGCATTAGCCTTTAATCCCCACACTTGGGAGGCAGAAGCAAGTGTGTGAGGACCCCTCCCCCAATCAAGTTAGTTTGGAAAACTGCCAGTAACAAGAAAATGTACCACCAACCTTTATATTTTTTGAGAACTGCTCATAAAACTTTTTGTAGTTCTCTTTATCTTCTGCTAGTTCAGTAAATAGTTCTAAGCATTTCTTGACCAAATTCTTTCTGATAACTTTCAGAATTTTACTTTGTTGCAG